>NC_092386.1:18671648-19004919 GCF_030028105.1 Mobula birostris | reverse complement strand
TGGATTGTAGACTAATTCACGTTTATGATGTGTTCTAGTTTTCTGGTCACTCCTTTTTTTTGTTGCTAGTTTGGGCAAATTTGAATCGGGGTGCCCTGCCGATAATGAACACTGAGCTGAACAGAAATATTCCTTTTGGTTACAGTATATGTTTTATATCCTGCGTCTTTGCTCGTTTTGTTTTTGTGGCCATTTGCCCGATTTGTTTTTTTTTGCCTGGAGGGGGAAGGGGTGGTTTGATGTTTTTCTTTCTTTGAACGGGTTCTATGATTCTTGTCTGTTTCGTGGCTGTCTGTGGGAAGACGAAACTCAGAGCTGTATACTGCATACATAATTGGATAATAAATATACTTCGAATCCTTTTGTAAATTCATATTGACTTCACTTGATTGTATTAAGTTTCTCGAAATGATGAGGAATCCCTTGCTTGAATATTTTTGCCCTTACCTTTCCCTGTGATCTTTGTCTGAAGGGGTCTTGCCACAGTCCATCAACCAGTGAATGACTGCAAGATGTCATCAGTCAGAATGTTACTGTAAATGATTTTAAAAAAACTGCAGATTCTGGTAAACAAAAATAAAGACTTAAAATAAAGATGTTAAGCTACCTGGCCAACTTCCTTTGGAAGTATGCATTTATAGTTGAAAGAAAATGAGGCCGGCAGCTACCAGGATACAAAGGTTGTAAATATTTTGGTTAAAACCTAAGTGGTGGCCATTGGCCAGGATTTGAAATCAAAGCTCATGGGTGTCTGCTCTGACTGCTTGAAGGAAATATTTCCTCAACCGTGAATGGACGATCAGACAAGCAGACTGATTGGGATATTTGAGGCACGCAGTGCTTTCTGAATGTACGTCACATACTGTAGATTCAGAAAAGAGTTAAAACAGAGAGAGAGGTCGTTCAGATTGCTGAGTTCCTTACTGGCTCTGTGTTCAAACAACTTCTGCCCTGCACTCTTCTTGCTTGCCCTGTCAGTCTTTTTTTTTATCCATTTGAGAATAGAGAGATCCAGGGGTACACGTTTCCTGAAAGTGGAGATACAGGTACAGGACTGTGCAAAAGTTTTTGGCATAGCTATGGTGCCCAAGACTTTTGCACAGTACTGTTTTTGTCAACGTGGAGTGGAGAGCGATTTTGTAAATCCAGCGGGAGCAAAGGATGTTGGGAGTTGTGAGAGTGGGTGCCACAGGAGGCGTGTGGGACAGATGGCAGAGAAGGAGTGCTAGGGGCCGGGGGTGTGGTTCTTGAGACACTAGGTAAGGTCATTTGATTCAAAACATTAGTTAGTTTATCATTACAGAATGTCACTCTGGTGCTCCCTCCTATCTCCCTTCCCCTTTTTCCCAATCATGGTTTCCCTCTCCCATCTCATTCCACAGTAGAGACCCATATCAGAATCAGGTTTATCATCACTTACATATGTCATGGAATTTGTTTTTGTTTTGCAGCGGCAGTACAGTGCAATAGACCGTGCATCCTAGCTATATATGTCTGCCTAAGACAATTGCACAGTACTGTAGATAAAGTGGCGAACAAGCTGGTAATTACAAGAGTCTGGTGTCCCTTTCAACTCCTCAGGGCCCTGCACTCTCCTTAAATTGATCAGGGCCCCATTTCCTGTGCTGTCATCAATCTTACCAGTTCACTGGAGAACTTATTACATCTAAAGAAGTATGTTGGCATATAACAGCGATAGTCCAGGAAGATCTGCCAGTCTGTCCAGAATACCGGATCATTGGAGTTTTACTGTATTGTGAAAATTGGCCTCCAATTGCTCAGATACCTCTGTTATAGATTGACCTCTTCCTTGCTCCCACTCACCCCTGAGGATCTACGTGGCACAATGTCAGGGTGCCAGGTACAGTGGAAATGCACCGTATGTATACAGTTAGGTATAAAAGGGTTAGTGGATTGGGATGTGCAGGACTGCACTGAGAGCTGTAGGGCATATCTCCTTTTAGATAATTTCCCACTTTGAGGCAAAAATTTCAGTTACATCAAAGCAATAGAAGTTTGGTTCAAAGTGAGGTCTCCAAGGTCTAAGATGTTTAAAAAAGGTCTAAAAAGGTCTAATAAAAAGGTCAAATAAGGTCTAAAGAAAATGTAGACTTGGATCAGAAAAAAATGAATGAGAAATTCATGGCAAATCTAAATATTGAGAAGATCAGAGGTGTAAACATAACCTTGTTAAAGTAATGACCTTAATTACAACAATAAGCTCAGGGCAATTAATCAAAAATTCCTTGAGCCAGCTTGTGGTGTTGCCTGATGTATAGTATGTGAAGTGCAGTATTTAACCATGGCTATCTTTAACACAATGAAAGTACTGCATAACATTTTATCGGAAGTTTAACAGTACGGTTTCAACTAAGATGACACGGAGATAAGTTTCACAGGATGCACTATTCGCAGAACCCATCTCTGACAGCTCGTTATTAAAGAAATTAATGTATCTACTTTCACAGTAGTGTGCATTGTGAGGTCTTTCAAGCCAGCCAGTCCAACGAAGGCAGACTAACTTACCATTTCCCTAAGGCCCTTCATTTTCCCTCTACATTGCAACTTCTCACTATTTAACCCAAACAATATTATTGCTTAAGTTTTTTGTATAATTTAGTTTTTCATTGTTTCATGGGCTAGTTTATTATCATCGGTAAACTACAGAGGTATTTAAAGTTATGAGGGGGATTGATAGAGTTGACGTGGATAGGCTTTTTCCATTGATATTGGGGAAGATTCAAACAAGAGGACATGAGTTGAGAGTTAAAGGACAAAAGTTTAGTGGTAACATGAGGGGGAACTTCTTTACTCAGAGTGGTAACCGTGTGGAACGAGCTTCCAGCAGAAGTGGTTGAGGCAGGTTCGATGTTGTCGTTTAAAGTTAAACTGGACAGCTATATGGACAGGAAAGGAATGCAGGGTTATGGGCTGAGCGCAGGTCGGTGGGACTAGGTGAGAGTAAGAGTTTGGCACGGACTAGAAGGGCTGAGATGGCCTGTTTCCGTGCTGTAATTGTTATATGGTTATATGACTGCAATACAATGTTATATCATGTTTCTTAACAAAGCCAGAGCTGTCCTTTCCATTTAATCTAATCTGCCAAAAGCAGTAGCCCTCTGTGAATAAGAGTTATAAAATATTTTTAAATCACACGTCACATCTTTCTGCACAGTGAAATGTGCCTTTCTAGATCAGGGGTGCCCAACCCTGGGGTCCATGGAGCCTTTGCTTAAGGGCATTGGGCTGTGGCATAAAAAGTTGGAAACCCTTATTCTAGATGGTTTGCATAAGCGTAACTATATGAATCTTGCTGCCAGTGAAAGGAAAGGATGTTGAAATGAGAACGCTCATTAGAATGAGATGTTAGAGCAGGGGTTCCCATCCCGGGGCCCACAGACTCTCAGTTAATGGTCGGGGTCTATGGCATAAAAACGGTCGGGAACCCCTGAGTTAGAATGAAGTGGGTGAAATGTCAGCTTACACTTACACTGTAATAAGTAAAGATGGCCAGCATGCAAAAAGTTATTTTTATTAACTAAGGTAGATTAGCCTATGTGCACAAATTATATGTTGACAAGGTAAAGCCAGTTCCTCGTGGCAATGATCAGTTGGCTTGTGCTTAGTGTAACAAATTCTTTTCCAATTTGTAAAATTCAAAGATGAAAAGTACATTTATTATCAATGTGTGTACCGTATGCAGAATATAGCTCTGAGATTTGTCCTCCTCCAACCAGCCATGAAACAAAGAAATGGCGTGGAACCTGTTCAAGTACCCAACACACGAAAACAAAATTATGCAAACAGCAAAAAGCGAGAGAGCTCATCGAATATCAAACATCAAACCAGGAATGCAGCAGTCTTCAGTTTAGTTCAGTCTGTGCTGCGCCGCTAGTCAATGCATACCGCAGGGCCATTCTTCGCCAAAGTGCCCCAGTCTGCATTGATCAAACTGCTCAAAAATAGCAAAAAAAAGTGTAACCAGAAACCAGAACATTCTATGTAAACCCACGGGGATTTTGCCATAGATATTGCCATAATCTGGACCAATTTTATAAATAATATTCTTAAATTCCTGGGGTTCTTGTGCTGGCATTGACCCTTGATATAACTTATCAGCTTCCTAACACAGACCCTTGATTTAACTTCTCAGTACAATTTAGTCCATTGGCTTCACATCTGAGAACGAGGTCCTAGTAATCGTTAAACCTTACTTGATCCTGACCTGTGAAGCCAAGAATTATTTTTTAAGTATCCTTTTTCATTGGTTGTTCAGAGTGCTTGTGAGTATATACACCGTTGTACATATGGATATGCAAAAGACGTTGTTCTTCAACACACGACAGAAAGATCGGAGGCTTTCTGCCAAGTACCTTTACAGAGTTGCTGTCACAGCTCTCTCTGGACATTCCTTTAAGCTTGGATTTTCCAGCAAAGAAGTGAAAGGAAACTTGGTCATCAGAAGTTAACAAGGAGACTGGGAGAAATATGGAAGATACAGTGCGATAATTTTCCTGTGAGGATGTAATTGTTCCCTGCAAAACATGCTGGAAAATGGATGGGACACACAGACACTGTAGTGCTGAAATGTTTTACCAAAGAAAATTCATTGGTCTGATTGTTTTGTCCACTCTTATAAATACTTCTGAAGAAGTTCAGCAACCAAGAAAATTCCATTGATGTGTGTGAAATATACTATGATTTTGAAAACATTGACTAAGAAAGAATTATCACAAACATTTAGTGATTAGATCTGAAATTTTATGAATATATATACACATTCTCTGTAAACATGGCCTGTCTTACAAAGCTGGCTCGGGAATACATTTATTGTTATGTTGCTGGGGCGGTGTAGTAACACACACAGGAAATATATTTTAATGAAATATGCCATTGACGCTTTGTTCCTAGAATTGTTATGTCTTGATTTCCTTTGATTGAAATCATAAATAGATTGTATTTTGGCTTTGAATTAAAATAAAGTCCTGCTATGAAATGGGATACAGGAAAACAGGTTTTAAAAGGGAGGGGCTACATTTTGTAAACATGTGGGGAGAGCATTAGAAAAGTTTCAGGTATAATTAGTTAGTGAGCATTTGATTGTCCTTGATAGCAACAATCCTTTACAATGGTTCTATTTATTTATTTAGAGATAAATAAATGAGACCATGGTTCTGACCCAATTTCACCCATGTGACCAAGTAACATGTACATCTTTGCAACGTGGGAGGAAACCAGAGTCCCCGAAGGAAACCCACATGGTCACAGGGAGATTGTACAAAATCCTTACAGAAACAGTGGGAATTGAACTGTAATACCTCTCCGTTATGCATACTGTTCCCTCTAAGCTGCGCGGGTGCATGGCTGCACAGTAACTGCAATGCTCCCATACACATAGCCTTTGTTGCCGTGCAGCTGGGATTTTCTTTTATATAATGTTTTATTAAAGTGCGGCACAGTTTTCAGGCCATGTAAAAATTTCCTGCTCAGAGCAATGGTTGGTCTGTGCAGTTGCGAAAAAAAAACAATTAGAGGGAAAATTGGTCATGCTAACCGCTATGGTACCGCGCCGCCCCAATGCCGTGGTTCTGATGCATTAAACAAATTGGTAGTGAAGAGACTAACCAGCAAGAATCTGTCATGGAAAATTATGGGATTTAGATATTTGAACTATATGTGCTGGTTTTATTTGAAGGAGTTTAGGATAGAATATATAACCATTCATGTCAGGAACAACATAGGTATAAATTCATTCCTCCTCAATCAATCAATGGGATTTTGCTTCTGTATACTTTTGTTTATGGAGCCGAGCTTTTGGTTGACATAGCACCTCCAATTCCGTAGGAATCCAATAGGTACTTTTTCCATAACTTCTAGAAATAAGTTGATGCATATTTGTCCTTAGTCATTGTTATCAAACTGAAAAATTCTAAGATTTAGAGTACATTGATTGTCAAAGTACGTATGCAGTACACAACACTGAGATTTGTCTTCTCACAGACGGCCATGAAGGTAACTGAAGATATACAAATTAGACCTCACTTATCAGAGGGAGAGCAAATGCTGAATGGAAAACCCTGTTTTCTGATAGGTTGTAGTTTTCAAAAAAGGGTAAGATAGTGTAGTGGTTAGTGCATCACTGACTGGGGTTCGATCCCTGCCATTGCCAGTAAGAAGTTTGTACGTTCTTCTCAGGACTATGTCTCTTTTACTCCGAGTGCTCTAGTTTCCTTCCACATTTTAAAGGTGTGTGATTTGGGTCATTGAGTTGTGGGCATGCTGCATTGGTCCCGGAGGTTTTGCAACACTTGCGGGCTGCCCAGCACAATCCTCACTGATTTGATTTGACACAAATGATGTATTTCACTGCATGCTCAAAGTACGTGAGACAAAAAGGCTGATCTCTAATCTTTAAAAATATTTTCAAACAATCTTTTCCAAGTTAATGCTCCTCGTATAAAGCTTGCTTTGTTTTGTATTATGCTACAGAAGGACGCTGTTCAGCCCATTGAGTTTGTACAAGCTCTCAGAGTAACTCCAGCCATGCCAATCCCATACAGTACTTATTTCCTGCAACCTATTCTTTCACATGCCTCTAGCAATGCCCATCCCCACCCTACTGATTTTCCAATCATTTACCTTCTGTCAGGATGATTTAAATAGCCAATTTACCTTCAGGTTGAGAGAGGAAACCAGAGCACTTAGTGGAAGCTCATACAATGAGGGAGAGGATTTGTAACCCCCATAAAGGCAGCACAGGAGGTAAAAATTGAACATGGCTGAGACAGATTGCAAGCCTGTGATGCCATTCTGCTGTTGGTTTCATCCAGAGAGGAGATCCTAGGTCTGGGGCCAAAGTTCATTGATTTGAATGTATGACCTTCCCCAAAGTCCTGTCATGAATTTAACTGGTTTCAGGCAAGAAATGATAAACAGTAGTTAGATCTACATTGCAAATGTTTGGAGTTCTGCAGTGGCTCAGTGCAGTCACTTTTGTTCTGAATTAGAGTTGGTAGGTTAAAATTGGTCAATTGGTTTAGTATTGTCACCTGTACCAAGGTACAGTGAAAACCTGTCTTGCATACTCTTCAGACAGATCAATCCATTGCAAAAAGTGTATTGAGGTCATAAAAAATAAAACAATAATAGAGTGCAGAATAAGGTGCTATAGTTACAAGGAAAGTGTGATATAGGTAGACAATAAGGCACAAGGTGATAACCAGGTAGATTGCGCCCTGCCCTTGAGCCTGGTGGTACATGCTTTCAAGCTTCTGACTGATGAGAGGGGCGAGAAGAGAGAACGTCCGGAGTGGTTGGGAGTGAGAAGCGTAGACAGAGACCATGGAGGGGAGGTTGGTTTCCGTGATGTGCTGTGCTGTGTCCACAACTCTCTGCAGTTCCTTGAAGTCACGGGTCAAGCAGTTGTCACACCAATCCATGATACATCCAGATATGATGGTGCATTGAAAAAAAAATGGCGAGGGTCAAATAGGACATGCCTGATTTATTTTGCCTCCTGAGGAAGTAGAGGTACTGGTGAGCTTTCTTGTCCATGGCATCTAAGTGGTTGCACCAGGGCAGGCTGTCAGCACTGTTTACTCCGAGGAACTCAGTTCCTAGTTCTCAACCCTGTTGACCTCAGCACTGTTGATGTGGACAGGAACATGTGCACCATTCCCCATCCTGAAGTCCATGACCAGCTCTTTTGTATTGCTGACATTGAGGGAAAGGTTGTTGCCATGACACCATGTCACTAAGCTCACTATGCCATTCCTGTACTCTGACTCATTGTTATTTGAGATATGACCCACTATCCCATTCCATAACCCAGATATATATTCTAGGTTAATAATTCAGTCCAGTAATAAGAGAGGTGCTGTCTTTTGAATGAGACAAAGTGTTCTTTAGTATGCTTAAAATGTCATTCCTATTACTTAAAGGGCTAAAGATCAATATTCCTAACTTTCTTCCCAATTTTTGTCCCTGCAGTAACATTAGCATAGTAGAGCTATTATCTTATTATTTCCAGAACTTTAATGCAGGATAATATTTTGCTGTGCTTCCCTATGTAGTGAAAGTGATCCCACTTCAATATTGCTTAATTAACTGTGAAGCATTTTCAGATATCCTGAGACTGTTAGAGGCAGTATGTTTCAGTGTTTACCAGGATGCTACATGAATGAGAGAACGTGACTTACGAGGAAAGGTGAATGACTTGAAGCTTTTCTGTTTGAGGCAAAGGAAGATTGAGGTGACTTGTTAGAGGTGTGCAGTATAAGATTATGAGAAGCATAGAGTGGACAACCTTTTTTCCAGGCTCTTATTGACCAATACCAAAGGAGATCAGTTGAATCTGAGGGAGGAAAGTTCAATTGAGATGCCTAGTAGAATGTTTTTGCAGAGAGAGTGGTTGGTGCCTCAAATGCACTGCAGAGAGGAGTGGTAGAGGCTGATACACCAGGCATATTTAAGAGACTTTTACTTAGGCGCAGGGATATAGGAGGATTATAAACAATGTTGGAGGGAAACGAGATTGAACGTGGAGTAGGTTTGTACAGGTTGGCACATCATTGTGGGCCGAAGGGCCTGTACTGTGCTGTAGTGTTCTATGTTATATGTAAATGTAAACTCTTCTATCTTTGTGACATTAACCATATTTAACAGCAGTAAATATGAAATTTGGGATCAATTATAAGTACATTTATGCCAACTTAAGACCTTACCAAGCATGTGGCTATTTAAAATGTCTCAGTACTTATGCTTCCACACAGTAACACATCCAGAGACTGACATCAGCACCTGTATCATCAAAGCATTGGAACAATCAATTAGCAAATTCTCTCACTTTTACGCACTCCCCATCTGTTTATCTTTTTCAGGGAGTCATTGATTTGTTTCTGGTAAGAGTATTTTGATAAATCTAAATAAGTACATTTAGAACATGTGATTGTACAGTTGCTGGAAATTCCGAGTAACACATACTTAATATTAGAGGAACCTAACAGGTCAGGCAGCATCTGTGGAAGGGAATAAAGAGTCGACATTATGGTCCCATAATGTTGACTGTTTATTCCTTTTCGTAAAAGCTGCCTGACTGGCTGAGTTCCTGTGGTCTTTTGTATGTGTTACTCTAAGTACTCTTAGAATTTTCTGTCGTAGGTTACTGTGTAAGTGTTGGACTTGGAAATTTTATGAAGGGACCTATTACAATCTACTTCATTGAGGTAAAAAGATTATTTATTAGCACTTGGTGAGTTCTAATGAAGACGTTTGCATACTAGATTCCTTTTAGTAAAATAGGCTTAAAGCTGAAAGGCTCTGCGAAATACACATGAAAGATTTGCAAATGTTCCGATGTAGTTAATATTTATAATTGCTCTTCAAAAGCCTATTGATGCTGTAGCATAAAATGTGCATATATATCTGGACTTTAAAGATGCTTGAGCTGTTTACTTACAGGTCATCCTTTAGATATTTAGTTTTATTCCTCAAATGACAGACAGAACAATGCAAAATAATGGAATTACTTCTGCATTTTGCACAATATTAATTAATGCAATGCTTCCAGTGACTGGCCTTTGGGATTGGTGGTCATTATGTGGAGTGAAGGAAAGGTTGATGTGATTGATATCCAGGAGAACAATGATGATTGGTTGCAGCAAATATGATGCCAATTAGGGGGCAATGTGGCAATTAGGTTGACAAGGAGGAGGAGGATGAATGTTCCTCGTAGTTCCACTTTACTTCGGTTGATTTATCAAAACGTATCCTTATGCTTGTTGCTTGTGAAGGATAGTATCGCACACCATGAATTCTAAGAACTTGTCCTGATAAGTCTGTGTTGACGGTCAAACACCCATTTACACGAACCCTGAACTTTTCTGCTTTTTATTCGCTCCAAATTCTCATCAATTCCCCCAAGTCTGACTATCATCTACATACTTGGCAACTTCTTTTGGCTATTTATCCAGTCATTTCACATGTTTTTGTAATGCACAAGAAAACTGGAGCAGCAGTAGTGAATCCATTCAGTCACAGGGCGAACATGCAAACTCCACATTCAGCACAGGAGGTCACGATGGAAACTGTTCTACTCGTGACGCTATTACACTGTCAACTAGCTGCTCCTAATGAATGTCTCAAATAAGGAGGCATTATTAAAAGGTAGTTATCTGAAACCGAGGCCCATATAAGTATCTTCTTGCTAAACTCTACCCTGGGGAATTGTGGAGGTTAGGTTAATGGGGGTACTTCAGTGGAAGTAGACACATTTTCGAAAGAGTTGGGAGTTGAGGGCTACAGGGACTGGCACGGAACAGGAGCTGAAGTCCAGGAACAGATCAGAAATTTACTTATTTATTTAGAGGTATAGTACAGTATCAGGCTCTTCCTGTGCAACGAGCCACACACCCAATTACACCCATGCAACCAATTAACCTACTAAAGGATAAGAGTGAGGTGACCTACTCCTGACTATATTTTCTTGTATTCACAGGAGATATTGTTCAGTTTTAATTAACAGAAAACTAAAATATCAACTAAATGGCAATACCACATAGATTGAATTTTGCCTTTCACTACCGGAATCATTCATGTCAGCCTCCTCTGAACCCTCTCCAGTGGCTCAAACCTACTCGCAGTACTCCAAAAGGAGTATGAAAATGCCTTATAAAGCTTCTGCATTACAGTTTTTGCTTTTATATTCCAGTCCTCTCAAAATGAATGCTAACATTGCATTTGCCTTCCTTACCACCGACTCGACCTTATGAGGACCCCCAAGTCCCTTTGCACCTCAGTTTCTGCACACGCCTCCTATTTAGAAAATAGTGTACGCCCTTATTCCTTCTACAAAGTGCATGACCATACACTTCCCGACACTGTGTTCTTTCTACCACTTCTTTGCCTGTTCTCCCAATCTGTCTAAGACTCCCTGCCTCCTCAACACTACCTACCCTCCGCCTGTCTTGTATTGTACGCTAACTTTTGATCAGAAAGCTAACAAGAAAGGCTGGTAGCTGTTCTTAATACGCAGGCAAACCTGAGAAAGCCTGTGGTCAGTTTTCAACATATATGACCTGCTAGAAGAGCTCAGCAGGTCAGGCAGCATCTTTGGAGTGAAATGAATAGTCAACATTTCAGGCCAAGGCCCTTCACTAGGACCGGTGACTACCCTGGTGATCTTCTCCAGCATTTTATGTGTGTGTTAATCCAGATTTTCAGCATGTACAGTCTTTTTTATGGGTCACTGTTTGAGTCAATCTTCAAACTTGGTAATTTAAGTCACCTCAGATTTAAATGTGTAGCATGACTTGTTTCTCCTCAGCGTTAGTACCTATATGATGCTACCACTGATCTATATGATGCTAATGTTATCTATAGTACCAGCATTAGTACCTATATGATGCTATTTCACTTGCTCTGTGACAGTTCCCTATAGAGTAATACTGGTGATAAGAATTGGCCTACCCACGTTGATGTGTAACCTCTCAGTCAGTAGTGAGAGAAGGGATGCATGATATTGAGCCTTAATATATCGCAGCAGGGCACGAAAGAACATTCACATTTAGTCTTGCCCCTGCATGTCTTGCTTTCGAAGCAAGTTGTTTGACAGGTTGCTGAAAAATGTTCGCTGATAAAGTTGTGACATGCTAAACAGGACACCAGGGGCCTAAGGGGACAGGGCAGGTCAGAGGGCATCTTTTTAACAAGTCCCATCGGAAAACTGAGATTGCCTAAGATGCAACAGCAAACTGAATTGTGTAAATTCAACTTCCTAACCAAATGGGGAGCAAAAGTTAAAAAGGGATTATAATCGGATTTGAAGAGAAGAAAGGCAGAATGGAAAATTAAATGGAAAGTTACATCTGATATTTTAAAGTTCTAAATCCAAAGGAATGATCCTCCACACTTGCGGCAATTACAATCAGTGGCCACTTTATTAGGTACACCTGCTCGCTAATGCAGATATTTAATCCGCCAATCATGTGGCAGCAACTCAATGAATAAAAGCATGCAGACATAGCTGAAATGGACAAGACATCACATGAAGTCAGAGTGACTGGATTTCTGAGTTTAATGGTGAATTTACTCCTTCCCTGAAGCTGTTGTGACAACATGTACATGAACAATAGGATCTGCAGTTAGCTTCACCATCATCTTGGCAGCAATGTATAACCTTCTGACTCTTCCTCATGACCCAAACTTCTTCATGGTTATAAAGATTTATCCTGAAAATGTCTTGAATATTTCCATCTGATGTCAACCATGAAGGAAGTAAGAAAACAGTAGAATTAATATTTAACTCTTTAAAGTTCAAGGTAAATTTATTATCAAAGTACGTATATGTTACGATATACAACCCTGAGTTTCATTTTTCTTGTGGGCGTCCTCTGTAAATCCATAATAATATAATGACCATAATAGAATCAATGAAAGACCGCATCAACTTGGATGTTTCGCCAGTGTGAAAAAGACAACAAACTGTGCAAATCCAGAAATAAATAACAATAATAATAAATAAATCAGCAATCGATATTGATAACTTGAGATGAAGAGTCCTTGAAAGTGAGTCTGTAGGTTGTGGGAACATTTCAATGATAGGGCAAGTAAAGTTATCCCCTGATGGTTGAGGGGTCAGAGCTGTTCCTGAACCTGGTAGTGTGAGTCCTGAGGCCCCTGTACTTTCTTCCTGATGCCAACAGTGAGAAGAGAACATGACTTAGGTGGTGGGGATCCCTGATGATGGATGCTATTTTCCTGCGACATTGTTTCGTGTAGACATGCTTAATGGTGGGAGGGCTTTACCTGTGATGGACTAAGTGAATGCACGAATGAAGTATAATGTAATTCTTTTCAAGTGAAAGACCATGGGTATGTTCTGACAAGCAGCTGACAATATTATTATAATAGCTACAACAGTAATGGAAGAAAACATTTCAGTTAAATGCTTGCAACACGCATCAAAGTTGCTGGTGAACGCAGCAGGCCAGGCAGCATCTCTAGGAAGAGGTACAGTCGACGTTTCAGGCCAAGACCCTTCCTGACGAAGGGTCTCGGCCTGAAACGTCGACTGTACCTCTTCCTAGAGATGCTGCCTGGCCTGCTGCGTTCACCAGCAACTTTGATGTGTGTTGCTTGAATTTCTGGCATCTGCAGATTTCCTTGTGTTTGCATCAGTTAACTGCTTGCTTTGAGTGCAGAGATCCTGCCTGCTCAAACTGTATTTGATAGACTTGGATCTATTATTTCCAGCATTTTTGTTCAAAAATTTGAAGATGTTAGTAAACTTAACCCTACTCTTCACATTGATGGAGTTAAAAAACTAGTATTTTGCAATTAGTTATAACAATTGAGCTCCCAATTACACACTCTCAGCTCTAAGCAGCACATACAAAATGCCAGAGGAACTCAGCAAGTTAGCAGCATCTATGGTGTGAAATATACAGGCTCATTTCAGGTCAAGGCCCTTCATCAGGGCAGGAAGCCAGAATAAGAGGGTGGGGTGAGGGAAGAAGTACGCGCTGACAGGTGATAGGTGAAACCCAGTGAAGGGGAAGATGCTCTACCACAGCCACGTGTCCTGCTGGGGAATTGTCCTCACTGCAAACTTGTTCTTCTTCAGCCCTTTACCTTTTCCCCTCAACTCCTCCCATCTCCTCACTTCATCCTCCTTTCTGCATCGCTCCACGCACCTTCCCCTTCATCTGGCTTCACCTATCATTTTCCAGCTTGTATTCCTTCCACTCCCCCTTTCTTCTTATCATGGCTACTTCCCCCTTCCTTTCCAGTTTGATGAAGGGTCTCGGTCCAAATCGTTGACTGTTGTTCCCTTCCATAGATGTTGCCTGACCTGCTGAGTTCCTCCAGCATTTTGAATTTGTTGTTTAAAATTTCCAGCATCTGCTGAATCTTTTGTGTTTAATCTCAGCTCTAAACCTTGTTCACCTGTCCCACAGCAAGAAATTTCTTTATTATTTCTGACTGAAATATTAAGAGTATGAACAAAATTAAAGTAGTTGAAACCCTTAGTGGGCCAAGAGTATTTGAAAAAGAAGAGGAGGTCAAATTAGCATTGCTGATTCCTTGATGAATTTATTTCTAATGAAGGATACACAGTGTTAACCCATTCAGTTTCTCGCTCTCAGTTTGGTCCATCTTTGAAACCAGCAATATGTGGTGCATTATGGGTCTCACATGTGATATGGCTGGCAGTACAACTTCAGTGCCCTGGTTTCCATTCTGACCTCTGGTGCATTCTGTCTGGAGCCTGTATTTCCCTGGGATGCCCTGGTTTCCTCCCACCTTCCAAAGACACACTGCCCGTCAGGTTCTCTGCTGCTGATCTCCTGTTTGGGTGGGTAGTTACGGCATGTGACAGAGAATAAGTTGCATGGATAAAAAATGGTGGGAGGGAAGATTTGCTCTGAGAGCTAGAATGGACTTAATGGGCCGAATAACATCCTTCTATGTCATAAAAGTGACTTTTGATATTTGCTTTTTGGTCTTGCTGCTTACATTGTTTCTCTAGCAGGATGTTTGCTTTATTTCCTCAGGTGTGGCTGATATTAGCAAAGTCACATTCACTTGTTTATTCATGGCTACCGTACTGTTCTTAGATGACTTACACTCATGGTAATGTTGTGAAGGTACCCTCGGCTGTGATGAAAGGCTATTTGAGGGGGGTGTGGGGGGAGGGTGGACACAGCGATTGGGCATATGGGACTTGTTTCTATCTTTTTCTGAAAGCGCTCTAATCTCCAATTTTCCTTCAAAGTTACAGCAGCCACTTCTGTAGCATACAGACTTAAGAGGGGGAAGAGCCATGTTGCATTTATTGAACTAATGAGTGATAATAATTGCAATGTTCAATAGGTTCAGTAGGTACATTCAATGTCAGAGAAATGTATACAATATACATCCTGAAATTCTTGTATTCAATGTATTCTGAATCCTAGCCAATTTGAAGGAAATGTACTGTATGCTTAGAGTAATACAGCACAGAAACAGGCCCTTCGGCCCAACTAGTCCAGGCGGTTGCTGCAACCCCTTGCTGGCCCCAGTTGCCTGCGTTCTGCCCAAGCCCTTCTCTTCCATATGCCTGTCCAAATGCCTCATAAGTATTGTATTTGTACCTCCCTCGATCACATTCTTTGGAAGCTCCAGGTACTCACTACCCTCTGTGGAAAGAAATTACCTCTCAGGTCTCTTTCAAAGCTCTCTCCTCTTGTATAGAGTCATAGAAAAGTACAGCACAGAAACTGAGCCTTTGGCCCATGCCATTTAAACTGCCTACTCTCAGCGATCAGCATCCTACCATCCATGTACATATTCCAACTTCATTTAAACGTGAAATCAAGCCCGCGTGCACCACTTGTTCCACACTCTGTAGACCCTCTGAGTGATGAAGTTTCCCCTCATGTTCCCTTTAAACTTTTCACCTTTCACCCTTAACCAATGACCTCTGGTTGTGGTCCCATCCAACCTCAGTTGAAAAAGCCTGCTTGCATTAACCCTATCGATACCCATCACAATGTTGTATATCTCTATCAAATCTCCTCTCCTACGAATAAGGTCCTAACCTATTCAGTCTTTCCCCATAATTCAGGTCCTCCAGACTCGACAACATCCTTGTAAATTTTCTCTGCACTCTCAACTTTATTTACATCTTTCCTGTAGGCAGGTGACTAAAACTGTACATAATTCTCCAAATTAGCTCTCACCAATGTCTTAGACAACTTCAACATAACATCCCATCTCCTGTACTCAGTACTTGGGTTTATCCTGCCCTCCAGCTTTGGGCTCAGCAATGCTGGGGAAAAGACTCTGAGTGTCCACCTTATCCATACCCCACATGACGATATAAACTTTTCATTCTTCTACACTTCAAGGAATAAAGATCTAACAGCCAACCTCTCCCTTTAACTCAAGCTTTCTAGCCCTTAAAAATGGTTGGTTCTGAAGAAGAACATATTACATCTCATCAAATTTACTCTCCTCCAGGATAAACGTCAAGCACTCAACTTGATAAAAAGCATCAAGAGAACAAAGAAAATGCCAAGAAAAAGTAGTCGTGGTCATCTCATACTATGATTAGTTAGTACCAACAAATTTCAATGATAACAATTAACCTATAAAATAATTAGATTCAAGTAGTGTGATATTTGCTACTGTAAACTTAAGATGTTTCTAGAAAAATGCTGAAGTAACTATCGTAATTACTCGAAAATTTACTGAACAATTGCAAGTATATTGGGTGAGTATGTAAAAACACAAGCAAGTGCAAGTTAAACTACAAGAAAAGGAACAATTCTATACACCAATCCAACTACAGCAGGTACAGATTGTTGAGTTCTGGTTCTTGTTAACTGAAAACGATGCTATGCTAAACCCAGCGTTTGCTTGTTTACATAACAAATTCTGCCTTTATTCTAACTAATTTCTGTAATAGTCCTGGAATCATACAGCATGGAATCAGGCCTTTCAGCCTGATTAATCCCACAGATTTGGGCAATTTACAGTTAAGATACCAACCTGCTCCTCTTTTGACTATGGGAGGGAACTGTAGCACCCGGTTTCAGGGTGAGCATACAGCACCAGAAACCAGGACTGAACCTGACTCCCTGGAACTGAAGCAACCAGCTGTGCCACTACATTGTTCCCACTTAGTTAAAGAAAAAAAATGACAAATTTATAATCTTTGACAAATCACTTTCTGGCAAGACCTATTTTAGTTCACCCAGTTTTTTTCTGGTTTTCTCAAGCCACCCTAAACTACACTGACTGCCTCAGACCTTGTAAATGTCCTAACATTTTTAGACATTAAAAGGTTATTAAAGATTAAAAGTAAAATTAATCTTAAGTCTATTAAAATTTTTAAATAGTTAAAAGTCTAAAAATGTAAAATGTACTTAAAAATATCAAGTGAGCACAGTTATATTAAATATGTTGTTATCTATCGTTCGCAATTTGTCTCTCTCATTTGTTCCTCTTCTTTAAAATGAATGGACCCGTTGCCCTGCATTAAAACTTGTGCAGGCCCATTACAGATAGCTCACCACAAACTCTGGAGAATTACAATGGTTTTCTAGTCCACTGCTGGATTCAATGAATAATCAAATGTCAAAGAATCATTGTTAATACTACAGCAAAGAGCAGCCAGCATGTTAGAGCTGCACATATACGGAAGAGTCCAGAACATTCTGAAACTCAGAATCCTTTTGGCAATTCGTGCAAGTTTTAGCCCAGGAAAATTCAGTTGATAACAGAATAACAAAAGAAAATCTTGCTAGCATCCACCAAAATTTTTTTGTTTATTCCAAGAACTTATTGGAATCCAATAATAGTTCCTTGCTTACTTTTTCTCTCATAGAATGTTTTCTTAAACTGCTCTCCACAGCCTTCTCTGTCATGGTCCGGTCCGTGAAATCTGTATTCCGGTTCACGGTCCGGTTCATTGACCCTTGCTCCAGGTTTTCCTATCTACCCTGTTTCTGTTCTTGTTGAGCTAATTGAGGCAGCTGATGCTCGCTGGGGCCGGCTTCATAAATACCTTCAGAGAGCCAGGCGTGGCTGCTGGATTGTTCTTGTCCTTACTCCTTCCTCTGCCTTCTGTTTCCTCGCCTGAAGCCCTGCCTTGTCTTGCCGGTAACTCTCACCTCGCCTTGCTTTGCCAGAGCCCTTGCCTTGTCTTGCCGGTAACTCTTGCCTCACCTGAAGTTCTCGTCTCGCCCTGCATTGCCTGAAGCCTTGCCTTGTCTTGCTGGTAACTCTCGCCTCGTCTTGCCTGCGGTCTTGCCCTGGAGCCACCCTGTACTTAGCTCCCTTCCTGTCCCTTGCCTCCGCCCAGGTAAGCCAGGCTGTCTTGCCATTACCTGTAGTTGGTTCTGTCCCTTCCTGTCCCGTGCCTCCGTTGGGTAAGCCAGGCCATCTTGCCGTTACCTGCGGTTGGTTCTGTCCCTTGCTGTCCCATGCCTCTGTCGGGTGGTGATCCGCGCCCTGCCCAGGAGGAACCTGCCTAGCCTCAAGTCTGAAGATTCCAGCCTCCTGCCTCCTGCCAAGCCTCGCCTCAGGTTTCGGGTCTCCAGCCTCAAGCCTGAAGACTCCTGCCTCCTGCCTCCTGCCAAGCGTCGCCTCAAGTCTCTAGCCTCTAGCCTCAAGCCTGAAGACTCCAGCTTCCTGCCTCCTGCCCAGCCTTGCCTCAAGTCTCTGGCTCTAGCCTCAAGCCTCCTGCCAAGCCTGGCCTCAAGTCTCTGGCTCTAGCCTGAAGACTCCAGTCTCCTGCCTCCTGCCAACCTCGCCTCAAGTCTCTAAGACTCCAGCCTTGTCCTTGCCTAGTTCTGGGGTCCGAGCCAGAGGCAAGACCCAGGTACTGGGTCCTTGTCCAGTCTCTGGCTCGGAGTCCAAGCCCGGGCTCCTAGCTCTCTGGTCCAGTCCTGTTCCGGGTTCCCGGTTTTCGTGTCCATGTCCTTGCCTTCAACCTGTTTCCTAGTCCTGTCCCTAGTACTTCAGTGTCTGTGTCTTGCACTTGGGTCCGTTCCCAGCCACCTCCGTATGATATTCTCTGCCCTTTCTTCCAGCAAACTCAGGACTTTTAAGACATCTGTCCCTTCCTGTGGCCCCCCAAGTCAAGATTCTAGTTTCTCTTGTCCATGAGAAGCTCTCCTACAAAACAACGGCTATCCTCCTGTCCTTCTGAGCCCCCATGTTCACTGGTACTGTTAACAATTCTCCTTCGGACTGCTTCCTTTTTGTCTGATTCTGTTGACATCATCCTTCACCATGCAAAAAGGTCATTTGATTGTTGTCCACTGTTTCCCCATATGAACTTCCCTTTCTCCTTCGGATTCTTTAAACTTGTTGTACCATTTTAAGTTTATGCTTAGAATTACCATTTCTCTTTGTTTAAGTCCCCGCACTCAAGTTCCAACCTATGCCAGTGTTGTCTGGCATTATATCCTAGTCTGTCCAATGTAGCACTTCACTTTTAGGATGGCCTTTGTTCAACATATCGTAAGCTTGAAACAACCCAAAACCCTGTTTCTCAGCTCTACTTACCATCAACCTATGCTCCTAGTAAGCAACAGCTTGAGTTTAACTTTGTATTGTGCTGTGAATATTGATACTTTGATAAAGGATGGTGCAATAATGTAAGAGGCCATTGCTGAGTATGGACCTCATTATCTAAGGAGTTGAATGTTGTGCATTGCCAATAAGTACCTTCACATCAGACCACATTTTGGAGAAAATTTCTTTAATGAGGATTATTAAACCTGTTGTGCCATCTTACCCTGTAAGACTCTGAGACCACAATCAGATTCAGAGTCACTTTATTATTGCTGACATACGTCATGAAACTTGTTGTTTCCCTGCAACAGTACAGCGCAATACATAAAGATCACTATAAGTTACAATAAATAAATAAATGAGCGAGTGAATAGTGTAAGAAAGGAATAGTGAGGCACTGTTCAAGGGTTCAGAAATCAGATGGTGGAGGGGAAAAATCTGTTCCTAAAACATTGAGTGTAGGTCTTCAGGCTCCTGTACCTCCTACCTTATGGTAGTAATGAGAAGAGGGCATGCCTTGGATGATGAAGCTCCTCAGTGATAGGTGCCACTTTCTTGAAGCACCACTTTTTGAAGGTGTCCTTGGTTATGGGTTGGGTTTAGCCTGTGATGTAACTAGCTAAGTCTGCAACCCTCTTGCAGTCCCCTTAGAAGCTGCATACCAGGCAGTGATGCAGGCAGAGTGATCTCCACTGTACACCCATAGAAATTTTCTAGATTCTTTGCTGAAGTACCAAATCTCCACAAGCTCCTGAAGAGATGGGCAAGCAAGCCCTGCCATTTGTTGCACATATAACCTAAGTATTGATCCCTAATCTCCATTTAATTTCAGTTTTACTCAGGCTTTTTATTGTCAGACTCTATTAAATACTACCCTGAGAGCTCAAGCCATCAGCTCTGTAGCTGAATTCTAAGACAAACTCTGTAATAAGATATAGAACCAAAAGCTCCTTGAGGAATCCAGACAATTAGTAAGCATAGTGAATGCACTTTCACGAGACTGTGGGATTTCTGATGACTGAAGGTAGACCGATTTGATTGTAATTAGCTGCTTTAGATTTGTCCTCCTATTGTGCACAAGACATATTGTTGGGTGAAAGCCAAAGTATTAGCATAACTGGTATTGTTTAGCTGAGGATGCAACTGGTTCTGGATCACTTTTAGGTTATTGAACAATGAGAAAATAATATTGCCTGCTGCAAGAGAGAAATCTAAGCACTTTAGGTGATTGTCAATGTCAGAAATCTGGATAATCTACAAATATGATGTCCTGCGATCTTTCACATACTTGAATTGATTCTGGAAATTTCTCCTGACTTGTCGGGGATCACTTGCTTCGCTTATGCTTACTGACGAGAAAGAAATGTCAGTTAGTGTAGAATATCTGCATTGCTAGGGATACAGGGGGGAAAATTACATTGAAAAGTGCGATCTCAAACAAGGGAAAATATGGAAGTGCTGGGAACCTGAGCGACACACACAAAATGCTGGAGGAGCTCAGCAGGCCAGGCAGGATCTGTGGAAAAAAAAGAGTGAAAACAGTCGACGTTTCAGGCCGAGCCCCTAGGTTAGGTAGGTTAGTTTGTCACATGGATGGTCGTGAATGGTGCAGGTACATTGGGGCACGAAGGGCCTGTTACCATGCTGTGTCTCTGAATTTAAAAATAAATTAAATAAAGAATCATAAGAATGTAAGGGGACTATCTCCTCCTAGTAGCAGTGAATTGTTTCTCCTGACTTTCTGTCACAACGTCATTATTTCATAATCCCAACATGACAATGTGGGAATATAAATTGAGTTTCAATCTAGAATAAATATAGAAAACTGATTTTGGTAAAACTGCCCAGGAAGATGCTTCATTGTTGCAAACTAAAAGTTCCATAACTCACAAATGACCTTTGTGGTAGGAAAGCCTTTTTTTATCCAGCTGAGAGTATCTGTGTGTCCACTCCCACACCAAGGCAGTGACTCATAACAGTAGTTGAAAGAGCTTCCACACTGCTCTTGCTAGGCAGTGGAAATAACTACCACTTTGACAAAGGATTATTGTATTGAAGTGAAAGCTTTTGGCCCCATTATTGAGTAATAATTCACCATAAACATCTTGCTTAGTTGTCTGGATAATGAGGTTGAATACCTTAGCAGGCTCTTGTTTGTTATTGGCTGCCAGGCAAGCTTTTTGGAAGTGTAATTTCCATAATGTCTGTAAAATCAATGCAAATGGATATAAAGCCAATAAGAGGAATGCAATGAACAAAGATTGGTGTGGGGAGAAATGGGTTCCAATTTAGATTCAGATGTACATTGGAACATACAGTGAAATGTGTTGCACACGCGAGAAAATTTGCAGATGCTTGAAATCTAAAGCCACACACAAACAAAATGCTGAAGGAACTCAGCAGGCCAGGCAACTTATCTGGAAAAGAGTAAATAGTCGACATTATGGGCCGAGACCCTTTATCAGCAGTCCTGATGAAGAGTCTTGGCCCGAAACGGTGATTTTTTACTCTTTTCCGTAGATGCTGTCTGACCTGCTGAGTTTGTCCAGTGAAATGCGTGGTTTGTGTTCACACCCAATAACACTTGCAGGGGGCAATGCCTATTCCAGCACCAACATAACATGCCCACCGTTATCTTCTGCAACTTCAAAACATTCAACTAATCCAAAATCATGGGAGTCCAAAAATGCAGGCAGGTCTAACTTCGGGTTTACTTTAATTGAGGTGTGCACTTACCACGTGGTGGTGTGATGATGTATGCGATTCACGTATTTATACATCTAACCCATAATGAATTATTTTAAACAAACAAGAATGCTTAATCAACAACATATTTACAAGTTTTCTCAAGTGTTACTGAAATATTAAGTACACAACACCCACAATGTTTATGTGGCATTGGCACTGCTACCGAAGTATTTGGATGCGCTTTGCTTGAACCGAGGTGGGACCAGTGTCCTCAGGCGAAGAATGCTTGTGGTAGAAGGAGTGCAACAAAGGTTCAACAGATGGATTCTTGGAATAAGGGGTTTGTCCTGTGAAGAAAGATTAAATAGACCATGTCTCAACTGTCTGGAACTCAGAATAATGACAGGTGATATCATGAACTACACAACATTTTTGAGAGGGTGTAATAGATGTAGGGATGATATCCTCCTGGCTAAGGATGTCTATCTCTAATGGTTGCATATTTCAAAATAAGAATTCTATCATTCAGGACTGGGATGAGAAAATATGTATTCACTGAAAGATGACCTGTTGAATTCTTCACCAAATTGGTGCTATGGAGGCCGTAAAATGAACTGAAATCAGAAAATAAATTTTGACTTATTAAAGAGATCAATGCAATAAAATCACTGTTGTATGGTGGAGTAACTATGAGAGGTAAAATGGATGACCCTTTCCCTTATTGCTCACATTCTGGAGCTGATAGGATGGCTGAAAACAAAACTATTGATGCAGAAGTATTTCCCATAATTGTGTGAAATACGTGCTTTCAGAGCGCAGTAATGATGTGACGGGATAAGGTTATCTTTACAGCACGGTACAGAATGAACCACTTCCTCTGCTCTTCATAGTACACATATAGTTAGTTTTTGGCAAACTGGTGTCACGAGTGAGTGATGTGATAAAAATATTTATACCAGGCATTCATAACTCCGTTTATTAGGGTTGAAATGTAGACCAAGTGCAGTTGTTAACCTGAATGAGCAACCTGAACCTGAACAAGGATTCTTACTCCTTAATTTTCGGCTTCTTCTATTCTGAATCACTTTTGCATATGTGGGGATAGTCAGTCATTCATTACTGTGAAAAATGTGAGAAATATGAGGGGTAAGCTATTCAGCCCTTAAAATCTGCTTCACCTTTCCACATGGTCACAGCTGATGTACTATCTCAAAATCATTTTCTTGCCCTGTCTACATAATTTCTTTAAATCCAGAAATCTGTCTATCGATCATATTTATGAGTGAGGCTGCAGAACAGTTGGGGAGAGGGAATTCAAAGTATTAACAGTATCAGAAAGAGGAAACATGACCTTATATCAGTCCTAAATGGTCTACGCTTTATCTTGAAACTGTGGTAACTAGTTCTCGATTCCTCTGCCAAACAGACATTTTCATGTAACATTTACTCTGTCAAGTCCTCTTTGTATACATCAATGAGAGCTCCTCTTATTCTTGTAAATTCCAGAGAATAAAGGCTTAGCCTGTTCAAGGTTTCTTCATGTGATGGACCAACTCTTCCTCCTGGAGAAACCCGCACAAACTGCTGGAGGAACTCAGCAGGTCCGTCAGCATCTATGGAGAAGAATAAAGAGCCTTACAGAGGAAACAGAATAGGGTGGCATGAGTCCTGATCTAGGATCTCGGCCCAAGACTTTGGCTCTTTATTCCTCTCCATTGATGCTGCCTGACCTGCTGAGTTTCTCCTGCATTTTCTGTGTGTTTCCATGGATTTCTAGCATCTTCAGAATCTCTTATGTTTATGATTTGCCCATTCTGCCAGGTATATTTACTATCCCCCCTGCATAACCAGTATATTATTTTTAATGTAAGGAACCACAGAATACTCCAGGTGTGGTCTGTAAATTTAGTGAGGGATCTTGATTCTATATTCAAATCCCCTCGCAATTATATTTTTACATCCTAATTATCTACTGCAACCCCATGCAAGCTATCAGAGATGTATGTACAAGGAAGTCCCAGTCTCTTCAAACATCAGTACTCTGCTACTCTTTCACAGGAACTCAGCAAGTCAGACAGCATCTGTGGAGGGGAATAAACAGTCAATGTTTATGCCAACGTTATGTCTACGTTGATAAACAGTCAATGTTTATGCCAACGTTATGTCTACGTTGATAAATGTTTATGCCAACGTTATGTCAACGTGGATGCCCCTTTCTTTCAAGTCCTTTTGAAGGACCTTGGCCCGAAACATCGAATGTTTATTCCTTTCTATAGATTCTGCCTGATTTGCTGAGTTCATCCAGGAATTTTTTTTTATTGGGACAGTGTGGAATAGTCCTTTCCAGCCCTTCGAGCTGGGCAGCCTGGCAACTCCCAATTTAATCCTAACCTATTTGCCACAGGGGGCTGTGGAGGCCAAGTCTTTACATATATTTGAGGCAGCGGTTGATAGATTCTTGATTAGTCAGGGCATGTAGTGATACAGGGAGAAGTCAGGAGATTGAGGCTGAGTTTAAAAAATGGATCAGCCATGATGAAATGGTGGAGCAGGCTCGATGGGCCAGATGGCTTAGTATGATCTAATCATGGAACAATTTACAAAAAAACAATTAACCTGCTTAGGTCTTTGGAGGAAACTGGAGTGCCCAGCGGGAACAAACACAGTCATGGGGAGAATGTACAAACTCCTTACAGGCAGCGGGCGGGAATTGAACCGGGGTCACTGGTACTGTAAGCGTTGTGCTAACCATTATGCAACTGTGCCATGAGAAATCTTTGTGTTGCAGCATCTGCAGGCTCTCTTGTGTCTTCAGCTAATGAGTATGTCAGCAGACTTTGAGGAGTTACAATACAGAAAGAAAGAACGATGATCTTTATTTGTCACATGTACATCGAAACATCAAACACACAATGAAATGCATCATTTTACGTCAACGCCCGACACAGTCTGAGGATGCTCTGGCGGCATCCCGCAAGTGTCGCCATGCTTCCAGTGCCATAACACAACTTCCTTACCCATAGATCTTGGAATGTGGGAGGAAGCTGGAGCACCCAGAGAAAACGCGTGCACTGGTGGGGAGGGAACGCACAGACTCCTTACAGACACCGGCGAGAACTGAACCCTGATCAGTGATCACTGGCGCTGTAAAGCGTTGTGCTAACCGTGCCGCCCCATTCTGCGAACAGAGTAAACGTGACGGATGGGACGAGCAGGAGAAACTGCCTGTCGAAGCAGGGCTCGGAAAGGAGAGCTGATCTGTCCCAGGTGTGTAGGGAATAATTGCTGTGCCTGACATGCCACAAGGGACAATGCGTAACAATGCGTGTACATTTCAAGAGGATGAGATCACTGAAATCCACCAAGTCTGCAACAGTAACCTCAAGGCCTGATGAGGAACACATTGCTCATGACAGCAATGTCACTTGAGCCCTGAGCTTTTCTTAGCCTCAGAGATACTGAGCTGGAGGTATTCACAACATCTCACAGACAGAGAGCTGAATACACCTCATTCAGCCTGGCCAGAGGGCACAAGACTTCCCTCGCCTGCAGACGACAGCGTGTCATTAGCCACACAAGGCCTTGCCATTGCTGTATGTCAACTGCGCTATTCACCGTAGCTGTCGAGATTATGTTGCCTCAGTGTCAATGCGTTATGCAAGTCCGTCTCCAGTAATGCCTACATTTTGTGACTGTCAGCAGTCCCAGCTGCTTTTCACTTGCCACAGGGAAGCAGCTGGGCAACTAAGTGTATCCACTGGCATTATAAGCTTATAACTTCTGCGCACCGCTCCTTCATCTAGCACTCCGCCAAGGCCACCCCGCTGCGTTAAATGTGATAAAGTTATATTGTTGAAGTGCGGAAGCATTTGTGGTCCCAGTACTTCTCATGCAAAAATCCTGCGTGCGAGCCTGCTTCATGCAGCTGTGCCTCACGAGGAGCAACCCTGCCGATGAAGGTGATGATAAGGAGGTGGAGCTGGAGGAGGGGAGGCAAAAACCTCCTTTCTGAATAGGCTGCATAGACAAAGACGTAATTCAGATGAGATAGCCATAAAACCATTTATCAAAGTTCAAAATGAATTTATTAACAAAGTACATGCATGAATAAACTCTTCTCGGGCTTCCACCCAGGTGCTGGTATCAATTGTAACTGACGTTTCGATGGCAAACTCTGCTACCTTCATCAGGGATCATGCCTGCGAATGTCTAGTACTCATGCCCTCATCATCCATCTGGCATGATTGGTTAGTCCCTGTTCAATCAAGCTTCCACTGACCCACATTGTTTACAATCGAATTCCAGTTTTTCCTTAGAACAAGACCTTCACCTTTGTTAAAGTTGTTTCCTCTAGTTTTATTTCATAGGTTTCTTTCAGCAGGCAGTGTTAAAAGCCATCGGTGCAGCACAGTAGTTTTGTGCCATTGAAGTCAACCCTATAGCCATTGAGAATCGTACTGCTGATTTCTCCAGGTAACCCAAACGGATACAGCACCTGTGCTTCTCGATGCAGGTTTCCAGCATGCATCCCCGTCGGGCCGATATACACTGCTCTGCATCACAGGGAATCCTGTAAACCCCAACTAGGGGTCACAGGTCATCACAGTTTATGCAGATCAAAGATGGAGGTATAAATACCACCGGACTAAACATGCCCAGGTGTCATCCCTGAAAATGGCAGACTTTGTCATCAAAGCGTTGGTTAAGATCAATACCAATACCTGGCTCGAAGCCTGAAAAGGTTTATTCATCATATATGCAGGGAGAGCATTAGATCCTTTTCAAAGTACACGTCTGTCCCCATATATTACCTTGAGCTTCATTTTCTTGCAGCCATGCACAGTAAGATAACAAAATACAATAGAATCAGTGAAGACAACACACAAAGACTGACAGACAACCAAAGTGCAAAAAGAACAAATAAATGAATAATATTGAGAACATGAATTGTGGAGTCCTTGAAGTGAGTCCATAGGTTAAGGAATCAGTTCAGTGTTGTGGTGAGTGAAGATATCCACACTGGTTTAGGATTCTGATGGCTGAGGGGTAAGAAGTGTTCCTGAACCTGGTGGTGTGGGATCTATGGCCTCTGTACCTGCTTCCCAATGGCAGTAGCGAGAAGAGAGCATGGCCTGGATGGTGGGGGTCCTTAATGATGGATGCTGCTTTCTTGTGGCAATGCTCCTTGTAGATGTACTCAGCAATGGTATTCAGTCAGCTTCATCACAGGCACTAGCCTCAGTAGCAACCAGGACATCTTCAAGGAGCGACATCTCAAAAAGGTGGCATCTATCATTAAGGACCCCGTCACCCAGGACCTCCCCTGTTCTCATTGCTACCATCAGAAAGGAGGTACAGAAGCCTGAAGGCATGCACTCAGTGACTGAGGAACAGGTTTTCCTTTCTGTCATCCGATTTCTGAATGGACATTGAACCCTTGAACACTACCTCACTATTTTTTTGCACTGCTTATTGAAATATTTTATATATATATATGTAGCCCCCCTGGCCAGCCTCAGGGTCGCTCGGCTCGCTGTCGTCTAGGGAAACAGCCCTCGGCCCCGCCAGACTGGGTAATAGTTTGTGTGGATGCTGTGTGATGTACCCCACCCCGCCCAAATAACAGACAATACACCAGATACGATTAAATGATTTACAGTTTATAGATATTACGGGAACTATATGATTAATAGAGAATAAAATATAAAAGGAAAATAAAAGGTGGCCACACTTATCAAAGTTCAATCCCTTTGTGCACAAAACAGTTGGAGCTCTAGAACCTTCTTCTTCACCCTGTGACCCCTTGGACCACCTTGACCGGCCGCCTGGGACCAACAACGGTGGTCGACCAGACGCTCCACACGAGTCCGTCTCCGTCTCCTCGCCGAACGCCCTCCTCGGGTCCGACCCCGTTAGCGGACATCACAGCACCTGGTCCATTCTCTGTCTCTCTCTCTCCCGCCTTCTGCCCCAAAACCCCACGCATACAAAAGCTTCCAGATACACCAAAGTCATAACAACTATCCCAATTGGTTCATAACATCCTCTTATCACCCCCAACCCACAACAAGCTGCTAGCGCAAAGCTTTCTCAGCGTTTAACATAACAAAGAAGTATTCCCGATTATAACACAAAGAAGCCATTTTAATTAGCCTCCGCAGTAACATAAAAGATGAAACCCCCTTACATATACATAATTATTGTAATTCATAGTTTTTATTATTATGTATTACGATGTACTGCTGCTGCAAAAATAACAAATTTCATGACACATGTCAGTGATATTAAACCTGATTCTGATTCTAAAAAACAGCACTTAAAAGACATTTGGACAGGTACGTGGATAAGACAGATATAGAGGGATATGGCCCAAATATGTGCAAATAGGGCTAACTTAGAGTAACATCTTGATCTGTGCTGTGCGGACATTGGTCCAAAGGGCCTGTTTTTGTGCTGTATCGTTCTATGATTGTCATTAGTCAACCCCATGCTAGATGGGTTGGCTTGATGCGCTAACCTGCAAGAGTCAATTCTCACACATCAAAGATTGTAAAGCACTGGATCATAGTCACTATGTGGACTGCTGATTATGGACCAGACTCATCAGACTGCTTTACCGATGGATCTCGGTAAAGTCATTGTGTCTGGAACCACTTTCATGTGGCAGCTTGTAAGTAGCTCACATTTCCTAATCTCCAATCAGACTAAAATTAGTGTTTTTTCTTCAATTAAATAGTTGTTTTTTACTGATGGAAAGGATGGTGATTTATGATTAATACCTGGCAGTGCAAATGATAAACCTTTGAATTTGCAGATGTAAATACTTCAAACAGAAATATGTAATTAGTGATTGAATAGGTTGTGTGTAGCTTCCTGCTTTTGAGTATAATTAACACAGAGCTCAGTTTGAAGGTCATTCACCTGCTCCAACAGGTAAATCAATAATCTTAGATCTTCACCAATGCTGATGACACAAATGAGTATTAATGATTTTTGATGTTTTTTATTGAAATAAAAAAATTTTTGTTATTTGTTGAGCTATTTTTCAAAAATGTTCCTTCTAAGCTTGGATTATCAACATGCTAATGAAATGCCGAATTAAGACCATAAGACCATAAGACAAAGGAGCAGAAGTAGGCCATTCGGCCCATCGAGTCTGCTCCGCTATTTTATCATGAGCTGATCCATTTTATCCTATTTGTTCCCACTGCCCCGCCTTCTCACCATAACCTTTGATGCCCTGGCTACTCAGATACCTATCAATCTCTGCCTTAAATACACCCAATGACTTGGCCTCCACTGCTGCCCGTGGCAACAAATTCCATAGATTCACCACCCTCTGACTAAAAAATTTTTTTTCGCATTTCTGTTCTGAAAGGGCGCCCTTCAATCCTGAAGTCATGCCCTCTCGTACTATACTCCCCCATCATGGGAAACAACTTTGCCACATCCACTCTGTCCATGCCTTTTAACATTCAAAATGTTTCTATGAGGTCTATTAAAGTGGCTTTATGTACATAGATTTTGAAGCATAAAGCTGAATGTAGTATATGGGCTCTGGTGTACAATAGATAGTGTGCTGGACTTCTACTGATCTGTGATGAAGTAATTCAAAGGTTGGGGGTTCGAGTCCCACCAGAGTCATTGCTTGGATGCTACAGTAGCGTAGTGGTTGGCACGGCGATATTGCCGCTTGGGGTGTCGGAGCTCGGAGTCCAATCTCGGCATCCTTGGTAAGGAATCCGTAGTCCTCCCCATATTTTCTCCGGGTCCTCCGGTTCGCTCCCACAGTCCAGAGACCCACCAGGTAGTTTAATTGGTCATTATAAATTGGTTAGAGCGAAATCGAGTATTTTGGGGGTTGCTGGGTGATGCGGCTTGAAGGGCTAGAAGAGCCTATCCTGTGCTGTAATTCCAAATAAAATAAAATACTTCTTAAGAGAGGGTCTAAGCCAGGTTTGATGAATAAAGCATCAATTTCTCCCTTTGTATTTCAGTTCCTTGAGTTTTTGTTTACTTTTCTGAGTGCAATTTGTAGACGTACATTGCTTTTAGTGATCTGTAGGCATAAACATTTTAAGTCCCTCTACTTGTCTACAGCATTTCGAGTCTCACATTCAGAAAATATTCTGATCCAAAGTAAATGTTATTACATTTCCTCTTAATTAACCTTCATCTGAAACAACCTTGTCCGTTCACAGAAATTATTGAACACTTCTGGAACTTCCTGTTCCTGTTACTATCTATACAAGTTCCTCTTGCTTTTAACTTTGTGTTAGCTGCTGCCTTTGTTTTACAAGCTTAAAATCCCTGTGAGCAAGGAATTAGTGTAGGGTACTGTGCAAAAGTCTTAGGCACATATATATAGCTAGGGTGCATAAGACTTTTACACAGCACTGTAGTTATTTTATGTATTGCACTGTACTGCTGCCAGAAAAAAAAATGAACTTCATGACATATGTGAGTGATGACAAACCTGATTCTGATATGGGTCTCTTTTGTGGACTGAGAGTGGGAAGGTGGGAGGGCGAGGGGAATCATGGTTAAGAAAGGGGAAGAGAAGGGCGAGGAAAGCACCAGAGAGGCATTCTGTATTGATCAATAAACCAATTGCTTGGAATTAAAGGACCCTACCTGGTATCTCAGGGTGGGGTGCATCTGTACCCATGCCAGCCCGCACCCCTGGCATTCCTTCTCAGCCACCTGTCCCACGCCCCTCCCACAGCACTCCACCCTTGCCATTCCGAACATCCATCGCACCTGCCAGATTTACAAACTCGCTCTCCACTCCGTGTTGAAAAATACAGTTCTGTGCAAAAATTTTAAGCACCTTAGGTATCTTTATGTGCCTAAGGACCAACTATAAATTTGCAGATGACAGAAGGGTGAGCAGTTTCAAGTTACTGGGTGCCAACATCTCTGAGGATGTTGTTGATACAATTACGAAGAAGGCTCAGAATGGCTATATTTCATTAAGAGTTTGAGAAGAATTGGTATGTCACCAAATACATTTGCAGATTCCCACAGGTGTACCATGGAGAGCATTCTAACTGGTTACATCACGTTCTGGTGTGGAGCGGCCACTGCACCGGATTGGAAAAGCTGCAGAAAGTTGTAAACTCTGCCAGCTCCTTCACGGGCACTCGACTCCCCAGCATCCAGGATTCCTTCAAAAGGCAATGCTTCAAAAAGACAGCATCCATCAATAAGGACCCCCACCACCCAGGACACGCCCTCTCCTCATTGCAACCATTAAGGAGGAGGTACAGGAATCTGAAGACACACACTCAATATTTCCGGAATAGCTTCTTCCTCTTTGCAGTCAGATTTCTGGATGGGCAATGAACCCATGAACACTACTTCAAAAAATTTCCCCCTCTCCTTTTGCACTATTTAATTTAGTTTTTATTGTAATGTATAGATTTCTTAATGTAATTTATAGTTTTTATTATGATGTACGGCACTGTGCTGTTGCAGCAAAACAACAAATTCATGACGTATACCAGTGATCTTAAACTTAAACATCAGAATCAGGTTTATTAGCACCGGCACGGACGTGAAATTTGTTAACTTAGTGGCCGCAGTTCAATGCAATACATAATCTAGCAGAGGGAAGAGAAATAATAATAATAATAATAAATAAAATAAAACATAATAATAACTAAATGAGTAAATCAATTACATATTTTGAATAGATTTTTAAAACGTGCAAAAACAGAAATACTGTATATTTTTTAAAAAGTGAGGTAGTGTTCACGGGTTCAATGTCCATTTAGGAATCGGATGTCAGAGGGGAAGAAGCTGTTCCTGAATCGCTGAGTGTGTGCCTTCAGGCTTCTGTATCTCCCACCTGATGGTAACAGTGAGAAAAAGGACATGCCCTGGGTGCTGGCCGTCCTTGAACCTACTTCTGCAATCCATTTAAGACACACAAAATGCTGGAGGAACTCAGCACTTCAGGGAGCAGCAATGGAAAAGCATACAGTTGACGTTACGGGCTGAGACTCTTATCAGAACTAATCAGGGTCTGGGCCCAAAACGTCGACTGTACTCTTTTCTACAGATGCTGCCTGGCCTGCAGAGTTCCTCCAATATTTTGTGTGTGTTGCTTGGATTTCCAGCATCTGCAGTTTTTCTCTTGTTTATGTCTGAAATCCATTTGCCTATGTTTGGCCCACAACCGTCTTCACCATTCATATGTATAGTACCTATCCCAGTGTCTTTTAAATGTTGTTAAATTGCCTGTCTCATCTAGCTCATTCCACTATCCGGATGAAAGGGTTGCTCTTCCTATTAAATATCTCCTGTCTCACCCTAAACCTACGTCTTCCAGTTCTCGATTTCTGAACTTTGGAAAAAGATTACCCTGTTTATGCCCCTCATGATTTTATACACCTCTTTAATATCACTTCATTTTCCTACACCTCTATGAATAAAGTCCTAGCCTGCTCAACCTCTCTCCATAAAACTCAACATAACATCCCAACGTCTCTACTCAGTGCCATGACTAATGAAGGAAAGCATGCTGAAATTCTTCTTCGTTTCCCTGTCTATCAGTGTAATCTCTTTTTTGGAACCTGGAATGTGTCTGTTTATGTATTTATACTTGATGGCTGCAATCACATCGATAAGCGAAATTTCAGCAGTGAGAAAGGGCTACCTAGGGTGCAGCTGGTAACACAACTGAAAAGAGTAATTTCACGTTCCTTAAGCTTCCCTCTCACACTTGCTGGTTAGAAATGCAAGCCGTCAGGTGCTCCTCCTTCAAGAACTCAGCAGGTCAGGCAGCATCTATGGTAATGATCAAACAGTCGATGTTTCGGGCTGACGTTTCGGAACTCGTGGCGAAGGGTCTCGGGCAAAAATGTCGACAGTTCGTTCATTTCCATAGATGCTGCCTGATCTGCTGACTTCCTCCAGCATCTTGTGTGCGTTGCTCTGGATTTCCAGCATCACAGAATCTCTTGTATTTATGAGCTGCTCCTTCATATCTGGTTTGAATATCAGTCCATAATAGTTTGACTTGTTGACCCCTTAATAGTAGTCCACCGGTGTTCCACAATCATCTTTGTCAGAGCACAGCTGCGACTGAGGATCCGGGTCTACTGATAATGGAGCATGACACATTGGAAAATTGCCCTTGAGTTTCTTTCTATCAAGGCTTTGTTAAACAGTAAATTTATTTATTGAGATACAGTGAGAAATAGGCCAGTGATCCCCCAATTTAATCCTAGAACAGTCACTGGACAATTTACAACGACCAATTAACCTACAAACCGGGTATGCCTTTGGCCTGTGGGAGGAAACCCACACAGTCACCCCGGGGAGAATGTATGAACTCCTGATAGGCAGCATTGCATGTTAATGTTTTCTTGTTTAAATGAAGAAAGAATAAGACTACACTTGAAAAGATAAAGATGAGCTTTATTTGTCACAGGTACATCGAAACATGCAGTGAAATATGTTGTGTGCATCAAATCAAATCAGCGAGGGTTGTGCTGGGCAGCCTGCAAGTGTTGCTGCGCCTATGGTATCAGCATAGCATGACCGCTAATCACTAACCCCAACTCGTACGTCTTTGGCATGTGGGAGAAACCCAGAGCACCTAGAGGTGACGGGGAAAATGGACAAACTCCTTACAGACCGTGGTGGGAGTTGAACCCTGATCTTAAAGTGTCGCACTAACCACTATCTACCATTGCATTAATTCTATATTCATTTCTCAGGTGTTTACCGAGATTATCTCATGGGATGTGGGTATTACTGGCTAGATCAGTATTTTAAGCTCTTCCTGTTACCCTTGAAAAAGTGACGCTGGTCCATCTACTAATTCCCAATTACTGTTCAAAATAATGAATTGACATCTTCATTAAAATAATAGAAAGCAAACATGATGGTAACATACTGAGTGTTTTCAGAGGAAACGTGCAATGGTGTAGCATACTTACATTTCCCAGAGCCATTGAGAGTGGCATTTGAGTAGTGGAACAGATCTGTTGTAAAGATTAGAATCTGCTGATGGATTTTGAAGATCTTTTCAGTAAATGATCAGCAGTTATTAATGTAATTGAGGGCACTTGCATGCCTTTCTGAATTTAGACTTGCTGCACCAGATAATTGAGAAATTCTGAATTTTTCTTCTGACAACTAGTTGACAAAGCAGTGATGACATGCAATAAGGTGAAGAATGCTAACTGTTAATTACCTCCTACTTGAAGCTAAGCAGGATGTTGGATCCAGTGCTGTTCCCGATCTCAGGCCGAGTTAGGTCCCTGGTGATGATGCCTGAACTTATTTCAGCTGCCACTACATTTAATAAAATGCTCTGATGATGATTTGGGGGAAGAAATGGACAGGGGATAATAAGGCTGAGCTATTAAGAAGGAAGCAAAACAATTTACAATAGCCAGTTTAGAAGATTCAATTAGCAGTTTTTACAACTTGTACAGCACAGTACAGGCCCCTTGGCCGACTTTTTAATCTACTGTAAGATCAATCTAACCCTCTCTCTCACATAGCGCTCCATTTTTCTTTCATTCATGTGCCTATCTAAGAGTCTCTTAAAAGCCCGTAATGTATCTGCCTCTATCACCACCCCTTGCAGTGCATTCCATGCACCCACCACTCTGTGTAAAATAAAACTACCTTTGACATTCTCCCTGTAGCCTTGGTTAATAGTAGGGGTCCATTGAGTAAAAGAGGTTGAGAACCCCAGCCCTATACTTTCCTCCAATCACTTTGAAATTATTTTCCCCTCACATTGGTACCTTCTGTCCTGGGAAGAAGTCACTAGTTGTCCATCCTATCTATGCCTGCTTATCATCGTCTCACACACCCACCACTCTCTGGGTAAAACACCTACCTCTGACATCCCCCTGTACTTTCCTACAATCCCAGAAACAGAGGTTAGCTGTCCATTCTGATCATCTTATGCAATTCTATCAGGTCACTTCTCATCCTCCTTTGCACCAAAGAGAAAATCCTGGTTGGTTCAGCCTCTCCTCATAGGACGTCTCTAATCCAAGCAACATCCTGTTAAGTCTCCCCTGCACCCTCTCTAAAGCTTTCTGATTGATTTTCAGAACTTTGATGTCACTGACAAGGACTCCCATTTATTGCTCATAATCAATTGCCCTAACTTGCTAACAGTTTTATTGGATAGGGAGTTTTGTTATTTAGACCCATTGAAGCTGATGCAACAGCAGTGTAATTCTGAGTTAGGATGGTGTGTGACATGCAGAGGACCATGCTGGTGACTGTGTTTGAGTATCCTTGTCTTTCCTGGTAGTAGAGGTTGTGAGTTTCCCTGCCAATGAGTGACATTAACTTTTGTACATGGTAAATACTGTACAGGGCATACGCGTGGGACAAGAAGGAGTGACTTGTCTGAATTGGTGTCAAACTCCATGAGTGTTGCTGGAGTTGTACTCATATAGGTAGGACAAGAAGGAGTGGCTTGTCTCAATTAGTCTCAAACTCCATGAGTGTTGTTGAGGCTGTACTTATCAGAAAAACGGAGGCATTCTATTAAGCCTGGGTCTTAATACTGATTTGTTGGAAGGCCTTTGAAAAGTCAGAGGTGCGTGACTCACTGCAGATTGTCACTGTTCAGTCATGCAGTGACAGATCCACTTAAGTTACTGGTTAATGATAGCCACCAGGATATTAATAGTAGGGCCTGCTGTTGGTTATATTATTGAATACAGGGCTAGATTGTTAATATTTTGTTCAAGGAGATGGTCAATGCCCGGCCCTTGTGCTGTACGAATCTTATCTGATAAAACATCGTACAATTTAGAAATATGTAGAATTTTACAATACTTAAAAAGATAGAATTAATAATGAAAGCTGAGTGGAAAATAATAAAAAATATTCCGTCAGAAATGTGTAGATGCACGTCAAGTTTGTGGATTGATGGAAACATTTCTTTGCTGGGCAGGAGAACGTAGAACATTACGGCACAGTGCAGGCTCTTTGGCCCGTTATGTGCTGATCTTTTTGCCTACTCTAAGATCAGTCTAAACCTTCCCTCTCCCAAGGCCTTTCATTTTTCTATCATCAATGTACCAATCAAAGAGTTTCTTAAATATCCTTAATGTATTTGCCTCTATAATCACCCCGGTAGTGTGTTCCATGCACCCACAACTCTGTGTAAAAATCCTACTTCTGACATCCCCACCGTACTTTCTTCCAATCGCCTTAAAATTATGCCTTCTTGAGAAACATAGAAACATAGAAAACCTACAGCACAATACAGGCCCTTCAGCCCACAATACTGTGCCGAACAGGTACTTACTTTAGAAATTACCTAGGGTTACCCATAGCCCTCTATTTTCTAAGCTCCATGTACCTACCCAGGAGTCTCTTAAAAGACCCTATCGTATCGGCCTCCACCACCCATGGCCGGCAGCCCATTCCACGCACTCAGCACTGCCTGCGTTAAAAAAACTTCCCCCTGACAACTCCTCTGTACCTACTTCCAAGCACCTTAAAACTGTGCCATCTCGTGCTAGCCATTTCAGCCGTGGGAAAAAGCCTCTGACTATCAATGCGATCAATGTCTCTCATCACGTTGTACACCGAAGAACCACAAAAATTTACTTTTTGGAGAAAACTGATAGAATCATATTTGTTGCACATCAGATCGATTTAAATTTCCAAACTGGTGACTTTTTAACATGAACTATCTTCAATCTCTTACTTAGTTCCCCAAACTCTTAATATTCATTTAGGTAATATAATCATGATTTGTCTCTTAACCAAATAGACTCTGTAGCATTAACATTAATTTGAATTATAATATTATGAATGAAAATAAAAATAGACATCATCTCAATGTTTGATGTTTGGGCAGGATTTTAGCAGGAGACCAAGGACATTCTTATCAAAGGCTATCACAATGAATTGGCTTTGTAAGTGGTGGTGTTTATAGAATTTTAACAGATGTAAATTAATAGTTTTCATTCATAAGTTTAATAATGTGCTGCATCCCATAAAGGAAATACTGTACATACAGGGTCAAACTTTAGAGAATGATGCGCTAAAGTCAAGCAGGAGCAGTTTGTACTGCTGGATTGATAACTAAATTAGAGGGTCAATACATTATTTTAAACACAGCAGATGCTGTAGATCTTGAGCAATACACACATGAAATGATGGAGGAACTCAGCAGCTCAGACTGCATCTGTGGAGGAACTAAACAGTTGATGTTCCAGACCAAGATTTTTCATGAAGAGAAGATTTAAACTTTTTCAGGCTAAGGGTCTCGGCCTGAAATATCAACTGTTCATTTCCCTCCATAGATACTTCATGACATCCTGAGATCCTTTGATGTTGTGGTGTTTGCTGAGCTTGGCAATTAGCTTGCAGACGTTTCATTACCATTTGAGGTGACATCCTCAGGGCACAGTTGTTGGTGTTTCTCTCTGATCAACTGAAGGGGTCTCCGATCAAGACTGAGGCAAGCAAACGGGGGCCTACATAAATGTGAGCACTTCCAGAGAGAAACACCAACAACTACGCCCTGGGGATGTCATCTTGACTGGAGATGAAAGGTCTGCAGGCTAATTGCCAAGCTCAGCAAACACCGTAACATCAAACGTCTCAACCCAAACTACCAATATTCACCAGCATTCTGAGATCATCCAGCATTTTGTGTGTGTAATTCAATATATTATTTCACCGGTTGGAGCGGCCATTTATTGAAATGTAATTGCATTTAAGCTATTTTTCAATTTCCTTTCCAATGTGATGGATGACTCTGAGGTGAGGTTCAGTTGTTTTCTAATAATGTTAATGACTTACTTTGATAAAATGCTGCTAAATACTTTAGATCTCTTGCTGAATATTTTGTTTTGTGGCATCTGAACAATAAGTTACACTGCTCCAATTACTTAGAACTTTTTTCTCAAGTACATCTGCAGGTTTTCTAATTTCAGCCTCTAGTTCTTGTCTTATCTGATGGTTGACTCATCTTGAAGCAACGTGTTTACAGGAAGTTGACTGCTGCATTTACTTCAGATCTTTTTGTTAATAGGGTCACTGTCTTAATTATACAATTTAGCCAATAAGTAATCAGTTAAAATATTTTGACAAGCTTTTTTGGTTAGAATGTTATAAGTTTTGTTGATTGTGATCATTGAGACAGGAAGAAGTGTAGGCCCCTTGTCCTAGGTTCAGCTGGAATCCTCAGCGAACTTCCCAACATCCCCTCTTTTCTCTCTGACGTTTGCTTCGCAATGGCAAGTGCCAAGAGTTTTCCCACTGAAAGTCACTTTATAAATTCTTCAAGCCCATTCCTAGTGGGAAGTGGAGGAGTGGCATTGAGGCCCTGTTTGAACCTGAAAATCAGCCCGGCAAATGCACTTCAAGTTCAGTTCTTCAACCTAAGTTATGGTTTAGGTTAAAATTGATCAAGCATGCAAAGTAGATATTACCCAACACTGGAGTTTCCAGAAAGAGTGAATGCCCATATCAATCAGATACACAAACCTGTGCTCAATTACTGAGCTCATGAAGTCATTGAAGATGCTTGGCACCGTAGATGGCTTCTCGGAGACCTACTCGTGAATGGAAAGGCATACCGAACGTGAGATCGGTGAGGATAAATAGATAGACAGATAGATATTTTATTGATCCCAAAGGAAATTAGTGTCACAGTAGCATTACAAGTGCACTGATATAAATATTAGAAGAGAAATAGAAAGAATGAAAAATAAGTTACCTCAAACAGCCTAACAGGAGGGATTCATCGTTTCCCCGGCAATAGGCTGACTCATCATAAAGCCTAATGAGTGAGGGTAAGAATGACCTCATATTGCACTTTGGAGCAGTGCAGTTGTCTCAGTCTATTACTAAAGGTGCTCCTCCGTTCAGCCAAGGTGGCATGCAGAGGGTGAGAAACATTGTCCAGAATTGCGAGGATTTTCCGTAGGGTTCTTTGTTCTACCACAGCCTCCAGAGCATGTAGGAGAGGTTCATTCATTCATTATGTGCTGCCTCGTATGATGAGGGCGATCACGATCTTTGGCCATGATTGTTTTTGGCAAATTTTTCCACAAAAGTGGTTTCCCATTGCCTTCTTCTGGACTGTGTCTTTGCAAGATGGGTGACCCCAGCCATTATCAATACTCTTCAGAGATTGTCTGCCTGGCATCAGTGGTTGCATAAGGAGGATTTATGGTATGCACCAGCTGCTCATACGACCACTGACCCACCTGCTCCCATTGGCTTCATGTGACCCTGATCGGGGAGGGGATTGAACAGGTGCTGTACCTTGCCCAAGGGTGACCTGCAGGCTAGCGGAGGGAAGGAGCACCTTACAAGTCCTTTGGTAGTGATGCATCTCCACCCCGCCACTCAGTAGGAAAGGTAATGAGGCGAAAAATGGTAATGAGAATGATAAGAAAGTGGACACCTCTGTAGCATAGCGGTTAGAGCAACGCTATTACAGCTGGGGGTGTTCCGGAGTTTGGAGTTCAATTCCGGCGCCATTCTGTAAGGAATCTCTGTATGTTGTTCCTGTGGAATACATAGGTTTTCTCCGGGTGCTCCTGTTTCCTCCCACAGTCCAAACAAGTTCTGGGTAGGTTAATTGGTCACCGTAAGTTGTCCTGTGACTAGGTTAGGGTTAATCGGGGTTGTGGAGTTGCTGCGGCAGTGTGCCTCGAAGGGCCAGAAGGGCCTACTCCCGTGTTGTATCGCCAACTAAAACTAAATAAAAACAAAGTAACGGAAGATGGCACTTGAAGAGCGCGAGTACTTCAGGGGGTCGGCCTAAAATGTTGACTGTTCATTTCCCTCCGTAGATACCGCCTGACCTGTTGAGTTCCTCCCGAGATTCTTTGTCTGTTGCTCAGTGCTTCAGGGGTGCAGTGTTTTCTATGTGAATCTGCCAAGCATTTGAAATAAAAGAAGGACTGAAGAAGAATGGTGGCATTGTGATGTCATCGAAAAGAGGCGGGCCTCAGCTGGAACAAACTGGAAACTAAATATTCCTGTCAAAAGTATTTTGAAAGGCAGAGAAATGAGAGGAATAAAGGTCTTATTTATTAAACGTGTAAATATAGATTAAAAGTAATGTAATCATGTTGGAGATGAAATTGGTCTATGTAGATTTAAATCGTTCTTTTTAATAGTAATTTTTGTGATCTGCACATCACTGGCAAAGCGCATATTTACTGCCCTTAAGGGTTGAACAACAAGAGAATGATGGAAATGGCTTAACTCAAGAAAAGAGGTTGTTAGAGGCTGGATAAGTGAAATCTATACAACCTTAAATAGTAAAATGCTTTGTAGGGAATCTTGGTGATGAGTGGGGGAAAGCTCAGCCCTGTGTCAGCTTGTCAGGTGCAAGCTTTCAACAAATTCCCAGTTTAGGAACTGAGGGATGCAAAAGAGGCTACAGATGCTGGAAATCTGGAACAACACACAAAATGCTGGAGGAACTCAGCAGGCTAGGCATCATCTGTAGAGGGAAGTAGACGGTCAGTGTTTCTAACCATAACTCTTCATCAGGACTGGACGTTTTGGTGGAGCCGAAGGTCAAGAGGAGAGGATGCATGGCAGCATAGAATCAATTGGTCAGCGTGCTGACCAGTTGGTCAAAATAAGTGTAGATGGCAGAGGGGAAGAAGCTGTTCCTGATTCGCTGAGCGTGTCCAGGTTTCAGGCTTCTGTATCTCCTTCCTGATGGTAACACAGGATATGTCCTGGGTGGTGGGGGTCCTTAAAGATGGACTCCGCCTTCCTAAGGCACCGCTCCTTGAAGATGTCTTGAATACTACGGAGGCTGGTACCCGTGATGGGACTGACTAATTTTACAAGTTTCTGCAACTTATTTCACTCTTGCAGAGTAGACCCCCCCTCCCCCCCCGCACCCCCACAACAGACGCTGATGCAGCCAGTCAGAAGTTAGAGTAAACTGAGTTAACATTGGAGGTGTGAGAAGCTTGGTCAGAACTCGACAGGATGTGGAATCTATAAACAGGTATATTTTGCGAACTGTAAAATCACTAGTAAACTTTGGCTATTTTGGCATTGTGGGCAAAGGAAGGAGAGAGAATTAGCAAAAGGAGCAGAATAAGATTCAAATAACCATACACCCTGCATAAGAAACATTCAGAGAGAGTTACAATCAGATTAGAAGTGTTGCAATCAATGGCAAGTTTTGAGGGAGTGGCCACAGATAGAGTTGAGGAACTCATATTTAGGAGAAGGTTAAGCGATGTTAGATGACCATTGACCTTGAAGGAGAGAGCAAAAAGATCAGGAAGACATGAAATGTAGGTTGGTATCACTGAGGGCGAGGTGTTAGTCATTGGAAAGATTGATAAAGGAAAACGGAGGAGAAATTTTTTGCTTTCTTTTGTTTCTTTTGAAAAAAGGACTTTTTTGTCAGTCATTTAACGTGAGGGTTGGACGGAGGGAGGAAACCTGTGAACTATGCTTTCAAACCATTGAAATGTGAAATTTTCCTGCTTGCCAGTAGCATATTTTAAACCATTCAATTAAGAGGCAGTAATCCACTTCCCTCCTGCAATCTTTACTGTTTGAATCTGTATTAGCTTTTATTAACATTTTCCTGGAAATGTCATCTGCAAAAATTATTACACATTACACTACTAATCCAGTGCCAGAGCCTATATGATGTTCAGACAGGTGATATTTAAACTTATAAAGGAATGAAATATTTTCCTGGGGTTTTGACAATTTTCCACAGTTACCTTGGAAGAAGATCAGTAGAAACCCTCGAGAGGCTCTGTGTTGTTGTTCTTTTTTGACCTTTTCACAGCTGTGGGGTGAGAGAAGCCTTGTGGAAATCTGTGCTGTTTGTCAGTGTATGTACACCTTGTATGTCTGTGCAGTTTATTTTCTCACTGTGTTACCATATCCTGATATATACTTACACATGCTGGTTGTGGGGGTAACCTAAACTGAAATGTTTTTTTCTCTGCTGGAGGTGGTAGGCGAGTGTTTGTTCAGGCAACTGATTAGCTGCATGGGTTTTGGCAGGCGCAGTAGCTTTGAACTACCTGTGTTAATCCCAGGGTGACTTCTCGCAAGAACTCTGGTGGGATTGCTGCTCTCGCTGTCAGCCTGCCATCTCATAGGCTCTGCTACGTGCTCGTACTGACGTGAGAGGAAATTGACTCCTTCCGTAGCTCTGCACTTATATTGCTGCGGGAAAGCACATCCTGATAATCTCTCTGAGCGTGGAGTCGTGGGCAGCTGTGAGTTCTTCGTTTCTTCCACTCTGTTTGCCTCTGTTGGGTGCTTGGAACAAATTAAAGCTGTCGGTAATTACTAAGTACAAACCATTGACTATCCATTGCCGAATATTAACTGCATAGAGGCAAATGTCAACAGATCATCATGCATACATTAAACATTGACCCCAAGTTTGCTGTTAAAATTAAATCCAGGGGATCTATTATTTACACAGCAATGCTACGGCAACTTCAGCCAAGGGGTGTGGTCATATATAGGGATATAAAATTTTCTGTTTCAATGCTCCTTTACTTCATCTGCTTCATATAAACCTACTTCATGAGTTGGTCCCTTACACAGATGCATTGAACTAATATTACCTTAGAAATAAACTCAACAAAGAGTGCTTAATTCAATGATTTCAAGTCAAATGCACTTTCATAAATATTAATTCATGCCAGGGAGCCTATGACACTTTATACAGTTGAGAAGTCTCAATCCTTTGGATTTATTTATCATCTAAATTTTCCTCTCCTTATAATCAAATCTTTCTCTCCCATGCTTTATTTCTCTTTAAATACTCCTTGTTTTTATGCAACATTCATTCTTTTTAGTTTACTCTTCCTTTTCAGTATTTAGGTTCATAAAGTCATAGAAAACTGCTGCACAGAAACAGGCCCTTTGGCCCCTCTAGTCCATGCTGAACATTTAAACTGCCTAGTCCCATCAACCATAGCCCTCCACACGCCTCCCATCCATGTACCTATCCAAGCTTCTGTTAAACGTTGAAATCAAAATCGCATGCACCACTTGCACTGGCAGCTTGTTCCACGCTCCACCTCCCTCTGAGTGAAGAAGTTTCCCCTCATGTTCCCCTTCATCATTTCACCTTTCACCCTTAACCCATGACCTCTAGTTGTAGTCCCACCCAACCTTAGTGGGAAAAGCCTGCTTGCGTTACAAAATCACTTTCACAACCCCTTGCTCTAATTGGCGAAGGGGCCCATTGCTGTTTCTTGTGTTCATTGACGTAGCTCAAGGTTCAATGGCAAATGTGTTCAATGTGTTATTTCCAGCAGCTTGCCCATCCTGTCTATGATGGAAAGTTAATGTAATGATTGAAAATTAAAGATTCTATAGATGCTGGAGAACTAAAATAAAAGTGAGAACGTTGGAAACATTCATCAGGTCACGCAGCATTAGTAGAATCAGAAACAGTAAATCTTTCAGGTTTAACACCCTTCATCAGAATAATCATCAGAAAGGTTTATTAATATATTCTATTTTCTATAATTTAACCACTGTTGATGCCTACTGATGCAGCAAATTGAATTAAATATAATTGTAGACAGTACAGGCCCTGATAGATCTTTCATTAACATCCCTTCCACTATTACATAATCAGCCAATGATCACAGAACATAAGACATTACAGCGCACTACAGGCCCTTCAGCCCACAATGTTGTACTGGCCTTTTAACTTACTCTAAGATCAATCTAACCCTTCCTTCCCATGTAGCCTTCCATTTCTCTTTCATCTATATGCCTGTTTAAAAGTCTCTTAAATATCTCGAATGTATCAATTTTTCCATTCCGTTCCAGGACATCAGAGATGTCCTCCTTCTTCAAAACACAGGGTTTACCTCCCTTGACTTCCAGCTAGCCTCTTTCCCCTCCCCCCCACCTTTTTATTCAGGCATCTTCCCCCTTTCCAATCCTGATGAAGGGTCTCGGTCTGAAACATTGACTGTTTACTCTTTTCCGTAGATGCTGCCTGACCTGATGAGTCTCTCCAGCATTTTGTGTGTGTAGCTTTGTATTTCCAGCATCTGCAAACTTTCTTGTGTTTGTGTCGCTGGTGTGTCTACCTCTACTAGCACCTATGGCAGTGTGATCCGCGCACCTACCACCCTCTGTTTAAAAAACTTATCTTTGACACCCTCCCTGTCCTTTCTTCCAATCACCCATTATCATTTCCGCTCTGGGAGAAAGACCCTTGGCTGCCTGCTCTATTTTTGCCTCTGCTCATTTTGTACACCTTCATCAAGTCACCACCTATCTTCCTTCTCTCCAAAGAGAAAATCCCTGGCTTGCTCTCGAATCCAGGCAAGATCCTGGTAAAAATTCCTATCTGTCACACATACACTAGGTGACGAGGAGCTGCATCCATGGGAAGCACTGATAGAGAAATTGTGGAACCGCAGTTGTTGATATTTAAATGAAAGATTTTAAGGCCAGGGTAAGCGGGATTTAGCCTTCTCTAAATTGTGATTCTTGCAGTTAAACTGCTCACTCAGGGTGATTACGGGGGGTGGGGGGGGGAGCTTCCCCTTTTGAACTTTTTTTTGTGTTAACAATACCTCACATAGCTGGTTCAAGTGGAAAATCAAACAGCTTTACATCATCCCTCAGTGTTGATGAGAGGCCCATCTGTCACCGTGGCAACCAGCTGCACATGTTCATACAGCAGCTTATCCATATTAGCATCCACTGCACAGGAAGCGCATCCCCGCCCGCATGGGGAATTGTTTGGTATAGGTCTTGCATGATGGCTTCAGGCATAAATGCATTAAGTTATACCACACCATCTCATAATCCCTAGGCTAATCTGGTTGAACCACCAGTCTTTGCTGAGCGAGCTGGTCACAGTCACAAGAGCACCTGGAACAGAACAATTGGTCTTAAACAGTTTACATAACCAGTGACAATTATACAGTACTGCACAAAAGTCTTAGGCACACATATATAACTAGGGTGCACAGTATTGTAGTAATTTTATGTAATGCACTATACTGCTGCAAAAAAAAACAAATTTCATGACATTTATGAGTAATGATAGACCTGATTCTGATATGGGTTCCTATTGTGGACTGAGAGTGGGAAGGGGGGTGGGGGAGACTGGAAAGGAGAAGGGAGAGGGAGTGGAAAGCACTAGAGAGATATTCTGTAATGATCAATAAACCAGTTGTTTGGAATCAACTGACTTTGCCTCATGTCTCAGAGCTGGGTGTGTCTGCACCCACACCACCCCAAGCCCCTGGAATTCCTTCTCTGCCACCTGTCCCACAGCCCTCCTGTGGCATTCCACCCTTGCCATTTCCAACATCTTATGCTCCCGCCAGGGTTACAAGCTCGATCTTTGCTCCATGATGACAAATACAGTACTGTGCAAAAGTCTCAGGCATCCTAGCTATATATATGTGCTGAAATAGTGTATACATACCCAATATTGAAACTATTTCACTGTTTTAACCCACATTTTAACTTCCAACAGTTGGTGCCCCTTCCACCGAGAGTGAGCATATTAGTATCAAGCAAGAAGAGTAAGTGAATGATAGACTGATAATCTAATGACATACAACTGAGTGTCCTTATGTCCAGTGCAAAGCTCTGTAAGAAAGCAACCCAGAAATGTGAAATACTTCATGCAGGTCAGTTTAACATAAGGATGTGCACCACTTTTCTAAAACTTCCAGACCCAGAGGGGGCCTATTTAAATATTCCTATTGAATTAGATGAGATTGCTTTTCAGATCTATTACTGAAGTACTAAACACTTCTGTGGACGTGATCTAAGTATTTCTGGTCTAACCTGAAATGATGTAGTGCAGGCTGTGAATAAAAAAAACTTCTTTCAAAGCTTTCTGAACAGCTTGCACAGTATAAAGCTATGAACAGTGTGACAGACATTGATGAGGATGTACACTTCCCTGCTGAATTTTTAAACTCTCTATTATGACCTCATGGTCTATTTTGGGACAGCACAGTAGTCTAGCTGTTAGCATAACAGTGTGATAGTGCCAGCAACCTGATGGTAAGGAGTTTTTGTATGTCCTCCCTGTAAATGTGTGGGTTTCCTCTGGATGTTCCAGTTGCCTCTCACTCTCCAAAGACGTACAGTTAAGTTGGTCAATTGGTCACATGGGTGTAATTGGAGGGCACAGGCTCACTGGGCCGGAAAGGCCTGTCATTATGCTGTATCTCTACATAATAAAATAATAGTAATTTCAAACTTTAAAAAAAGCTCTACACACCTTCCTCAGGAATAACAAAAATCTCCATTCTAATTTAGAACTTGGAGCCACCGACACCATGTAATGACGCAAGATTTTTAGTTCAAGAATTACTACTGCCTGCAATTGAGACTACAATGATTGCTAATGCAAGTGGGGAAAAATGTCTTCATCCCTCAGAATCCAATTATCTCATCCGATCTACCTCTTCAGTTCAAGCGACTTCAGTTTCCTGTCCAGCTGAGTTTTATTATTTTATTTAAAGATACAGTGTGGAATAGACTCTGGCACCATGAGCTGTGCTGTCCAGTAACCCCCAGATTAACCCTATCCTAATTACAGGACAAATTACAATGACCAATTAACCTACTGACTGGTAGGTCTTTGGAGGAAACTGGAGGACCAGGAGAAAACACACACATTCCACCGGAAACTCCTTACAGAGGACACCGGGATTGAACTCCAAACTCCGATGCCCCGAGCTGTGATAACACCATGCTAACTGCTATGCTACTGTGGCACCTTTACTGTTAACAAGGCACAAAGACAATCATTAAAAGTCATTGGCATTAGTGTTGAAATTCAACCCTTTTCCTATAGGCAGCTATATGTTGGTAGCTCCAGATTTGAAGATAAAAATAATTTATGCATCTTATATTGAATTCAAAAGAAAGTATATTCTGAAGCAACTCCACATTAAAATTAAGCACCTAATTGGGAGGGAGGAGGAGAAGGTGGCGGCACGACGCAGTGTGCGCGGCCGTTCCGATGATATCGTATGTGTAACTAGGAGCCGTGCACAATCCGGATTTGATGGAGACAGCCATGAGAAGCGCAGAGGAACATCTGGAGTAACTTCTGAAATGCCTGCTTCGCTGCTGCTGCTACTGTGCGAACGAGAATCTCCGGAGATGAAGGCCCCAAATCCTCGGCTTTGCGTATCACCTGTTGCCGGGGCCGGGGTCAAAGCGGTCGGCAGAGATGGTGCTCGATGCTCAGAGGCTCGGAGTTTTTCGGATGGACTCGGAGTCGGACTGTGGTCGGATGCTTCCGGGATGCTGCACCGGCAAGTTGGCGGCGCTGGAGGTTCACCGTCTGCATGAGATGATGGGACTTTCAAGAGACTTTGAGACTTTTACTGTGCCATGGTCTGTTCTTATCAAATTACGGTATTGATTTGCACTGTTGTAACTATATGTTATAATTATGTGGTTTTTGTTAGTTTTTAAGTCGGTTTGTCATGTGTTTTTCGTGATATCATTCTGAAAAAACATTTTATCATTTCTTAACGCATGCATTACTAAATGACAATAAAAGGGGATCGTGTGTCCTCATAATCATAATAATAATGCTCATAAGTACATATCTCCTCAAGGAGAACTACTGTATATCAAATATAAATTTGGTATAGATGATTATTTTCAGTCTGCACGATTTTATGGTTAATTTTAGTTAAGCTACATAATTTTAACCTCCTGGTTATATAATTCATGGAATAGTTAGCAGGATCTCTGCCCGAAATGTTGACTGTTCATTCCCCTCCATAGGTGCTGCCTGACCTGCTGAGTTTCTCCAGCACTTTGTGTGTGTGTGTGTGTGTTGCTCAAGATTTCCAGCATCTGCAGAATCTCTTGTGTATATACTGTAATTAAGCTAGATTTTGTTTCATTTACAAGGCGATTACATTTTAGAGCATGATTACATGGAAGCATCATGACTGGTAGGAAAATAGCTGGAACAGCACCAAGTGGAGCTGTTATTCTAAAATGAATCAGGCAATCGCTTTCCCCACTGTTGGATACAAAATGTGAGGCAGAACTCTTTCCGGAAGTGTTAGCTTAGAACTTGCTGGTAAGGAAGATGAGCCTAAAAATTCACAGAGCTGCTGCTTATCACTTAATGGGTGCAAGCAGGAAACAGTCAGAGAAATTGCAGGTAGTTAGCCTCCTAAGGGATCAGGTTATCTTCTACTGGGTTTCCAGTAGAAGATTAATTGAACCCATGTGGAAATTATAGGACTGTCATACCATACAAGTACACTATTAGGATGTGGTTCATAAAAACTGTTTTCCTCAAGGAGTCCTGACGAAGGGTCTCGGCCTGAAACGTCAACTGCACCTCTTCCTAGAGATGCTGCCTGGTCTGCTGCGTTCACCAGCAACTTTGATGTGTGTTGCTTGAATTTCCAGCATCTGCAGAATTCCTATTGTTTCCTCAAGGGAACCTTTGTGTTTCGTCTCCTGTGATTGCAGCCAGCCTTTTGAAGATCTGTTTTTCTAAAATCTGGTTGCAAAATTTCTTTTTCAACAAGGCACTGGTTCCTGAAGTAAATACAAGAAGTATATTTATTTTAATCTTCTTGAAAACGCATTTGCAGAAATGGCAAGGTGTGGTAAGTTAAGAAGCGAGGTTGGAATGGTGAAGTGCTTTATTTGTGTTTCAAGCTACATTTATGGCGTACTACTGTGTGCTGTTGTGATTTATGATGTTATGCCTTGCAAATTAAGGCCTTGTAGATTTGGACAAGTTTCTGTAGTTAGGAAAATGTTTTTCAGTTGTGTATATGCTTGTGGTTGGTGGTGCTCCCCTTCATTACTATACAGTAACCATGGAGACTTTGTTCACTGTATGTATTAAAACATCTGTGGAGAAATATGAGAAGTGGCATTAATAATTAATGAACATAATAAATTGCAAAGGGCTCAGGCAGAAAAATATAATTCTGTCCTCCATTCCTGTGAAGTACCTTTTCGTGCAGTTGTGTTCCTTTTCTTTGTAAAGTGGTTTAGTTTCTGTCATCTTCCTCCTTCCTTTCCAGTCCTGAAGCTTGAAACGTCGACTGTTTATTCATTTCCATAGATGCTGCCCGACCTGCCGAGTTCCTCCAGCATTTGTGTGTGTTGCTTTAGTTTCCGTTATGTGTTGTAACTCTAGAAAGTAATTGAAGGAAAAACACAGGAACTGGGATGTGTTTTGTCTTCTTAGTTTATCTTTAGAAAGTTGCTCACATATGACGTTGTGGTGTAATGATGCATGCCATTCATGTACTTTTACATATAACCATTAATGAATTATGTAAACAATCAAAGAATGCTTAATCAAACAATATAGTTACAATATTACTCAAATATTACTGAAATATTAAATACATTAGTTTCCAATATAGGTAATCTGTACACAGAAAACCAACAAAAGGTAGAAATTACTGTTTATGATAATAAATAGTAAATAGTTAGCATATAACTTTTCCTCCACTTGACATTCTAAAAAAAGGTTGCCATTAATTCAATTATTTAAATATTAATTCACCCTTTACCATCTGTTAAAGTAACTTGTCATCCAAGCCTTTGAAGTATTTATCATTATTATTACCAAAAGTAATTTTTAGCTTCATCTGTTAGAGAATGTATGAAGTTTAGAACAGTGTGCCCAGGACCTGTGAGAGGAGAAGGGCTTTGCTTTAGTAAGGGTGTTCATGACAGAGTTCCCTGTATTGTATTGTTTAAGTGATTCATCATTATCCCCAGATGACTTCTCAGGAAATAGAAAGTCACTATAAATAGTAGTGATCATGATGCTGTGTGAATGTCAATGTGGCCAAGGGGTGCACCAGCAACTTTCTGGGAAGGGCATTTACTGGTTGTCCATGTAGTTCTACTATATAGAATCAGAATCAGGTTTATTATCACCGGCAAGTGTCATAAAATGTGTTAGATTAGCAGCAGCAGTTCAATGCAGTGCATAATATAGAAGAAAAAAAATAAGTAAATCAGTTACAGTGTATATATATATATATATACAAACTGTACATAAACTGTGATTAAAATCGTGCAAAACAGAAATAATATATATTAAAAAAGTGAGGTAGTGTTCATGGGTTCAAGGTCCATTTAGGAATTGGGTGGCAGAGGGGAAGAAGCTGTTCCTGAATCGTTGAGTGTGTGCCTTCAGGCTTCTGTACCTCCAACCTGATGATAACAGTGAGAAAAGGGCATGCCCTGGGTGCTGGAGGTCCTTAATAATGGATGCTGCCTTTCTGAGACTCTGCTCACTGAAGACGTCCTGGGTACTTTGTAGGCTAGTACCCAAGATGGAGCCGACTAAACTTATGACCCTCTGCAGCTTCTTTCAATCCTGTGCAGTAGCCCCCCCCCCCCGCCATACCAGACAGTGATGCAGCCTGTCAGAGTGCTCTCCACGATACATCTATACAATTTTTTGAGAGTTTCTGTTGACTTACCAAGTCTTTTCAAACTCCTAAATACGTATAGTCGCTGTCTTGCCTTCTTTATAGCTGAATTGATATGTTGGGACCAGGCTAGGTCCTCAGAGATCTTGACGCCCAGGAACGTGAAACTGCTCACTCTCTCCACTTTTGATCCCTCTATGAGGATTGGTATCTTACCCTTCCTGAATACTGTACGTTACTCCAGTTTTCACATCAATGTAATTGCTGTCTGAAGGGATTTAACAAACCCCACAAGTGATTCAAACCCTGCACCATCTCTGAGGCCAGATGTGAATGAAAAATAAATACTAACCTTGCTGTTCTGAGAAGGAATAACAAAGGAGTGTCTAAAAATGATTAGAGGTCGTATTAGTATACTGGTAAGTCATTTGCATTAAGTTGATGATGTATAGCAAAAGTCTTAGGCACATATATATAGCTAGATTGCCTGAGACTTTTACACAGTACTGTAGTAATTTTAGGTATTGCCCTGTACTGCTGCCACCAAAAGAAAACCCACATTTCATGACACACGTGAGTGTTGATAAACCTGATTCTGATATGGGTCTCTGTTGTGGACTGAGAGTGGGAAGGGGGCAGGGAGAGGGGAATCATGGTTGGGAAAAGGGGAAGGAAGAGTGGAGGGAGCAGGAAGCACCAGAGGGACATTCTGGAATGATCAATAAACCAATTGTTTGGAATTTAACTACCTTGCCTGGTGCCTCAGGGTTTAGGCATGTCTGCACCTGTGCCACCCCCTGCCCCTGGCACTCCTCTGCCACCAGTCCCACACCCCTCCTGTAATACTCCACCCTCACCATTCCCAACATCCCTTGTACCTCCGCCATTCCTAAATTCCTTTGTACCTCACCATTCCCAACATCCTTTGCTCACTCTCCGCTCCACATTGACAAATACAGTACTCTGCAACATTTATTATTATTGGTGTTTCTAATCATAGTCATCGTTCCTAGGACTGGTTTTGCAAGATGCAGGTATTGCTGTGTATCAGTTGTCAAACACTTGTACAATGAGGGGGATGGCAGAGGGAACAATGATCAGCTCACAACTAACAAGAAAAATCTTTGCTGCCTGGACTCTCCCTTTTGATTGATGGTGTATGGGCTTTGTTGTCAAAGAAATCATGCTTTGTGCTTAGTTACAACTGTCCAGCAACTTAACATTTAAAGAATGGAACATGCACCTCTATTCTCTGGAGTGATGCATTGTGCTTATAATCCTTCATTACTGTAAAATGTGTCATTAATATTACATGGCTTTTGATAGTTGGAATCAATTTTCTGGCGTGTAATGTAGATTTCTCTGCACATTAACAGGAGAGAGGGCATGGGGAAGCATAGCTGTGGTCAGATTGCTGTATGTCAAAACCAGTTTATTAATAAATAGTCTATCCACTGTCTGTGGGGAAGATGAATCTCCGGGTTGTATACTGTATATATACTTCGATAATAAATATACTTCGAATAGTTGGATCCATTTACTATGTGATACCTTTCTGTTTGCAAAATTTCAGTAGTTCTTCCAAAACACCTTTAAGCCTGATCTCCTGTTTGCACTGAAACCTTGCTCCCCCACCCAGAGGAAAAAAAAAGGGTGGCACGGTCGCATAGCAATCGGGGTTCAATTCCTGCCACTCTCTGTAAGGAGTCTGTAAGTTTCTCCCTGTGACCAGGTGAATTCCCTCCAGGTGCTCTGGTCTCTTCCCACGTTCCAAAGATGTATGGGTTGGTAAAAGTTAGTAAGCTTTGGGTGTGCTGCTTTGGTGCCAGAAGCATGGTGATATGTCCCCGGCATATCCTCTGAGTATTGATCGTTGCCACAAACTCCATATTTCACTGTACATTTCAATGTTTCAGTGTACATATGACAAATAAAGCTAATCTTTGAATTTATTCTCTTTAAATTATTGTTCTTATGGCTGATATCTAAACTCCTTTAATCCATCTCAGGTATCTAGACAAATCTCAATCACTAGTGCCTCCTTGAACTTCTCAATAGAAATCTGACCCCTGATTTCTATATTTTGAGCAGCAGGCCATTTAACTCTTATGAACAACAGCACAGGGAAAATTAAACTATTCAGCACTCTAGCAACTGAAAAATTAATATTAATTCAAAGTTTGTCTGAAATAATTGAGCTCAAGTTTAGCTTTGGCTGAGAGTGTATGGGATCGAATTCATTTCATTAAGCCAATGACGCTCTGCCTCATTTTCTGAAGGAATCCCATACAGTTTTGTGGTTGGTATCTAGGGCTCATTGCCAGACCGAGGCGGTGCAATCAGATACAACACTGAAGAGACTTCTTGAGTGGTTGAGCGATTAGGCAAGGCACTGAAAGATAATGGACCTATTTGGCCTCAAGAGATTTGTGCAGACGTTTGGCATGGATGTAGTGAGCCAAAGGATCTATTTCTGTGCTGTCTGACTCTGGCTCTAGGACACCTTGAATAAAGTCAAAGTCAAGTTTGTTGTCATTTGCACAAGTGCATGTATGAGAACATAAAAAACGGGAGAAGGAATACATCATCCAACAATACTATCATAGCATTTTACCTGTGTTCCTTTGGAGTTTGAGCATCTGCAGATTTTCTCGTGTTTGTGGTATCATATGTTGGGATTAGAGTGTAAAATTGTTATTTTTATTGCAGTTTAACTTGCTTGTATTATTATATAATCATCTGCTGGTATCCCTGGTATCATGGATTCTTGATTACCTGACTGGCAGACCACAGTACATGTACTTGCAACACTGTGTGTCCGACAGAGTGATCAGCAGCACTGGGGCTCCACAGGGGACTGTCTTGTCTCCCTCTCTCTTCACCATTTACACCTCGGACTTCAACTACTGCACAGAGTCTTGTCATCTTCAGAAGTTTTCTGATGACTCTGCCATAGTTAGATGCATCAGCAAGGGAGATGAGGCTGAGTACAGGGCTACGGTGGGAAACTTTGTCACATGGTGTGAGCAGAATTATCTTCAGCTTAATGTCAAAAAGACTAAAGAGCTGATGGTGGACTTGAGGAGGGCTAAGGCACCGGTGACCCCTGTTTCCATCCAGGGGGTCAGTGTGGACATGGTGGAGGATTACAGATACCTGGGAATACGAATTGACAATAAACTGGACTGGTCAAAGAACACTGAGGCTGTCTACAAGAAGGGTCAGAGCCGTCTCTATTTCCTGAGGAGACTGAGGTCTTTTAACATCTGTCAGACGATGCTGAGGATGTTCTACGAGTTTGTGGTGGCCAGTGCTATCATGTTTGCTGTTGTGTGCTGGGGCAGCAGGCTGAGGGTAGCAGACACCAACAGAATCAACAAACTCATTCATAAGGCCAGTGGTGTTGTGGGGATGGAACTGGACTCTCTGACGGTGGTGTCTGAAAAGAGAATGCTGTCTACGTTGCATGCCATGTTGGACAATGTCTCCCATCCACTACATAATGTACTGTGGGTACAGGAGTACATTTAGCCAGAGACTCATTCCACCAAGATGCAACACTGAGCGTCATAGGAAGTCATTCCTGCCCGTGGCTATCAAACTTTACAACTCCTCTCTTGGAGGGTCAGACACCCTGAGCCAATAGGCTGGTCCTGGACTTATTTCCATCTGGCATAATTTACATATTATTATTTATAGTTTTATATTGCTATATTTATACCCTATTCTTGGTGCAACTGTAATGTAACCCAATTTCCCTCGGGATCAATAAAGTATGTCTATCTATCTATCTATCTATCTATCAGTATGTGTGTTTTCAGTGATTATTGTAGAGCTGTTTCTGTACTTTTCTAGAAGCTTCGTGGTTTTTCTGCAGAAGGTATCACTCCACCTGAACCTGGCTATTTCAATGGTTATTTGTTGTCATGAGATATCTTCTTATCCTTCTAATTTGAGGTAATTCTTAGTTCTTATACTATAACTTCTTTTTCATTGTTCTCTTCCTTTGCTATATCTCTCTGTTTCTGCCTTACGGTTGAGTGAGTTGGTTACCGTTATTTTAATAAAACAAGATATGCACCCCATTCTAATAATCTAATTCTTGACTTCCAAAGACCTCTGGACTGTAAATTCACCAAAATCCAACACATCCATCAGACAATAATTTCTCTTGCCACAACTCCAGTTACCTTTCCCTTGACTCTGCTGGTTGAGTCAGAGCTAACTAACCTCAGGAAGATGTAATCGTGTGGGACTGTGATGACGTTTGACCATAAACACTCACGATTCCCACTGGCCCAATTCCCTTAGGTGATGGACATGCAAAGGCCATGTCAGTAATTTATATTCATGTTTCGTGGTATACGCCCATGATAATGATGCTTGTGTACACTTGTAAACACAAGAGATTCTGCAGATGCTGGAATTCCAGAGCAATACACTCGAAATGCTGGAGCAACTCAGCAGGTCAGGCATCATATGTGGAATTGAATAAAACAGTTGATGTTTTGGTCCAACATCCTTGTTCAGGACTGTTTCTTTATTTCCTAAATGCTGCCTGACTTACTGAGTTCTTCCAGCATTTTGTGTGTGTTGTTGTGCATGGTTAATTGATTTGGCACATCTGTTTAGTCCTATAGCACTTAAAAATAATTTGCTTGTCAGTGCATTTTAAACTGAGAAGTCTTCAATGTGATAATAAATGTACAGGTATTTGACTGATCAATTATAATGACTTTTTTTGTGTCCTGTAAGTGCAAATGAATTGGATTAAGGCTGTGCATAAAAGTTAAACGTCTGAGTGACCTTAGGTAAAGTCAGTGATGATTGCTTGAGAATGAGCTAAAGCATCTCCCCAACACATCTCATCCAGCAGTTTATTATCTTGGCTCCTAAACATTCTAATCTTGGAGCACCACTTTTGCGTAGCACTATCAGAGTTGTACATTTTGGCTCCCAACAACCCAGCTTCCAAGCTGGTATCTAGTAGATACCAGCTACTATCTACTATCTACTAGATAATAGACTTTGCACCTTCCCTCCTTGATCATGTGGTTCTTCCTGTTTCCCCTGTCTTGCTTATTATTTATTGTAATGCCTGCACTGTTTTGTGCACTTTATGCAGTCCTGGGTAGGTCTGTAGTCTAGTGTAGTTTTTGTGTTGTTTTACGTAGTTCAGTGTATTGCTTCATGTAGCACCATGGTCCTGAAAAATGTTGTCTTGTTTTTACTATGTACTGTACCAGCAGTTATGGTCAAAATGACAATAAAAAGTGACTTGACTTGACTTGACTTCTCACAGCCATGCAGCTTGGCAGGTTATGAGCCAATATAATTCCTTTAGTGTATAGGTGAGTAGTAAAATCTTGGGGTGGGGGGGGTGGTGGTGGAATTGATGGCACTGCTGGACAAATAGGTTACATGGAAAAAAATAATAGCTTAATGTATTGCTTTTAAACCAGCATAAACTAGTGCAAAGAAAATTTAAAAGTACGTTAGGACCTGCTTAACAGGGAAAAGTTGGGTAAGTTAGGACTTTATACCCTAGAGTACAGGAGAATGAGGGGGGATCTTATAGAGCTGTACAAAATTATGGAAGGTATAAATAGAGTGAATGTATGAAGGTTTTTCCCCCTAGTTTTACTGACTTCTACCTGTGATAGTTACACCAGTAAGGCAGTTAGTACTGATTTCTCTGTAGGTGAAGCTAAATCTATAAAGGTTTTGTTGTTAGGTTCTGTTCAGGGCTTTCACCACCAAGGATCCAGGAGAACCCCAGTGAAATTTTATTCACACTCAAATATAATCGGAGTGATGTAGCCAGTCATAAATATTGGCTTATTGCTCTGATATAGCATACATAATGATGTCACAGTAACTTGAAGAGAGTAGTGGTTTTGATTCATTCACAGATCTGCGTCAGCTATACAACCAATATGTCATCAGATTTTCCTGAAAGTTTGCAGGCTGAGTGAAGCCAAGTCTTTGAAGGGTTACAAATCCATCATTAATACTTGTGGGAGAATCTTGTGAAGAAGCCTGAAGACATGTTTGATCATAAACTTACACAAATTATTTAGCTGTGTTTTCAATTTAGTGTGGCAGTGAACTGGACCAAGTCCAACAGCTTCTCTGCAATAGTTAACACCAACAAGAGAATAGCCTCTTATATTAAAAAGCTCTTGACCATCTGGAATTGGTTTACTACAGGGAACTCCTCATAAAATAATACCCTGGCACCACAGATCATTTATTGCCATGAAAAGGGGCAATGTATAGATTATACATGTTGTAGCTTTTTTTAAATTATGCTTTACAGTGGATACCTGATGAATAGGCAACTTCTGCTTGGTGTGATTCCAGTTTAGGGTGGCATGGTAACGTAGCAGTTTGCAAAACGTTTTATAGCAGCAGTGACCTGGGCTCAAATCCCACCACCGTCTGTAAGGGGTTTGTACGTTCTATACCATGACGGTGTGGGTTTCCGCCGGGTGCTCTGTTTTCCTTCCACATTTCAAAGACATACAGGTTAGGGTTAGTAGGTTGCGGGCATATTATGTTGGCACAGGAAGCGTGGCGACACATGTGGGCTGCCCCCAGCACATCCTCAGACGGTATTAGTCGATGTAAATGACACATTTCACTGTATGTTGCAATGTTTTGATGTACTGTATGTATGACAAAAAAAAAGCAAGTCTTTATTTTCTAGACTTTTTTAACATCACATTTCAGGATTTCTGAGCTTCTTCAAGCAACACAATCAAAAATACCATAAATGTAACTTTAAGTCAAAATACATTCAGATAAGATGTTGATCTTATATTCTTAATCAGTTCAGGTGATACTGTTGAACACCTTGATAAACAGCTTTTTAAAATTTTCACTAATGTTGTGTAACCTCGGAAGATAAGAGGAGTCAAACCTGTTCAGATAACTATAAATTCTTCAGCATGGTATAAAACAGGCTTTCTTTTATCTGGTTCATGTCTTGGCTCAAAAATGTTCCAAATGCCCACCTTCGTCCACTGTTGACCTCAGGCCTGAACTTGTGACAAGATTTCCAGCATCTGCAGAATCTCATGTGTGTATCTTTTATGCCATTCATGGAGCCAGTTGCTGGCTACACATCATCAGTTATGAAAGACTGAACTAGTCAAAGGAGGACACTTTAACGTTTACTTTCAAAGTGCAGACGGGAGGTTTAATTTTATTGATATTCATCATAAATTATCATTGCCAGAGGTCTGAACTAAGTCCATTCACTAAGCTGAGACCTAAGCTCCTTGTGAATGTTAGCTCTAAAAAGGAAGCTAAAAGCCAAAAGGAAAATGGAGATTTATAATATTTGGAAAAAAATATTGAAATATATTGCCGATATGATGTTTAAGATTCTTTCATTCAATGTGATTTTTCTGAGATTTATACCCATTTTGTTAACTAATTTCTTCAAAATCTTATTCAGACTCTCAGCAAATACCTATTTTTTATATTTCCACGAGGCTTGAACATCTTCAACGTTGTCCAGCACATTATCAGAGCAACACAAAATGCTGGAGGAACTCAGTGGGTCAGGCAATATCTGACTTACTGAGACCCTTCAGCATTTTGTGTGTGTTCCTCAAGATTTCCAGCATCTGCAGAATCTCCTTCTGTTCAGCACATAATGAGATTTTGGTCTAAGAACCTGCATTGCAGAGGTCAGTCCTCAGTAGGAATTGCCAATCAAGGGCTTTCTTTTCCATAAACATAAGAGATTCTGTAGATGTTGGAAATCCAGAGCAACACAAACGCACAGAATGCTGCAGGAACTTAGCAGGTCAGGCAGCATCGATAGAAAGGAGTAAACAGTCAACATTTCAGGCCGAGACCTTTCAACAGGACCCCTTTAACCCAATGTTTTGAATACGATTCTTTGAAGACTATTATCTAAGATTGTCATGCAGTGATAACCTAACCCAGTCGACTAAACAGGATGGAATAATTACCTGTATTGTAAACTTTAAGAAAGTTCTGTTTCTTGTCTACCAGTGCTATGTGTCAAAGTGGATGATCCCGATGACCTTGAAGAGAGCTTGAAATACCTATTTGCCATTGTATTCTAATATTTCCTTTTGTATGATTCAATGTTATGACTCAGATGTGCTGATCAAGAGATGAACATTGGCAAGTTAGATTTTACATCTTTTAAATGCAGGATCGCCTGCTGTCAAGAGGTTAGGGGAAAAAAAAATCACATTTTTGTTTACATTGTTTCGGGAAGAAGTTCAATCAGTTAAGCAAGCATTGTTGTTCTTGTGTGTTTTGAGAGATGATGGTGCAGGCTGTCACTTCTTGGGTGGTTCCCTGAAAGATTATACAATTCTGAACCTACACTCAGTGGCCACTTTATTAGGTACCCCTTCTGTACCAAACAAAGTGGCCCTGAGTGTCTGCTTGTGGTGTTCTCCTGCTATAGGCCACCCTCTTCAAGGTTTGACGTCTTGTGCATTCACAGATACTCTCCTGCACACCACTGTTGTAACGTGTTGTTCTTCGAGTTACTGTCACCTTTCCTGTCTGCTTGAATGTGTCTGGTCATTTTCCTCTGACCTCTCTCATTTACAAGGCATTTCCACCCACAGAACTGCTGCTCACGGGATGTTTTTTGATTTTTGCACCATTCTGGTGCAGATTCAGAAACAGCTTCTTCTCCTCTGCCATCCGATTCCTAAATGGACATTGAGCCTGTGAACACTAGATTATGTTTTTTGCATGATTTTTGCACAATATACATTTATTGTAATTTATGTATTTATTTATTTATTTTTAATTTTTCTCTTCTATATTATGTATTGCATTGAACTGCTGCTGCTAATAAATTAACAAATTTCACGACACATGCTGGTGATAATAAACCTGATTCTGATTGTCTGTAGACTCTAGAGACTGTTACTTGGATCACTAGAAATTCACTTGGGTCACATTTCTTCCTCATTCTGATGTTTGACCTGAACAAGAACCGAACCTCTTGACCGTGTCTGCATGCTTGTATGCATTGAGTTACTGCCACGTGATTGGCTAATTAGATATTTGTATTAATAAGCAGGTGTACAGACTTATCTAATAAAGTAATATCTCACTGAATGTAATAATAATATCTAATAATATCTTACTGAGTGTAGTCTGTTGCACACATATTCCAGCCTAGTAATCTTTTTCATCTTCCTTGTTAATTTATATTGAAATTCTTTCTCAAGTCACTGTAATCTGCCACTAATTCTCTCTGTCCTTTAACTCTCAGCATTGTTTAATGGCCTTTATTGACAGTAGTGTTCCTATTTCAACAATCATTGAACTGATAGAATTCTAATGAGGTTAGGACACTGGAGAAATAGGAAACACACCATTATTTTGTCGAGAGGATTTATTTTAGAAATGACTGAATTGATAATGGTGTAATTTTCTCAGTGCTGGTGATAGAATTTCTGTCATTTAACATTGCTGATGATTTCACATTGATAGAGCTATCCCTCTAAGTTCAGATACTCCTAGCTTTAAGACTTTGGAACATAATTAAATTCAAAGTAATAGCTTTGATGTAATTATCAACTGTAGAATAAAGTAAAGCTCTCTGTATGGTGGGATAAAACTCAATTAACTTTCTTGGCAATGTGGTGAATAAGTTGATGCTGCAGGGCAATAGCGCAATGTTTTCACATTCCTGCAGTCTCTGTGACCCTTTACATTTTAAATTTCTATGCATATGAATTCGATTTTGCCTTTTTTGGTGTGTTCAACTGTGGCTGCAGTTACAGCAAAGGCCCAACTGGTCAAAGGTCCTCTTCAGAACTGCTCAAAGCTCTTCTTGAACCGTGTTAGAATGGTTCCCACCTCGAAGGGGGATCGCGCTCAGCTGAATAGAGCAACATACTCCAATGTGTTGCCCCAGCCATCAGTCTGAGGAGAGCATCAGCCCTTAAAGGCATAATCTCCATGGCAACCAGGCCCCAATATCACTCTCAAGTTACCATGGAAGCGACAGACACAGCAGGCAAGAGAGGGGAAATGCAGTTACTGATGAAGACTTGGAGATTCTCGCTAATAGATCAATTTTAAGGGGGAGGGAATTGTAAGACCCACTGTGAGGACTAAGATGGAGCCTGATAAGAAGCGTCATGTATGGGCACAAGAATGCCCATTCAGTTGGGTAACGAAGAAATAAATGTTTCTCATAACAAATATGAGGTGATTGTCAATATATGAAAGGAACTTTCTTCAGTAGTGGGTTCAGGGATTCAGAGTCATATTATCACAGAGTGTGAACGTGCACGCAGTGAGTGTGATGCTATACGGTGCTAGCAATCAGGGTTCAAATCCCACCACTTTCTTTAAGAAGTTTGGACCTTAAGACATAGGAGCAGGATTAGGCCATTCAGCCTATCGAGTCTACTCCACCATTCTATCATGGCTGATCCCAGATCCCACTCAACCCCATGCACCTGCCTTCTCACCATATCTTTTGATGCCCTGACCGAACAGGAAACTATCAACTTCCGCCTTAAATATACCCATGGACTTGGCCTCCACCACAGTTTGTGGCAGAGCATTCCACAGATTCTCCATGCTCTGGCTAAAAAAATACCTCCTTAGCTCTGTTCTAAAAGGTCGCCCCTCGATTTTGAGGCTGTGCCCTCTAGTTCTTGATACTCCCACCACAGGAAACATCCTCTCCACACCTACCCTACCTAGTCCTTTCAACATTCGGTAGGTTCCCATTTCAATGTACATTCCCCTCATGACAGCGCGGTTTCCTCTGCGTGCTTCTGTTCCTTCCCACATTACCCAAAGATGTATGGGTTAGGGTTACTAAGTTGTGGGCATCCTACGTTGGCACCAGAAGCATAGTGAAACATGTGGGCTGTCCCCAGTACATCCTCGGACTGTGTTGGTCATTGATGCAAATGCCCCATTTCACTGTATGTTTCAATATTTCAATGTACATTGACAAATAAAGCTAATCTTTATCTTTATACAGAGAGTGGGGAAATGTTAACAGGTAATGGGCCTTACTAACTAATAAGTATTTCCCGGCTCTGCTATCTCAAGTAGACCTCAGAAATAAGATTGCAAACAAAATCAGCTAAAAAGGGTCATTATTTCGTATTATACTTACTTACTGGCCATTATGCCGCTGCTTTGAGAGTGGCAATGAAGGTCCACTCCACGATGACAAATACAGTACTGTGCATGTATGTATCTTCTTTTGCAGGTCAGGGTTTCACATTTGCACTGTATTATTTCTTTGCCGTGCAAACAGGGTAAGACGCTTGACTTGCTATCAGCTTACAGAGCGCATTGTGATGGCCACGAGCCCAACCTGTAGCTCACCTGTGCTGTCAGCACATACCTGCAGGTTGAGTCCTCACTTACATAGGCGCAGACTAGTCCTGCTAATTGGTAATGTAAGAGCTGCAGTATTACAATAATTTCTTGACAAGTCAGCAGTGCAGGTTGAATTGGCTGACTGGCAATACATCTTTTATCGCATACATTTTGCCTGATCAATATTGTATGAGGCTAGCTGTTTGGCACTTGAGCTTGTGCTCCCATTCAGTTTGATGTTGGCAGCTCTGGTGTTCTCAGGTAGTCCTGTCATGCCAACTTCCGTCAACAATGCAGGTTCTTGCACCTTTTCTCAGGTTGCATGAAACCTGGCCATCATCGGCGGATAGCTTCACCCTCAGGGTAGGTTCCACCAGTATAGACAAGGTGGTATGTGCAGTTTCAATTTCAAATATTCCCAAGACCATCAGACATACTGTAGGAGCAGAATTAGGCCATTTAGCCCAACAAGTCTGCTCCACCATTTGATCATCACTGATTTATTTATCCTCGCAACCCCATTCTACTATCTTCTCTCTGCAATCTTTGATGCTGTTACTAATCAAGAACGATCAGCTTCTGCTTTTTAAATATACTAGCTGATTTGGCCTGCAAGGCCATCTATAGCAATAAATTCCACAGATTCACCACCCTTTAGCTAAAGAAATTCCCCCTCATCTCTGTTCTAAGGGGACATCCTTACATTCTGAGGCTCTGCCCACTGGTCCTCGACTTCTCTACTGCTGGAAACATTTTCACAAAGTCCACTGTATCTGAGCCTCTCTATATTTGATAGTCTTCAGTGGGATTGGTGAAAGACTCTACTGATTGGAAAAAAAATGCAATTCCTTTATTCTTAAGATGAGGGAAGCAGAAAGCAGGAAACTACAGGCCTGATCGCTTAACTGCTGTCATCAAGACAATGTTAGAAGCCAATGTTATCAGCATCAGAGCAGGGTATTTAGAAAAAGTTAAAATTATCCAACAAAGTCACAATGATATACAGTGTTATGCAAAAGTCCTGGGCTAGGGTGCTGAAGACTTTTGCACAGTACTGTGTATGACAATGTGGAGTAGAGAGCGAGTTTGTAAATCTGGCGGGAACAGACAATGTTGGGAATGGTGAAGGTGGAGTACCACAGGAAGGGTGCGGAACAGGTGGCAGAGAAAGGAGTGCCAGGGGTGGGGGTTGGCATGGGTACAGACAGACCCTGCCCTGAGACACCAGGCAAGGACATTTGATTCTAAACAACTGGTTTATTGATCGTTATAGAATGTCTTTCTGATGCTTCCTGCTCCCTTCCTCTTTTCTCAACATGATTCCTCTTTCCCTTCCCCTTTTTTTCAACCATGATTCTCCTCTCCCTTCCCTCTTCCCACTCTAATCCACAGCAGAGATCCATATCAGAATTGGGTTTATCATCACTCATATATGTCATGAAATTTTTCTTGCTTTGCATCAGCAGTACAATGCAATGCATGAAATTTCTACAGTACTGTGCAAAAGTCTTAGGAATCCTAGCTACATATACGTATATGTGCCAAAGACTTCTGCGCACTACTGCAAATTATGATATGATGTAGCCTAAGGAAGTGAGAGAAGTTCTGGGAAGTATTGGTTTGAGAAGGTACAGTGAAAACCTTATCTTTCCTAGTGTTCATGTAGATGAAATCATTACACAGTAAACTGACGTAGAACGAGGTAAAACAATAACAATGCAGAATAAAGTGTTGCAGTTACAAGGAAGTGCAGTGCAGGTGGACAACGTGGTGCAAGAATTGTGAGGACAAGATTCCCACTTTTTGTTCAAGAGTCTGGTAACAGTGGGATAGAAGCTGTCCTTGAGCCTGACGGTATGCGGTTTCAGGGCTTTGTATCTCCTGCCTGACGGGAGAGGTGGGAAGGGAGAATGACTAGTGAGAGTGGGGTCTTCATGCCGGCTGCTTCCGTGAGGCAGGAGGCAGCAAGAGGTAGAGACAAGAGTCTGTGGGGGGGTGGGGAGGGGGTTAGTGGCTGGTTCCTGTGATGTGTCGAGCTGTGCAGAGCAGTTGCCGTACCAAGCTGTTTATGCATCCAGACAGAACGGTGCCTCGATAGAAATGGAGTATAACGTGTGAAAATGTGAAATTGGTAGGGAAATTGAAATGGAACTGTGTCATCTAAAGGGCAAGAGACTGAAAAGCTCTGATCTGGACATTGTGCTCATGATTCACAACAGAACAGCAAGCAAGTAGTTTGGGAATCTAACAGTGTTTTAACACGGGCGAGGGGAACTGAATGCAAAAGTGATGCCTTTGTGAGACCACATTTGGTGTACTGGTCCTCTTGTTTTAAGGAAGGATGTGAATGAATTGAAAGCAATTGAGAGAAGTTTTCTCGTTACTGGAATAGAGGGACCATTTTATGAGGAATGGTTGAACAGGCTTGGCTTGTTTAGAGTACCCAGGGGAAGCTCACACACCCACAGGAAGGAACTGCAATCACCATATAGATGGCACCTGAGGTCAACACTGAACCCTAGTCTCTGGCAGCGTGAGACAGTGGCTCCATTAACTACGCCACTCTGCGGCTTAATTTAGCAACAGCTTGTGAATAGCCTTTTGCTGTGGATTGAAACCACTGAAAATTGATCTGAAATCATTGAAACAAATGTCAAACCAATGCAGTTGGCAGAATTAGGAACCTTTTGTCTCAGCAGCTATTTCCAGCTTCATGTGCCCCACCCAACCCACTGCTTTGCCGATACATGACGATTGTGCTTAAAAGTGATGAAGTTATTGCTGTCTCTGTATTAAAAGCTGATCGCCAATAATTTTTTTTTTCGAACAGTATATCTCCAATGCACATCAAAATGACCCCTGAATGGTTATATTGTTATTGGGTCGAGTGTTTATAACCAGGGAAATCATGGCCGTCAGTGTTAGTGAGGCATCTGCTCAAGCTCTAACTGTTGATTTGTGCTGGAGTGACTCATTCAGCCTTTGTCAGCCATTGTTACTCCATTCTCCTTTATTTATATGGTTGAGTTTGCCATTGCACTCTTCCGGTAAAGCAGAATCTGTCAATACCATGGGGCCTGAAGGAGAGTCCTGGCCTTAAACGCCGGCTCTTTATTCCTCTCTATAGATGCTGCCTGACCTGCTGAGTTCCTCCAGCATTTTGTGTGTGTTGCTCTGGATTTCCAGCGTCTGCAGAATCTCTTGTTTAGCTTTTTTTTTGACTAATATCGAATAGATACTGAATTGTTAAAGAATTTCAAGTAAGTATTGAAGCAAAGCGATTAGATTAAAATTTCTAATAATTTTAGTCTGATGACTTTGTAGTGTTCTATATTTCTAAATCTGTAGATGCAAACTTTCGGTTGATTCAATTTGACTTGGTACATTTGAGAAGTAAATATTTGTGAAGCTTTAAGTTTTAAATTAAAATGTCATGATGTCTGATTTAATTCAGTGCATTCACATGACCAGACATGTTGAAACCTTTCAACGGAAGATTCAGATCATTGACTGGTAGTACTTATTAAGCCACTGACTATCTGATCCTGGTTAAGGAGACCCCAAGGTTGGATTTACACTGAGTGCCCACTTTATTAGGACATGCTGAATCTAATAAAGTGACCACTGAGTGTATCTTCATGGTCTTCTGCTGCTGTAGCCCAACCACTTCGATATCCAGTGTGTTGTGTGTTGCTCTCTGTACACCACTGTTGTAACGTGTGATTATAACCCCAGGGCGGGCGTCTTCTTCGACCTCCAGCCTTCAGTAATGCAGTGTTTCCCGCTATTTACATAGCTTTGAAATAATGAACATAATACACTTAGATTACAAACACAAATGTTCAAAGTAGAAGTAGAGGCATGGGTAGAATTTCCTGTAAGAACATTTGGCTTGCTTCACCTTTCTACTAGAACCAGACGATAACAGAATAAGCTGTCTTAGCCAATATGTATCGATGTCAGTGAAACACGAGAAGATTAACTGGGTTTATATAAGGTTACTCATAAGATAAATCATCAATTAGACACCTTGCCCCGCATAAACTAATAACCAGATTACAAATAACATGTTGTTAAAAGTATTTTTGCATATTTTAAAAAATTACACAAAATGCTAGAGGAGCTCAGCTGACCAGGCAGCATCTATGGAAAAAGTACAGTCGACGTTTCAGTCCGAGACCCTTCGGCAGGACTCGGATTTCCAGCATCAGCAGATTTTCTCTTGTTACCACAAAAAATCATTTTCTTCTGGTGAATATGACAAACTGTTTTTATAGTTGATCACACCCGGAAAGCCAAAACAAAATAACTTGTTGTGGAATATTGTATTTGTTGTTTATTTAATATTACAATAATGTATGTCATTTGATTAAGCATTCTTGTTCATTTAAATAAGTCATTGCAGGTTATATGTAAAAATTGACTGAGATTGTTTGCTGTGCTAGTATCTCAGTCATCCAGATTCAAGTTTATTTGTTGTGTGTACTTCAAAGCATACTGTGAAATTTATCATTTATGTTAACAACCAATGCACCCAAAGGTTTTCTGGGGGCAGCCCACAAGTGTGGCCATCCATTCCGGCGCCAACATAGCAGGCCCACAATCCCCAGCAGAACAACACAATAAAAATGCAACGAAACAGTTAACAACAAGCAACAAAAGAACAAGCAACAGCAAAACAAGTCCATGTTGTATCTTCCCACTCTCATGCATAGATATTAACTCCAGGTCAGTCCATAATCTTTGGCCCCCAACCTCCAGAGGAATCAGTTTCGGATGTGGACGCGGAGTCATTGGCCGTCGGCTATTGCAGCAGACCGGCATGGCCTCTGACCCCGGGAATTGAACCCCGATCAGTAATCATTGGCACTGTAAAACGTTGCACTGCTGCACTACCTTTGTATCCTCCAGTCCAGGCTTCTGTCCTTGCCTCCCCTGTGAAACTGATCTCTATCAAATTATACAACCTTTAAGTTTGTTTGTAAACAGGCTGTCGCCTTGAGGTTCATCCTTGCAGGATTCTGTTCAGAGGTGGGGAACAGAGGCACCAGTGCCACGGCAGTGATGGTCTTGGACTAAAAATGGACCCTGATATTTAAAGCATAGTAGCTCAAGTTTAAGCCAGGGGCTCCAGGCCAAGTTATTTTCCTGGGCTTAATTTACATATTTTTTGAGTGGAGGTAATAAAGCAAACACCTGAGAATAGTTAAACAGATTTTAGTTTTATTCACCAATTTTATAGAAAATGACATAATAATACTAGACACGAGAAAATTCCGGTCTCAGCCTGAAATGTCGACTGTTTATTCTGCCTGACTTGACAAGTTCCTCCAGCACTTTGAGCAATAATACTAGTACATTTTCATTTTTTTTAAATGTACTTAAATTAAAACATGTTAAGTCGTTGTTGGGGCCTAGCCTGTACACATAACCATGTTATTTTTTTTATTTCCCTGACATTTTCTCTTTCCTGTTCTGGCCTGCTTCCTTCAGTAACAGCATTCATGTCTTGCTGACCACATTGTCCTTTGGATCCTTGTCCTTCAGCGGATGTGCTCCCTTTAGGTTCATGAATAGGTGAAGGAGTCGATGAATGAGGACAGAATAAATCTGTTGGGCTTTTTCCCACTGCACTGACCTCATGAGTCTTCTATCTCTTTGTCCCCAGGTGATATTCCCAATTCCCATTTTTGTTTGGGTTTTGAGCTCAAGGTTAGCAGTGTTATGTTTAGAAAGTGGCACATTGATGCAGAGTGACAGCGGTTGTAGGTTCAATCCTGACTTATGGTGCTGCCTTTTTCTACCTTGATCATATGGGCTTCCGTTTCGCATTCTCGTTTCAAGGATGTGCTGGGTGGGTTGTTGGTTATCGTAAATTACTCCTTGGTGCAGGTAGATGCAAACCAATCTTAGGAAATTGACAGGTGTAAGAGAAAGAACAAATTGCATACTTACAGAACATAACATAGAGGAATAAGATCAGCATGATTACAATAGACCATAAAACCATAAGATATAAGAGGAGGATTAGGCCATTTGGCCCATCAAGTCTGCTCCCCCATTTCATCATGGCTGATCCAAATTTCCTCTCAGCTCAAATCTCGTGCTTTCGCCCCATATCCCTTCATGTCCTAACCAATCAAGAATCTAATGTTTGCACCCAGCATTATTTGTGGATTGAATTGCCTCCGTCTGTAATGCACTACAGATTTTCGCATCATCAATTAATTAGGCTACTGACAGAAATCAGTCTTGTCGAAAGATTTTATTTCACTTTGAGATACAGTGTGGAACAGGCTATTCCAGCTTAACGAGGCGTACCATCTAGCTGTCTACCTGTTTAACTCCAGCCAAATCATGGGACAATATACAATGACCATTTAAGCTACCAACCGGTCTGTCTTTGGACTGTGGGAGGGAATTGGATCGCCTGGAGAAAGCCCACACGCTCACGGGAAGAGCATACAAACTCCTTACAGAAGGCACTATAATTCATCACTGAACCTTGGAACACTCCAAGCTGAAATAGCACCGTGCCAACCTCTATGGTACAGCGGTGCCTTATGAGGCTTTGTGTGATTTTACAACATAACACATTCAAATCCAAACAAATAAAACCAATACAGTCAGGAAGTCATTACACTGTTTCGTTTTAAGCTCTCATGAAGGCCAGCCCAACAGACCTTCAGAAAGTTGGCCGTTTGGGTATTTACTGGTACTGGTCTACCTTCACTAATCCGACTAACTGAAATCCGGTTCCTTCGATAATCTGGCACTGATTATGCTTAATGTGATCCTTCCGTAATTTGGCATTTTCACTAATCCGGTACTGCTCAGGTCCCAATGGTGTGGGATTAGTGAAGGTCGATCTGTACTGCCATGTGGCCAGATTGAGCCTGCACCCCACTAACAACTGAGCACATTAAGAACTTGTATAACTTGTCATTAATGCTTATCTGTTTAATGTGTTCCTCTGTAAACAGTCAGCTATCAATTTCCACACACCTTCCTGCATCCTTATTTATGTATCTCTCTCTGGCTCTGTATCTCTCTGAGCTCGCTGGTGACCTTCAGTTCTGGTCTCTTTGTCTCTCCCTTAACAAGTTTTACATTTTGTTTCTATGAAAAACCTCTCTTCTCTTTCTCAAGTCGATATCTAAAATCTACTCTTTAGACCGATTCTTCAGTATTCTGTCCTAAAGAGGTTTTTTATTTATTATTTAGAGATACAGCTTGGAACAGGCCCTTCTGTCCGAAAGAGGCACACCCACCTATTTAACCCTAGCCTAGTGACAGGACAACTTACAATGACCATTTAACCTACTAACCTGTATGTCTTTGGACTGTGGGAGGAAAGCACATGCATTCATGGCGAGAATGTACAAACTCCTTACAGAGGAAGCCAGAATTGAACTCCAAACTCTGATTCCCCCCCCACCCGAACTGTAATAGTTTCATAACACCATAAGACATAGGAGCAGAATTAGGCCATTTGGCCCATCGTGTCTGCTCTGCCATTCAATCATGGCTGATCCTTTTTTTCCCCCTCCTCAGCTCCACTCCCCAGCTTTCTCCCCGTAACCTTTGATGCCATGTCCAATCAAGAACCTGTCAATCTCTGCCTTAATTGCCCCCAATGGCCTGGCCTCCGCAGCTGCCTGTGGTAATAAATTCCACAAATTCAGCACCCTCTGGCTAAAGAAATTTCTCCATATCTCTGTTTTAAATGGACGCCCCTCTATCCTGAGGCTGTGCCCTCTTGTCCTAGACTCTACCACCATGGGAAACATCCTTTCCACATCTATCTGTCTAGGCCTTCCAACATTCATAAGGTTTCAATGAGATCTCCCCTCATCCTTTAAATTCCAGCAAGTACAGACACAGAGCTATCAAACATCCCTTGTATGATAACCCTTTCATTACCGGAATCGTCCTTATGAACCTCCTCTGAACCCTTTCCAATGCCAGCACATCTTTTCTTAGATAAGCAGCCCAAAACTGTTCACAATACTCAAGGTGAGGCCTCACCACTGCCTTATAAAGCCTCAGCATCACATCCCCGCTCTTGTATTCTAGACCTCTTGAAAATTTGACGCAGCCTGCAAGTTAACCTTTAGGGTGTTCTACACAAAGACTCTCAAGTCCCTTTGCAACTCAGATTCTTGGATTTTCTGCCCATTTAGAAAATCGTCTGCACATTTATTTCTTCTACTGAAGTGCATGACCATGCATTTTCCCAACATTGTATTTCATTTGCCACTTTCATGGCCATTCTCCTAATCTGTCTAGGTCCTTCTGCCAGTCATGCTAACCACTACGTCATGCTAACCACTAAGTCGTGCTAACCGCTACGTTATGCTAAATGCTACGTTATGCTAACATGGCGCCCTATATGTATCATTGCTAGTAAATGGGGCCTTCCTGTGGCAGTGCTCCATGTAAATGTACGCAAGTGGACGTTGGAATTGAATTCTGAAATCCGACACCCTAAGCAACCATAGCTACCATGGCGCTCTAATTTTATTTTATTTGGTAATGAAGTGCCAGTTTAAATGAAGAATTGTCCCTGTCAGAATCTAGGCACATACCTCCAACATGCGACTGTTTTCTCTGTCTGCTTGTGTGGAATAACAGATTATCTCACTGGATTTGGAGGAGAAAGCAATATGTCAGTGGCATCGACATTTGATACTGGAGGGGCCTTTTCAATTAAAGCTGCTGCCAAGACTAAAACAAGCCACCTTCTGAGTCCTTTTCAACCACAAGGTTGCAATTTCTTTGAAATATTAATCAGGCACTTGTACAAACACAGACCATTGGAGTGTAGATTCCACATGAAACCATTGACTAAAGGTGTGCCCAATGAGGGAAAAAAGAAATTAAAGTAAATATCTAACTACAAGGCTGTTATAATAAATGGTTTAGTAATACCATGCTCGTAATGTTAGTAACACACACTGATATAGCCATGACTTCAGTTTCAACATTTAAAAAAACATGTATATAAAGTAATTTTGTTCATATGAGGTTAACTTCTTTGTCAATAATTTTGACATTGTGTCAGATAATAAATAATAAGTAGGCAGGAATAATATATGAGAGAGGGGTAAAGTGGGATGTGGATTTGACATTTCACTCAAACTTACAAAGTCAAAACCACCTCTCAATCCTTTAATTTCATATTCATATTTTGTAGATATGCTCTTTCTTCTAAGCATAAGGTTACATATCTCTACCCTTTGTTTTTCTTGAGTTTTGCCCTGCACTTACTGTTATGAGACGTCCACTGCAGCATGTATTATGAAGCATTGCTCACCTGGTTTTTAATAACAGATGAGCACTCAGGCAGGGGACTGATTTGTTTGCAACCCTGCTAAATAGCTGCTCTACCTGACTCTGCTTTGGACACTTTTAACTTGCGCTGGACACTTATAACTTGATTTTAACTGACATGTGGCTGTTGTGTTTTACTATTTATTGTTATGTTTATTATTTAGTGTTGCGTTTTGTTATGTTATAATTGCACTGCTCCTGGGAACCGCTGTCTCATTCTGCCCTGCAGAGCTGATGTACAGTTAGAATGACAATAAAGTTTTTTGAATCTTGAATCTTGAAAGGTTGGGCCGCATTTCAGAGTTCAGGCTCATTACTGTGTTCTTGGTGAACTGGAGGGAAATGGTAACACGTTACCTTTTACATGCAGCTAGGTTCAGACCAGGTACCAGGACCTCCACATCAAATCAGGTACCAAATCCTCATTGGGATACAGATTTTTTTTAAAACTCCCAACAGGATATCAAAGAGCATCAGGAAATTCAACCCTGAGCTGCGTAATCTGATTATGGACATGCACCTAGTCCAGTAATTTTAATAACCAATATCTCTAAAAATGAAAAGAATTGCTTATGTTGTCATATTATATTATGAGTTTGGAAAATGAAAGCAAATGCACCAGGCACCCTTCTACTCCATTGTACTGGCAATGAATAGTGCACACTTTGAACACGTTCTGCTGATCTGTCTGGACAGAAGTAAGGCACCTGGTAGGATGGAGCAGTTGAAACATGTTGTGCAAAGTGATGGTATTTGGCAGCAGCCTTGCATGATTTCTTTCACGATCTTAAACATTGTCGAGTGTAAAACAAATGCCTTCATAATCCAGTGTTGCTCCTGGAAGGGTGGCGGGGGGCAACTGTATAACAACTATATAGGTATATAATAAGTAAGTTCTGTTTTAAAGGTGTCAGTGTTAGTGCATTTAGACACGAGGAATTCTGCAGATGCTGGAAATTCAAGCAACACACATCAAAGTTGCTGGTGAACACAGCAGGCCAGGCAGCATCTCTAGGAAGAGGTACAGTCGACGTTTCGGGCCGAGGCCCTTCGTCAGGACTAACTGGAGGAAGAGCTAGTAAGAGATTTGAAAGTGGGAGGGGGAGGGAGATGATCCTCTCATATCCCTTTTGCCAATCACCTGTCCAGCTCTTGGCTCCATCCCTCCCCCTCCTGTCTTCTCCTATCATTTTGGATCTCCCCCTCTCCCTCCCACTTTCAAATCTGTTACTAGCTCTTCCTTCAGTTAGTCCTGACGAAGGGTCTTGGCCTGAAACGTCGACTGCACCTCTTCCTAGAGATGCTGCCTGGCCTGCTGCGTTCACCAGCAACTTTGATGTGTGTTGCAGTGTTAGTGCAGCTCAGCTTTCCCGAGGTGCCTGAAAATTGAGCAGAAAAATGATAGTTGTAGTAATATAACCAGCTTCTACCAGTTATATATGTGCCCAAGACTTTTGCGCAGTACTGTATGTTGTGAAAACTGAACTCCTATGAAATGTACCTTGTTAAAATGAAATCATAAACAAAAGCTGTCTGGTCCTGATGAAAAAGTCTCAAGGCCAAAACATCGGCTGTTTATATCCTTCCATAGATGCTGCCTGACTTGCGAAGTTCCTCTATCATTTTGTCTCTGTTGTTAAAAGAAAATGTGGGTTTTACTGTGTGCTTGACTTTTCCCCCCAGTGTCACTATTCAGCAGGGTAACCCTGCTGAATAAAGTGGGGAGTCAGAAGTCACATTGCTACCAGCTATATGCCACTCCCATGGCTTTCAGAGACACTTGATTTGTTTATAGATGGTATAAGCTACTTTTGTGGAGGTTGGCCTTCAAAGCATGTGAGTTCTGATCTGTTACTTGAGGAGGTCCCAGCTACAGAGTCTGGCAAGCTGCTTCAGTTAGATCCTTGCTCCTTGCTCCTTGCAGAGGTTCACTTCTGTGTCCATGAAACCCGACACTCGTATGTGGCACGTATATAATTAGATTGGTGACATGACCTCCTTGTGGTGAGTCCACCAGCTATGAGTGCCCTGAGTCAGAGTGGAGTAAAATGGTTGCCCTGCTATGACCTGTGGGACATTGGCTGGGAAATTGCACCAAACGTGGAGGCATCTTTTCCAGTTTAAACCCATTGCCCGGCTCCATTTGCAAACCTGTACCCTGACCTACCGCACAACTTCAGCAAGGCGATGTCTTAGCTTCCATTACCAAAGAACCAGAAATTGCTGTGTGAAGACTGTAGGTCAGAGTCAGACCTATGCCAGGCAAGTTCAGATTGCTCCCACCTAGGATATGGGGAGGGTGCTGGCTGAGTTCACAATTTTCTGCTCATATGCAGTGGCCTCTTCATACCAGAATGAAGAGCACTCTTAACTGGTGGTGCAACAAGTTAGAACTCTCTCCACGGTACATCTGTAGAAGCTAGATAGATTCTTTGGCGATGTACCAGATCTCCTCAAACTCCGAATGAAATATGGATGCCAGTACTCGCCCAGACTGTGCGAGAGCTGGCATCAGAGAGAACTTGCACAGAACTGCTGAGAATGAGGAACTGGTTATACTTTCTGATCAACTGGTCTGTGACTGACCAGACATAAAAACCACTTTCAACGGTAGCTGCTTCCTTCTCTCTTATCCTGCTCTGGAACTCTTGACTGTGGTATTGAGCAGTATGCAAATAAAAACCACAAGGAATCTTGAGAACCACACAGGTTACTGTAAGTATATATATATATATCTACCTGTTAAAGTTTATAATGCTGTGGATATATATATATATATCCACAGCATTATAAACTTTAAATTGCCCTATTGAAGGCTAAAGATTTAATTGCTGTGGAGGCTTTCTTACTCTCGTAGGATAATGTCTTCCTTGGCAGCTGAGACTTGTGGCTGTGAAACAATCTCTGGCTATGAGACCTCCTCAGTGGTGGCTGGAGGAGTTGTCTGTGAGACTGTGTGAAATGGTTCTGACAGCTCTGGAGTTGATTCTGGACATCTTTCTTCTGGAGGTGTTGGCAACCCACCCCAAACAGTGCATGGCCAGCTTCATTGGACGATGTGAATCATAATGTGTGAGTACAGTGTCTGACATCTCCATTTCCTTTCTCTTTTGGAACATCACCTCACACTGCTTTGTTCATTGCCGTTTCTTCCCGATCAATAGTCATGAGTTCAAGGGGTGGAGCGTGGTAGCAAGGTTTGGCTGAAGCCTTTCATAGCAGTTGCAAAATCCTGAAAAGCACCACAACTGTGGCACGCCCTTTGACCTTGGGGCATCCACCACTGCTTGAATTTTCTTAGCACACATGTGTAATTCCTGCGTGTCAATGGTGTGACCACAGTAAGTTATGCTTGGTGTAAAAAAATTAACATTTGTTGCATCATGCTCTGAGCCCACAATCTTCTAATCTTTTTTAACACTATCTTGAGATTTTGGAAATGTTCCTTGGCATCCTCATTGGTAATAGTGATGTCATCCAGGCAAAACTGAGTGCTTGGGTAGCAGTGCAGCACCTGGTCCATAGCTTTCTGTGAGAGTGCAGGTGCAGATGCTACTCCAAAAATAAGCCTAGTATGGCAGTAGTGCTCTTTGTGAATGCTTACGGCAAGAAACACTTGGGATTCTTCTTCCAGCTCCATTTATAGGTAGGCTTCAGCTCAGTTCACTTTGCTGAAGCATTTTCCTCCAGAAAGGTTTGCAAGGATATCCTCTATTCTTGGCAAAGGGTATTGATCTACTTTGTACTTTCAGTACTGGGTTGATGGTGACCTTAAGATCACCATAGATCATGACAGACCCATTCTTCTCTACTGGGACCACTGTGTTACCCATCAGCTCTACTCAAACTTGGAAAGAATTCCTTCAGCCTCCATGAGATTGAGCTCACTGGTTACTTTATCATGAATGGTATAAGGAACTAAACAGTCTTTTTGACATTTTCATTTCACACTATTTTACCCTTATATGTTTGAGTTTTCCAATGCCATCCTTGGATACTCTGTGGCATCATCCAGAACCTTTCTTAATCTGCTTTCAGTTGACTCATTTGCAGAGGATGTGGCTTGTAACTTGTGGATGAATCTCCAATCAAGTTGTAGTTGCCTTAGCCGATCATGGCTCCACAATGCTGCCTCTCCTGTTTTTACCACATAAAAGCCCAATGTGGCTTGTTGGTTGTTGTATTCATTCCCATGGGAGTTATCTTTTCTCCAGTATAAGCTCTTAGTTGGATATTTGCAGGCTTCAGTTCAGTATCTTTGAACTGTGGTTCCAACTCGTTTTGTGCAGTGACTGAAACAGCTGAGTCTGTGTCCAGTTCCATTTTAATTAATTTGCCGTTCACTTCTGGCATAAGCCTTATTGCTTGTCTATTGTTAGTTTTCACATTGTAAATCTGAAGGCTACTCAGTCCTCTATCACTCTCATCAAATTTTTCATCAACAACATGCAAATTAGTGCTCTTTCTGAAACTGCAACTTGACATTTTATTTTTTTCTCTTCCCTGTGCAGTCCATTTATTTTTGTCTGCCCAACCTGCTCTTCGTATGTGTCCCACTTTGTTACATTTTCTGCAAGCTTAGCCATTGGTCTGGTGTATGTGAGCCCCTGCCACAATAGTAAGACAATTTGTCAGCCAGGCCAGTTTCTGTTAAGGTATTGCAATTTTATTCATGCTCACTTTCATTCCTGACTGCAACTGAATTGTGTCTCTGTCTGCTGTTTCCATTGATACAGCAATTTCAACTGCACTTTTAAATGTAAGTTGTTCTTCAGTTAGGAGCCGTTTTTAAATGCTTTCTTGTAAGATTCTGCAAATTAAATGACCTTTCAGTGCATCAGTAAGCCCATTACCAAACTGACAATGCTCTTCAATTCAACCACAGATCCTGAAACGGACTCTCCTTCCTCTTGATTCCACTTATGAAACATAAAGCATTCTGCAATCAACAATTGTTTTGGTTCTTAACATTCCTGCATTACTTTCACAATATCAGCAAAGCTCATTTTGGCAGGTTTGATTGGAGCATATAAATTCCGAAGCAAACTGTATGCCTTTAAATCCAATGCACTCAGCAAAACTGGTACTTGTTTCTCATTGGCTATCCCATTTGCTTTAAAATATTGTTCAATCCATTTAGCATACATATTCCAGTTTTTTTTTATATCATCAAATGTGTCAACCTTTTTGGCATAGCCAGCCATTTCTTCCCTTTTTTTAAGGACTATTATCACTTGGTACTCACTGTTTATAAATTCGTGAATTCTTCTGGTTTCTGACTTATTTTTATTCATCTTTCCTTTTGGGAAGAAAACGTGCTTCTCCAAAGGGGCTTTGTTTTAACCTGAATGGCTTGCTGCACTTTAATGGGTAGGTAGTTGTCTTACATTTGTTTAAAAAGTACCTCATCACCATGATTATGTTTTGTAACTCCAAACCATAAAAGCCAATTGAAAGTAATACAAGAGAGCTGGGAATGCAAGTGTAACTTCATCTTTATGTAACACTCTGGTAAAAATTCTCACTGTTATGTTGCAGGTATTTCATTTTAACAGTGCTATAATAGCAGTCTGTTCTGCTTTCAGTCTGTTTGGGTTTGAGCTTAGATAAGGGGCTTTGTTGTTCAACTTAGGAATGTGGTATCAGCCAATCAGGATGGTGGAATTGGGAGAACGTTCTAGAGAAAGGTGGGCGGAGAGGTTTTTGTGATGGATATTGGTGTGGGTCGAGGATTTTTTTGGCCGGAGCTGTGAGAAGACAGGAGGGACAAAGACGGCCAACGATGCCGTCCTTGTTGCACAAGGTACTTTGTGCAGATGAAGGATTTCAAGGAGGAAGGACCAATACTCCCATCAGAGAGCCTGTTTGTTCGAGATGGATTTTGAATGACGTTTGGAAGGTGGTGTGTGCTTTCATGCAGACCAAGGGTTCAGCGTGTGAGTTACAGACAACTTCAAGATGAGCTCCAACTTATATGCACATTTGACTGTTTAATTATAATGGGCTCTTTTTGTTTTTTTCTTTCTTTAATAACTCTTTGGTTAAGTTAACATTCATAAATACACTTTCTTTATAATTGTATGCAGTTTACAATTTGTTATTTCTTGCTGGCGGGCAAATGCAGGGGGCAGTAAATCACACAGCATTAACACAAACCGGGGTTTGGGTGGGCGAGATATCCCAACCTTACAGGTTTGGCGGAACCAAAGTTGTATTTACCCTGGATATACGGAGCCTGATGAAGGTGGATTACTCGCCGCGGAGTCCAGTAGCTGTTAGCAAGGGGCTAATGAGCCATATTTCCAGAGATGCCTAACATACAGGGGTTTCATTTAATTTTAAGCGAGGTGTGCATAGATAATTCACATATTTTTACATATAACCCATAATGAATTATTTTAAAAAATCAAGAATGCTTGATCAAACAATAGATTTACAATATTACTCAAATATTACTAAAAGTTAAATACATATCTGTGGAGTTCCCCTTTGTGGTTTCATTCAATGGAATTGCTGCAGGCAGGTGGCTTGCTCCATAGGATTTATTTTGGTTGTGTGGTATTCGTTGTACAACACACTGTTCTCTTGCATGTGTATTGCACAATAGAGTCATGTTAGAATCATGGAAATGGATAGAACAGAAATTGCCTCTTCTGGCCCACCATTTCCATGGCAACCATGACACCTGCATTAGGCCCATATCCCTCCACTCCGATCCTATTCAAGCACTTGTAATTGTATCTGCCTCGATCAATCTCTCTGGTAGTTCATTTGAGGTAACCTCTGTATGAAAAACATACCCCTCAGATCTAAGAAACTGATAATTGACAGCTACCCTTCGGCTCAAGTAAAATTTACACAGTGGATAGATGGATCCATCCAGCCTGTTGTCACAGATCTGAGCCTGAACTTGTCATTTAATTCCCTTTTTATCAATCAGCCTTTTTTAAGAATCCTTTTTCTGCAGATAATCCTATAAGAGGCGGATAGTTATCCAGAAACCATCAAAATTAAATATGGAATATCTATCAAAGAAGCAAGCAGCCAAATAAGCTTAAGGGCAGGGTTAATGCCAATTTGGTTCAGAACTTAAACAAAGTCCTTACTTAATTTTGGCAGAATGATTACATTTAAGTGACCCAACCTTAGAAACAAGAAAAGAAGCCAATAAAATAACAAGGCTGATGAAGGGATGTTTGCATGCTCCAGGATTGTGTTGCTCTTCGGTGTCTGATGAAAGCCAGTACAAACATCTTGTACCAACTTCCCTCGAATAATTGGAACAATGCAAAGGCTGATGTACTCCAGACGTGGGGTTCAGTGGATATGTACATTCCTTTGCAGAGTTAACAACTCACTCCTCTGTATGTACCTCTAACCCTGTAGGACGTAGAAATCTAATCTGGCCAGTGTTGTTGAAAGTCACATGCTGCTATTAACATCAGATGGTGCACCAAACTCTGTTTGTACAGCTGCTCTCTCTATCTCTCTTACCAAGAGACTGATGCACTGTGTGAAGCCATAGCCACATCATGCTCATTTCTTCTAATGTATCTCTAATTACCTACAGTTTATTCAAGTATTAGGAACTAACAAAGATGCTCAAATTGGAATGAAAATTAACATTGGGCCATACAGTAGAAATCCAAATAAGTATAAGCCTTCAATCAAAGCTTTGCATTTTCAGCAGTTAAAAAAATTACCAAGCAAAACCATTAATTTTTTTTTGCATTTGCACAGTTTGTTTTCTTCTGCACATTGATGGTTTGTCAGTCTTTGTGTGTAGTTTTTCATTAACTCCATTGCATTTCTTTGTTCTACTTCAAATGCTCACAAGAAAATGAATCTCTAGGTAGTATTTGGTGACCTATATGCACTTTGATAATAAATTTTACTTTGAACATTGAACTTAGAATAAATTTCTTCACTTCTCTCTCCCTGCCCCAATCTCAACACGTGTCCCTAATGGGGAAATAGAACTGTGTAAGCAAGGCATCTCCAATGCTGAATGAAACCCAGCAGGCTGCCCAAATCTACAGGTGTTTCCTGCTTGGCATTCTCATTCTGCTTTAATTATATTCAAAACAGGAATGTTATTATTGACCACCCACATAACAAGGCAAGCAAAAGTTATTTGCAATATTAGCAACTATTATCAAGTACTCAGCATGTGTAAAGATCACTCCAAGTTTGTTGAAAGTAATAGAAACATTCACAATCAATCTAGTAAGATGTATTGCATTCTTCTCCACTGCCCACTTATCCAAAATCTGATTAACATTTATTGCAATTCTACAGAGATTCTGTCATCCAGAATTAAAGCAGGGAATAAATGTTCAGTAACATTTGTTAACATTCAGAGTTTGGGAGTGCTGAACTATAACCTCAAGTATTAAATTACCTCAAATCCTTCCGTTTTTTAAGTTTACACACATGCCTTATTTTTAATCAGTGTTGCCCCTATTAACAAGACATAACTGTTAAATCTCATTCAGCTCCCTTCATTACTTGCACAAGTTAGTATCTTTCCAGGTAATATTTTAAATCCTGTCTTATTGATATTTTGCCTGTGAGATATTAGTGCCATCGTTTGGCATCGATATGCTGCAAGTCAGAGCAAAGGCACCACCACTCCCCATCCAAACTTCCCTGCAATGTGTATCTCTCAAAGAGTAGAACAGAGCTGACGCATATGCTGATTTTCCATTCAGTGCTGCCCTAAAGCTGATTTTTTCTCCTCAACATGTCTGATGTGCTGAGTGATTTTGTTTCAAAGTTCAAAATAAATTTATTATCCAAGTATGTGTTGTATATTTAATATTTCAGTAGTATTTGAGTAATATTGTAAATATATTTTTTGATGAAGCATGTTTGTTTAAATAATTTATTGCAAGTTACATGTATAAATACGTGAATTGCAAAAGACATCACACTACCACGTGATACACACCTCCCTTAAATTAAAGCTCCAAGTTAGACTCACATATTGGACTCCTGTGTCTTGCTTTGAATTAGTTTAAAATTTTAAAGTTACAAAACATAACAGTATGTATACTGTATGATACCATATATGACCCTAAGACCCATTTTCTTGAAGGCATCTATAAGAAAAGAGAAATACAATAGAATTTTACAAAAAATTATACGTAAACAGACAAAGACTAACAAATAACAAATGTGCAAGAGATAGCAAACCGTAAAAAATAACCCCTAGAACACGAATTATAAAGAGTCCTTGAAAGTGAGTCTGTAGGTCATGGAATTAATTCAGAGTAATGCTGATTCCTGCAATGCACTGTTTGAAATTCTTCATAGTAATCCAACCGAGACCTAAGTAAAATTGATGGAAAATTCAAAAGTATATCAGAATCAGAATCTGGTTTAATATCACCGATTTGTCATGAAATTTGTTGTTTATGCGGCAGCAGTACAGAGCAATACATAACAATTGGAAAAAAGTGAATTACAGTAAGTATATTGTATATATATTAAATAGTTAAATAAGTACAGTAGTGTAAAAATAGAAATAAAAAAATAGTGAGGTAGTGGTCATGCATTCAATGCCCATTCGGAAATCGGATGGCAGAGGGGAAGAAGCTGTTCCTGAATTGTTGAGTGTGTGCCTTCAGGCTCCTGTATCTCCTACCTGATGGTAGCAATGAGAACAAGGCATGATCTTGTTCTCATAAAAGTATTGCCATTTTTCTATTCGGTAATCAGAACCCCATTACTATTTCAAATGTTATCTTTTAATTTGCGCTCCTTGCTTTAAAATTCAGTACTATAATAACCCCACACTCTTGTATTCTTTCAAATTGCTTTGAATCTTATTGGCTAGTGAATTTATTTCACTATTTTTGTTCCTCAAATATGCTACTTCATATGTCTGTGAAATGAACTGCATTTGGTGGCTCAGCTATCTACTCCCTCCATGGGTTGATTTGTGGTCTCCCACAAGGCTCGACAAATGACCACGTCCCCGATATGACTTTTTGTCAGCAAAGCTTATTGACTTTCTGAGATTCAAAAGACTGCACAAAACCCAAAGCATTTCTTCTATGTTCAACAGTTATCTTTCCAGAATTGTATGAGTTATTGTCATTTGTTGTAGCTTTATTAATCTGTTTGATGCATCTTGTTTTGATTTTTTTTTCTTATATTTACACATTATCGTTTAGCTAGCGCTCCAATTCGAGCAGCAACTAAATGGTAAAATCCTTTCTGTTCTGTCGGGCTGATGGCTGTTTCAAAATGCATCACTTCAGTTACCTTTCATGTTCCTCTTCAATACCCTGTTTGTCTTACTCATTTCACTTTCAGTGGAATAAGCATCTTCAATTAAAAGTAAACTACATTTTGGTTTAACAAATGATTCCTATTCTATTGAGTGAATATGTTAGCCATGATGCTCATTGCAAAACTTCATTGACCAGACTGCATTTATTGGAATGACAATTTGGTTGCTTAATTCCACGAGGCATCAAAGTTAAAACTTCAATTATCTCAAACTCTGTGCCTATTTTAATTGTATCCAGCCTTCACATAGGGACAATTCATGCAGTTCAGCAAAGCATACTGAGGACAAACAATTGACAAAGAATTGTGATCTAACACAGCATCAGTAAACGCTTGCTAACAATACACAAGGGAGCATTCAAAATAGAACTAATACACAGCTTCTGCAGAAGCCATTGGAAGCTTAAGATCACCGTTGTAAAACCAAGCAGTTAGCAAGTATTTATTTTAACTGGCATCACGACCCAACCTCCTCCAGAGGACAGTAAAATCAAGGAACCCTTCAATTTAGCCATGACAAAACAAAATGAGTGGGTTTTTTTTTAATGCACAAGTCCAAGGGCTGGAGTAATGATCATTTTGTTCTCCTTTACACTTGTTTACTGAAGAATGACAATGAACAATCTTGAAAGCCTAATTTCAATTCCTAGATGGAAGTACTTTACTTCTAGCACCTAATTAGTGCCTGAATTCATTGCATTCATTGTTTAGTTAGAAAAGCTTGACTGGAGCTCACATTTAAAGAAAGCACCCAGATGTGGCTGCAAGAAGATTCAATTGAAGCAAACCATTTTGACATAGTGCCTTTATGATAATTATTATCCGTACAAATTAGTTCTATAACAAAAACCATTTCTATTCAAAGGGCAAGCCAAAGGTTGCTAAATTTCTATTATGTAAATGTTTAAAACAGGTTAAATACAAGGACCCCAAGGTGAGTGGTACCATTGTTTCGTCACTCTGTATGTTCAATTTTTTTTCTCAATTTGTCACGTGAAATGCATTTTGCAGTGCAAGTTGCCCCAGATGCCATGTTGTCAAGAGCACACGATACTCTGAAATGCCAGATGTGTGCTGATGTATGAAAGTATGGTGATGGAAATCAGTGTTTCAATACTGCATTAACCCCAATGATCAAAGAGGGACCACAGCAATGCGCACCATCTCACACAAGGGAATCAACACCGAGCAACAGAGGATTCTCCTCAACACCAACTGCTCATCGCCTCAGAGCATTGCCCGTTACCTGCAGATTAGCTGCTGGTACGTTTCTATGGAGAGACGGTTGATCTTTCCAGGGCTCATTACTGCTTGTTGCGTCTGCTGGGTACTTGGCTCAAAGTTGTAATGTTCAAAGATCAAAATAAATTTATTTTCTAAGTATGTCTATGTTACCATATGCTACCTTGAGATTCATTTTCTGCAGGCAAAAAGAAATACAATAGAATTTTATGAAAAATTAAACATGAACAGAGACTGTCAAACACCATCATGCAAAAGATAATGTCTGTTGTGCAAGTTGTACTTGAATGATGTATGATGGTTGTGTTGCCCTTAAGGCATTTATTTGACTTTGTTGGGTCTACGTTTTAAATGATTTGTTTGTAACTATTTTCTAGTTAAAGTTAAAGGTTGGTAATTAAGTTACAGTATAACAAAGGTAAATTCATTGTCAATGGTATATCACGGCATGCGATGATGTCACCTCCGGTTTCGCCGCGTCTTGGTTCGGGAAGGTGTGAAGGCGGGTGCCATGCGTGCAGCATGGTCGTGAAGAGCTCCGTTTCTACCCACAAAGAAACATAGAAACAACGCCGTTAGTTCGTAAGAATGTATTTGAAGTAAAAATATTAACGCGGTTTCTGTTAAGGAAGCGGCGGTTGGCGCGGCGCGCGTGCCGGCTTTTCAATTCCAAATGCGGGGTGGGCTCGAGCCCGATGGCGGTTTGACGCGACCCCCTCGCGCGCTACTCGGGGCGGCTGGAGACTCTCACTAAAAGAAGAGAGAGCGAGTGGTCTCCAGAATGAAACAGACGCTCTATATGTTTGTATTTTTTATCAACAGTTTTCACCATACGATGTTAATGTGAAAGAGTGAACAGTAAATGGTTAACCTTACTACGACTCTGTCTTCTTTGGCTCCGGTTTAACTTGGTGTTTAGTCAGAGTTTCAACACACTGCACGAGAACACTACAGTGGTTGTAGCGTAATAACTGTTCCTGAACCTGGTGGTGTGGGACCTAAACCTTCTGTACCTCCTGCTCGATGGTAGTAATGAGAAGAGGACATGGGCTGGATGGTGGGGTATTTCTTTTTTATTTTATTTAGAGATACAGCACAGAACAGGCCCTTCCGGCCCAATGAACCTCATCGCCCAGCAACCCACGTATTTAACCTGAGCCTAATCGCAGTACAATTTACAATGACCTGTATGCCTTTGGACCGTGGGAGGAAACTCCCTGTTCGTAGGGAGGATGTATGAACTCCTTACCGAGGACGCTGGAATTGAACTCCAGACTCTGACACCCCGAGCTGTAGTAGCGGCATGCCAACCACTGCACTACCATAGCGCCCTATACGTATCTTTGACGGTGGAGGAACCTTTCTTGTGGCAGCACTCTATGTAAGTGTACTCAATGGTGGGGAGTGCTCAACCTATGATGGACCTGCCTGTATCCACCACTTTCTACGGCCCTTTCCATTCCTGGGCGTTTGTATTGACATACCAGTCCATGATGCAACCAGTTTGGATAGTCTCCGCCAGAAGTATGTTTCGCGTCTCCCCATCGATACAGAATTCACAGAGGCTTCGACGTGGGAAAATCCAATCAACCCAACCAGTTTTGGGAATCCAAATCAAAAACAGAAAAGACCGAAGAAGGCTTCGTTCTTCAGGTTAATAATAAAACTCACTAACTTAAAATACACCCAGAATGCTGAAGGAAACATTGTTTCTCTCGTCATGGTCTGTTTTTATGTCAGTCCATGCTGGCGATTATCCAAAATATGGATATTAATTATAGAACTTCTGGGCTCATGTCTACAGTTTGCTCCATTTTAACAATTCACAGCAGTCATTCTGTCTTTAACTTTTCCTCTCGTCTTCCTTCTGAGCAACCTCTTCCCCGTCACAAGGCTACACCTTCACTCTGAAATGTTTCCGTCCGTTTGAAGAATTGATTTGTACTTACAAGACATCCCATCAAGATTACAGCAAGATAGCCTGTCGGATATTGACACAGGAGACTGCAGATATTGGCATCTGGGCTAACAAGCAATCTGTTGGAGGAACTTAATGGGATGAACATCTTCTGGAAATGGGGTGGGGAAGGAATTGTTGATGTTTTGGGTCAAAATCTAGCATAGGGTGTGATGCACGTGAAAGTTGTTAATTTCTTTACTCCCAGAGGTTATGCTCAACCTGTTAAGTTCCTCCAGTAGATTAATTGTTAGCATTTCAGGTCTGCTGTGTATTAAAAATTACTAACATAGTTTACAAAACCTTGCTCTCTTCTAGACTTCTCTCAAAGCACAATCCTGCCCTCTAGGCTAGGAGTCCCCGACCTTTTTTGCACCGCGGACAGGTTTAATATTGACAATATTCTTGCAGACCGGCCGACCCGGGGGGTGGGGGAGGGGCGGTGTTCAAGTTCAACAGTCTGTGACAGGGAATGAGGAAAGGTGCGGCTGACTCATATCGTTTCTTATCGCCAAATCATATCGTTTCTTCGCAGCCCGGTAACACATGCTTTGCGGCCCAGTGGTTGGGGACCACTGCTCTAGGCCATGAAGCTCATGGCAAGCATGCAGGACACAAAGGCCTCTTCCCTTATATTGGAAGTCCTTTGTCAATCAGTGCACGCTTCTGCAAGAAAATCATAAGCACCCAAGATACTTGCAGATGCTGGAAATCTGGATCAACAAGTACAAAATGCTTGAGGAACTCAGCAAGCCAAGCAGCATCTGTAGAGAGAAGTGAACAGTTGGCATTTCAGGCCGAGACCCTGATAAAGCATCTTGGCCCAAAACATCAACTGTCCAGATGCTGCCTTACCCATTGAGTTCCTCCAGCATTTTTTATGTTAAACAAGAAAAGTTAGCAGTAACTCTGCTATATATCCAAACTTTGTCCATCTGAGAGGAAAGCAAAGTAAAAAGAAGATAAATTTCTGCACCTTGCCTCAGAATTTGCCAGTAAACCCTGATCTCCTGTACCCTTTAGAGATTTGGTTTCCTAGCACAGATACCTCAAGCCATTGAAGGAATTCTGCAAGGATGTAATGTTGTGGCTTTATGAAGCACTGGTGAGGCCTCACTTGGAGTATTGTGAGCAGTTTTAGGCCCCTTATCTATGAAAGGATGTGTTGACATTGGAGGGGGTTCAAAGGAGGTTCACAAAAATTATTCCGGGATTGAAAGGCTTATTATATGGGGAGTACTTGAAGGCTCTGGGCCTGTACTCACTGGAATTCAGAAGAATGAGGGGGTGACCTCATTGAAACCAATTGAATGTTGAAAGGCCTCGATAGAGTGGTTGTAGGGAGGATGTTTCCTATGGTGGAATTATGTAAGACAAGAAGGCACAGCCTCAGAATAGAGGAGGAATTTCTTAAACCTGGGAGTGGTGAATCTGTGGAATTCTTTGCCACAGGCAGCTCTGGATGCCAAGTCTTGATGTACATTTAAGGCAGAGTTTGAAGATTCTCGATTAGTTGGGTTATGAAGGGATATGGGGGAGAAGGCTGAGAGAAAATTGAATCAGCCATGATGAAATGATGGAACAGACTCGATGGGCCAAATGATCTAATTTTGCTTCTATATCTTACTGTCTTATGGTCTATTACACCTGCCTGAAGTCTTCTGGAGAGATAAATAAACCAACATTGGCACCCTTTTCCAGGCCAAAGTCCACAGCATAAAAATGTTAACCACATTAAGCAGATCACCTTGACTGCATCAGACATTGGTCTCTCGAAAAGGTATGCTTTAATTCGGAAACTACAGGAGGAGAGAGAAAAAGATTTATGTTCTTACAGCCACAGTGAAAAGAATTAGAGCTATAACATGCTCATTGTCTCTCTAGAAAACCCTACACATACCTACATGAAATGGACCAGGGTTATCAGCACGACACAGAGATTTTTGAATCTCTTCATGAGGAGCACAGTAAAGACCAGCATAAACATTAAGTTAACATCACCATCAGGTGAAGGGTTTCGGCCCGAAATGTCGACTCTTTATTCCTTTCCATAGAAACTGCCTATCCTGCTGAGTTCCTCCCTTATTCTGTGTGCGTTACTCTGAACACACTCACCCATAATAATCCCACAATTCCAAGCACTTCATCCCCACCCGTGACAGACTCTGAGGATCCAACATTAGTGTTGTCATCTGTCTCCTAACCCAGAGAACTGGAGTGGAGCCTGAGAGCAGGCAGGTGATGAGGGGGAAGGTAGGTGATTGGGGGCGCGGGGATGAAGAGGTAAACGGCTGAGGAAGAAATCCGCTAGGAGAGGACTGTGACTATGTGTTAGGGAATTTCCTTTTCCACACAAGGTATTCTTTAGGAGACTCCTTATTTACGTGACACAGACAGCGATCTCTCCAGAGAGCAACAACTCCACTTGCAGTCAGTTCACACATCCTCTTTATAGTTGATTCTATTGGAATGGTTTGTTCAACATTTCCATATTTGGATTTGTTCTAAGCAAGCTAGAGGGAAATACACTTAAGTCACGTAGCCTTGAGATGGACAGCAGGAGGCTAGAAAGCAGTACTAAGTAGTCTGGTGTTTACAGCAGTAGGCTAAAGGGCAGTACCATGATTCTCTGCTGACCTAGCCATTAAGCAATACAGACACGCAGTTCTATAGTCTCACAAAGGTACTTGCCCAACCCAGTTGGCCAGGATCCTCCACAGCATGGAAAAAAAGGGAAGGCGGAAGGGCACTGGAGGGAGGTGAGGCGCAGGTGAGGGGAGGATATGAGGGTGGCATGGTGACGTAGTGGTTAGTGCAATCACATTACAGCACCAACGATCATTGATCGGGGTTCAATTCCCGTTGCTGTCTGTAAGGAGTTCGTACGTTTTCCCCTTAACTGCTTGGGTGACCTTTGGGTGTTCCGGTGTCCTCCTATATTCAATGTTGTATGGTTAGGGTTAGTAAGTTGTGGCATGCAAGGTTGTACGGTTAGGGTTAGTGAGTTGTGGCATGCAAGGTTGTATGGTTAGGGTTGGTGAGTTGTGGCATGCAAGGTTGTACGGTTAGGGTTAGTGAGTTGTGGCATGCAAGGTTGTACGGTTAGGGTTAGTGAGTTGTGGCATGCAAGGTTGTACGGTTAGGGTTGGTGAGTTGTGGCATGCAAGGTTGTACGGTTAGGGTTAGTGAGTTGTGGCATGCAAGGTTGTACGGTTAGGGTTAGTGAGTTGTGGCATGCAAGGTTGTACGGTTAGGGTTAGTGAGTTGTGGCATGCAAGGTTGTACGGTTAGGGTTAGTGAGTTGTGGCATGCAAGGTTGTACGGTTAGGGTTAGTGAGTTGTGGCATGCAAGGTTGTACGGTTAGGGTTAGTGAGTTGTGGCATGCAAGGTTGTACGGTTAGGGTTAGTGAGTTGTGGCATGCAAGGTTGTACGGTTAGGGTTAGTGAGTTGTGGCATGCAAGGTTGTACGGTTAGGGTTAGTGAGTTGTGGCATGCAAGGTTGTACGGTTAGGGTTAGTGAGTTGTGGCATGCAAGGTTGTACGGTTAGGGTTAGTGAGTTGTGGCATGCAAGGTTGTACGGTTAGGGTTAATGAGTTGTGGCATGCAAGGTTGTATGGTTAGGGTTAGTAAGTTGTGGCATGCAAGGTTGTTACTGGAAGTGTGGTGGTCCTTGCAGGCTGCCCCCAGCACAATCCTCGCTTATTTGATTTGACGCAAACGACACATTTCACTTTTGTTTTGATGTACTTGTGACAAATAAAGCTAATCTCTGAGAAAAGGCGGGAAGGGAACCAGAATGATGAAAGGAGAAAGAGAGAGGAAGAGGGTGGGAGAAATGACCAGAAGTTCGAGAAATCGATGTTCATGCCTTCAGGTTGGAGGCTGCACAGACGGAGTTGAAGTAAGTTATCCTCGATCCCAATGAGCTGTGTAAGTGAAGAGGGAGAAGTGGGATCTTACAGTGATACAATGAAAGCTGATATTTCAGGAGATGTTAATGAAGAAGCAATATCTATTATATGCTTACCTTCTGATAAATACACACATGCATAAAATGGCAGGCAGTTGTTGCTTAGCTACTGAAGATTGTTACTTAGAAGTTGTTGGAGTCAAAATTTAAAATAAATTCTGGAATTTGCAGTACAAATGGATAAACAGAATGCAGGGGAACAAAAACTCTAGCACAGTGAATTAAATTAGTGAAGGTGATTACTTGCACTAGTGCAAGATTACCTAGTAATAGTTTGAACTATGCACTGGTGGGAGGAAATATTTTTACCTTAGACGTTACTACAAGAACTTCTGTTATGCACTTCACATTATCAGGCTCTTGCTAACTGGTTGCACAAAAATATGAATTGTGAATTACTAATAGAGCTTCTCACCTGCCCACCCAACGACGAATCTTTCCATTTGCTTCATCTTCATCATTAAATGTGATCATGACTTCAGCATTAAAGATGATCTGATTATAACCTCAAGTCCACATTTTGGTCTACCTGTGGTAATCTTTGGCCACCTCAACTCCCTCCCCCCACACACTTTCCATATTATGTATCTATTTACCTGTGCTTTAAAAATATTCAAAAACGTATTAGATTCAATTTTATTGTCATTGTGTTGAGTACAGATACAATGCCAATGAAATACAGTTAACCTCTGACCAGAAATGCAAAGAATAGTGTTATTTACAAAATAAATGCGAATAAAATGTAAGTGCTACTGCACACAAATATAAAAGTACTGAGCACAGTACAATATGGGTGCAATATTGCTGAGCACTGTGATGTGAGGTTCAGCAGGGTCACAGCCTCAGGGAAGAAGCTCTTCCGGTGCCTGCTGGTACGGGAACGGAGGCTCCTGTAGCGCCTACCGGATGGGAGGAGAGTAAAAAGTCCATGGTTAGGGTGAGATGCGTCCCTGATAATGCTTTTCACCCTGCCCAGGCAGCATTTATGGTAGATGATCTCAGTGGTGGGCAATTGGGTGCTGATAATCTGCTGGGCAGTTTTCACCACATGCTGGAGTGCTCTGCGGTCCGATATGAGACAATTGCCATACCACACTGAGATGCAGTTGGTGAGTATGCTCTCAATGGTACAGTGGTAAAAGTCCATCAGTATCCTGGGACAGAGGTGAGCTTTCTTCATGCTCCGCAGGAAATAAAGGCGCTGTTGCGCCTTTTTGATCAGGATGGAGGGGTTCAGGGACCAGGTGAGATCCTCGGAAACGTGGACACCAAGGAATTTGAAGCTTGATACACACTCCACTACAGCTCTGTTGATGTAGCTGGGGACGTGAGTGTGGCTCCTAGCCTGCCTGAAGTCCACAATGATCTCCTTGGTCTTCTGGGTGTTAAGGGTCAGGTTGTTGTCGGCACACCACACGGCCAGGTGCTGGATCTCGTCCCTGTAGGCCGTCTTGTCATCCCCTCTGATCAAGCCAACCACCGTGGTGCCGTCTGCGAACTTGATTATGGAGTTAGAACCATGTACAGGAACGCAGTCATAGGTGAAAAGGGAGTACAGAAGAGGGTTCAGCACACAGCCTTGAGGCATGCCGGTGTTCAGGGTGAGAGTGGAGTGGGAGAGTTTGTCTAACTTAACTGATTGGGGTCTGTTAGTCAGAAAGTCCAAGGTCCAATTGCAGAGGGATGAGCTGATACCAAGCTGGCGAAGTTTGGCGATCAGCTTGGAGGGGATCATGGTACTGAATGCCGAACTAAAGCCAATGAACAGCATTCTGATGTAAGAGTTGGGGCTGTCCAGGTGGGTCAGGGCAGAGTGAAGTGCCGTGGAGATGGCGTCCTCTGTTGACCTGTTGGTGCGATAGGCAAATTGATGGGGGTCCAGGGTAGTGGGCAGACAGGACTTCAGCCACCCCATCAGAAAGGGAGTAAAGATACTCTCAGAGGAAAACTTCTGTGTCAGCTTTATAAAATGATTTGTTTTTGAGTTTTGAGTTGACTGGAGTGATTTCTACTTACAGATTCTCCCACAAGGAGACATCCTCTTTACATTCACTCCTTTTAAAGGCCTCTCAAATTCCAGCAGAGCTTGTTTTTATTTTCTCTTTCTCATTGTTGACGAAGGGTCTTTGACCTAAATCAATAACTGTTTCTCCTTTCACAGATGTTGCCTGAACTTTTCAGCACTTGCTGTGTTGCAACCGTTTCTTTGGTGTTCTCATTCTAGTTGTTTACATGATTTCTAAAATGAGGAAGCCCCAGTATCATAGTAGTTTTCCAATAAGTAAAGTTTTTAAATTTACTGTACGTATAAGTCTTGCATTTTTTGGTCTTGGAACATATCCAATTAAAACCAACAAAGCACACCCTGGGGTCAATCTGGAAAGTAGATTTTTTTTCTTACTAATAAATTTCAACCAAGCAGAATTTACAATCATTTTCATTTCTCTAAGAATACCTCATGCTACTTTCAAAAAAACCACAAGGACCACTGGCTGATCTGCTGGTGGTTTAAAAAAAAATCCCAGCAGAGTGAAAATGCATCTGGAAATGAGTCAAATCCAGAGTGTCCATTATTGCACAAAAGAAAATTAAGATTTTGCCAAAGGAATAATTTTGATTAGCTCTCAACTAACCTGTATTTGTTATTCCCATCAGTTTTGGTTCTGTTGTGTTTTATAAATATTGGAGAATGCTTCACATTACTGAACAGTAAAATATACACTCCCCAAAATGAAGCAATAGTTAAAATATATATAAAATCCATTCCTCTTTATCTTGTTTAACGAGTCGCTGAACTGAAATGAGGAAGTTCTGTCAAATAATTTTAGCAGAAGGTTTGGTTAATACATTCCACCTCCACCTAGTCTTTGATGTTCCTTCAATATCTAGTTTGTGTCTCTTTTTCAGAAAAGGTAACAAAAGGTAAATATATAATAATAAAGAATGATACATTGGAGAAATCCACACCATAAGTACTGATGAAATCACAAATTAACATCAAACTCTCGAGGTATAATGTCAGCACAATGACAAAGACATATTGGTAATATTGTACCCACAAGACCACCCGTTCAAATGCATGCATGATACTTGATAAGATAATGACGAGTGAATTATGGCTCCTACTCCTTTCTCTAATAACTTGCAGCTCTAATCTGTCCATTGAGGCTTGTGTCTCTCGTTTATTTCTTGTCTTATAACCTGTTCCTTGGAGTTTAATTGCTTGGTGTTGTCACTGAAGATTTCTGCTAACCAACGATGGGTCTCAGCTGGTAAATGTTTACACAGTAGACAAAAAGATCTAGAAGCAGAGTTGAACTCTGACATATAATGTCACTGGATCACATACACATTCTGAAACTGATACGTGGGTTAGCAAAACTTTAAATAATTTATCTTCACTACAAAATACAAAGCTTTGGCCTGCTTTCAAATGAGTAGTTTTAATTAAGATCATAAAAGTCTAATATTTTGCAACTCTTTCTGGAAAATATATAGTCAATTAGATGAAGACGTAACTAATTCTGTATTTCATGTAAGCATTGTAGCTATTGATCAGATGTTTGTTTTAAAAAATTAAGAGGATATGGTACTTATTTTTCACATAGCTGGGCCCATCCCCCATTTCCCCTGAACTTGTGGTCTATTTTGAAAGGTTATTAGAAGTTAGCCACGTCGTCGTGAATATGGAGTTACCCAGAGACCAGTTTTGTTTTATGCGTGACATTAGAAAACCAGTTAGTTGTTTTATAAATGACGACCAACTAGTTTCATAGATATCAGGTTTTTATTACAGATTCATTTAATTTCTTGAATTTAATTTTCCCTGCTCTGTGCTGGGGTTGAAACTCATGTCTCCAGATTAGTATCCCGACCTCTGGTTGTTCGCGGAGAATTTTAACCACAATGCCACCCGCTGTTGAACCTGGGTTATATTGATGTGCAGCAGTGGTAGGCAAGTGTATATTTTAGTATTTAAGAATATGCATGATAGGTATTTATCAGTGCTGACCCCTCTCCCCACCCGCCATCTGTATTCAGATGTTGTGTCAAAACATCCAGAGTATTGTTAATGTTCTGAAGTTACTTTAAATAAATGGTTTCAGTACTTACTGCAACAATTGGTATTTAGAGGCGATGAAAGAGGAGATGCAGATGGTGATTCATGTTGGATGTGGTGGTTGGAAAAAGTGATACAACACCCAAGATCTCAGAGTCAAAACCAATGGAGTGCATAATGTTTGCTTTTCTTCAAACCTTGTTCACAGGTAGTTTCCTGCCAATTCAACAGACTGAATGATCTCCTCCTGTGCTATAACAATTCTATAATCCATAGTTTAGTATTGGAAATGTGCTTCTGTGAAAATGAAAACCAGTTCTATAAAGACCATAAGGCATAGGAGCAGAATTAGGCCATTCATACCATGAGTCTGCCCTGCCATTCCATCATGGCTGATATATTATCCCTCTCAACTCCATTCTCCTGCCTCTCCCCGTAATCTTTGATATCTCCACTATTCAAAAATGCATTAACCTCGACTTTAAATATACCCAATGACTTGGCCTTCCCAGCTGTTTGTAGCTATGTGGCAGTGAATTCCACAGATTCACCATGCTCTGGCTAAAGAATTTCCTCCCACCTCTGTTGTAAAGGGACATCCTTCCATTCTGAGGCTATATCCTCTTGTCCTAGACTCCCTCACTATAGGAAACAGCCCCTCCATATCCACTAAGTAGCCAGCTTCAGAAGGAATCCTGGGATTGAATTTTGTGTGTGTGTGTGTGTGTTGATTTTATTCACATTTCTCCATTAGTGTCTCATTTAAGATTATTTAACATTCAGATCAACAGTTTAGGATTTTCTTTTGTAATTTCCCGTTAAGGCGTGACTCTAATATTGCACCTCATAAATTAGACTGAAAAATTTTATTACTCATATCCTTGATTTAAAGACAGCAATTATAGTTCACCTTTAACTGCCATCTGAAATTGATTGTCTTTTGTTGAGGTTATCTGTTCAACATTTATTCTAATTTCTGGAAATGCTGATGTGCTCGGGAGATAGTCGCCATTTGATTTGTATGGCTGCACAGAACTCGAACAGACCGCATGCAAGAATTGTTAAGGGCAAACTAAAGCAAGCCATACAGTATACTGCATCTGAATGATGCTGAGATACATCCTAGGATGTGCTTGGGCACATCATCAGTGATGTAGCCTGGAGTCATCAGGCGTTTCAGGTCTTTCAACATCAGGTAGCCCCACCCAAGTGAACCAGCCAGGGCTGATCAAGACCCAGCTTGTGTCCCAGCAACATTGGTCCACGGGTCCCACCTCTTCATTCATAGCCTCTAGTCTTCATTCATAGCCATCTGGAGGGTCATTCAGCAGTCTCTGTGATGGTCCTGTTGGCTCATTTCTTTGCATCCCCCATAATGCCAAGGAGACAGTAGATTCTGCAGAGCAAGCAGCTAGCAAAACCTCTACACCCCATCCCCCTCTACAGGCTCACAATGTACCTTCCACCCCTGTCTCTGGCAGTGCTCTACCAGCTCCTGGTATTTAGCTTTCTTCGGGACGAAAGGTCCCGAGTTCGAATCCAGCTGGCTCCCTTGCACGCTTTCCATCTGTGCTGGGGTTACGAGCTGGTGATCTCTTTGGAAACTCACCTGGCAGAAGGCAATGGCAAACCACTGCTGTAATTTGCCTCGTACGCGGTTCCCCACTATGTCAGAGAGGCATGAAGGGAAATCGTCCACTAACCGGATAAACTCTGGAACTGTCTATTTCACGCATTATAAAGGCAGACGTTTAATCTGACGTTATTATGATGCAGCATTTTAGAAGTCCAACATGCTACATCACAAAGTGTCTAGAGTTTTGTTTTCATGATGTGTTCCCAGTGTGAACTTTGCCATCTTCTTGTGATTTACTTGATGTTTAAGTAGTTCAGAGGCTGGTCTCTTTTGATCCAGAGGCTATGTTGTCTCTTAGGGAGGAGGCATTGAGATGGGGAGAAAGAAAATGACAACAAGTTAAAGTGCTGCTGGCATCCTCTGGCTGGAAATGCAACACGAGATCAGCAGAATTCCAGAATATGTTGGGAGCTGGATGCATAGGACGTCGACTAGGTGTATTAGTGGGCAAAAACATAGCAGGTGTAGTATAATTTGGAAGATGTAAAGTTATGCACACTGCTACATGAGACATAAAACTTGAATATATATATATTTGTAAATGGTAAGGAACTTGATAATGTTGATGTTTAAAAAGACATAAGTGTCCTGGTATGCAAATCACTGAAAGCCAACATCGAAGTTATTAGGAAGGCAAATGGCACATTGCCCATTGTTATGGAGAGGATTTGACTACCAGTCATTCAAAGCAGAAGTTTGCAGCTTTCTGACTACCGGGACAATCAGCCATACTCTTGATAGAGGAGAGATCAGATTCAAGGGGCCAAATGGGCTCCAACTGCTCCCACTTCCTCTGTATTTTTTCTTCAGTGATGATTTCCACCAGAGTTGTGGCTGGAGATGGGAAAAGTCCTGAATTATAAAGCTTAAAAGTAGGAAACTAAAAAACATCATTTACAGTGCCAGTGTTGAGAAATGAATACCGTTTTTATAATAGTAACTTATTTATGGAGCACTTTTCATACAAATGGCAATAGGTTAAAGTGCAAACATGAAAATAAAAGACAAAAGGATGTTGGTTAAACAAGGTTAAATAGGTTTTGAACTGGTGTCAATTGAGTTTGCATCCCTCATGGTTTTCGGGACTGAATTCCACATTTTAGGGGTATAGCTGAAAAAGGCTGACTTGCCAGTTCTCTTATGAGGGAGATTGTTTAAATTTAAGAGATTGGCAGAAGGAGACCTGAGAGTTTCAACAGGGTTATAAATCAAAAGCGATTCTGTGATATACCCTGGTCCCCAACCATCAAGAGCTTTAAAAACTAGTAAGGATATATACTGTTGTTCCACATCATCATACGTTATTTAACTGCAGTTGGAATACAGCAGCAGGGGGGTCATATTATGTTTCTCCTGCTGTCGGGGAGCCTTGTCCAAAGGCAGCAAAGACTTATAAAAGCATTCCTATTGTATACAATTTATAATTAGGTTCCTGTACTATAACTCACAGCTTTCCCTAAATATGAAGTAATAATTGTATTTGAATCTCTTTACTGCTTCCAGATGAGTTATGCTGATTTCTAAACAACACCGCCTCAGAATAGAGGACGTCCATTTAGAATGGAGAAAATGGGAAATTTCTTCAGTCAGAGAGTGTTAAATCATTGCCACAGGTGGTTATGGAGGCCAGTCATTGGGTATATTTATGGCAGAAGTTGATTCTTGATTAGTCAGGGCATGAAAGGATACAGGGAGAAGGCAGATATTGGAGCTGAAAGGGAAATGGATTGGCCATGATGAAATGGCAGAGGAAACTCCATGGGCAAAGTGGCCTAATTCTGCTCCTATGTCTTATGGTCTTATGGATGCTTTGCAGGCGCATGTCAACAAGGTAACCCAAATGTCCAAATGTAATTTATAAAATAATAAAATGACTTGGATGAGAATATAGGGGATATGATGAGCAGGTCTGCAGAAAACATAAGAAATTGGTGTTGATAGACAGCAAAAAGGGTTGTTTAATGATGCAATGGTATATGGATTACTGGAAGTCTGAGCAGATCAGTGACAGATGGAATTTAATGCTGGCAAGTGTCAGGAAAAATTTTGTTCGGAACCCCTGGCGGGGACCTTATGAGCACTGGTATGCAGAGAGACACTAGGGTGTAACTCCAAAGCTCCCTGAAAGTGGTCAAGAAGGCAGGTGGTATGGTTATTTTTCCTAAACCGAGGAATTGTGTATAAGAAATTGGATTTTATGTTGCAGTTTTACAAAATGTTAGTTATGTTGTAAAACATAGGAGCAGAATTGGGCCATTTGGCCCATCTCAAGTCTTCTCCGTCATTCCAAGATGTCTGATTTATTATCTCTCCCAACCCCATTTTCCTGCCTTCTCCCTGTAGCCTTAGCTCAGAAATCCATTATGTTTTGTAACTCCAAAACATAAAGACTAATTGAAGCAAGAAGACGGGAGCCCAGGAGAACTCGTCTTAGTTTTTCTTTTGGGAGTCAAACTTAGTTATTTACTTTGAGCGAGCTGCACACGTGGTAGTGACATGATATATGCAAATCCCGTATTTTTACAGATAACTCATAATGAATTACTTAAACAAACAAGAATGCTCAGTCAAACAATGTATTTACAATATTACTCAAATATTACTGCAGTATTAAATATACAACAGGTTAAACTACACTTTAAATCTGGTTTACAGTTCTGGTTACCACAGTACAGGATGGATATAGTAGCAGAATTGCTTTACCATGATGTTCTGTGGAACGGAGGGCTGTTCTAATGACTTTATTCTCAGCGCAACATGAGAGCAGAGGTGTGACCTTCCAGGTTTACAAAATAATGAGGTTAACAGATAGGAGGAATAAGTGTCATGCGCGAAGGTAGGTATAATAGTTAGCTATGACGAGGTGGGCTTAAAGAGTCTGTTTTCTCTGTGGTGGGTTTCTCTGATGCTGTGAATCTATGAATAAAAAACCCTATTTGCCATATGTAAACATCCTCAAAACCATAAATGAGGAACAAGAAGGGAAAAAATCTTGCACGTTGTGAAGGAATAACAGCAAGAGTTGAAGGAAAATATCTTGCTGAGAATGGCAGATTGTTAGAAATAATTTCCAGTGCTGCTGTGGGAAAAGTATCGATATTTGTTTGACTTCATACTGTGTTTAATATTAGGGCACTAGCGTCACTTTCAGTGATGCTTCAGATCGCCATTGCATGTCCAATCATGTGCTAGACTAAGGAAGTGTTTCAGGTCAGTCTAACATGCCAGTCATGATTTCCCTTTTACCTCAGAAATAGCTTTTAAAATCTGTGCCAGAATCTGAGAATGCAGGGTTAAAAATGGAAAGCAAGGGAGTCAGTTTAATCAAGCAGCATCTAAAGTGTGCATTGAAATGTTAAAATAACACATCACTGCATAATGTATAATGGATTCCATGAACTGGAGGTATTTATTATGATGGTGCAGACAGCAGGAGAACACTTTGTAATTGAAAGTTAATTATACTTGTTATCTATTTACTACAGCTGTACACTGAACCATTTACTTGCCACTTCAGGGTGTGCTGTGGGCTGTGCTTTGATGGAAGCAGTGCTCCTGACATCCGCTAAATCCATAAGCCCGAGAGTTCCTCTAGCGTCTCTGTGTGCCGACTGAATTCATCTGCTTCACAGTTAATTGCAGTTTGCTTGGTTTTGAAAGACAATACACTTCATGTTGGACCCTTTAGATTCTGCATAAGGTTAGAAATGAAATTGTGTTTAATTGCGATAAGAAATTCCAGTCTCCTTTGAAATTGAAGTGGTCCTTATATAAAATCCGCAAAGAAAAATTGATCAATGATCCATAAGAGAAGAGAACTTCTTTTATCTATTACGAAAATAAATGTCTCAGACGCACAGTATCTCAAATCCACATAAGTGGATTGAAGGTCATGGGTGGAAGGATAAAATGATTTTATAGCACATGTTTTAGATGTGAGAATTTTAGTCCAATGCATAATATCCACTGCAATGGCAGAGCATCTCGGGGTAGGATATGCAGAAAAACAAATTCAAAGGAATGTTTTGTATTTCAACAAATAGGTAACGACACTATCTACTATAATTTCCACATTATGCAACTTCCTGTTGTTCAGTCAGTACTGCAAAATCAAAAAAAAATGAAGAATGAAAATTTGAAATAAAAGCAGAAGATGCTGGAAATATTCACTAGGTCAAGCAGCATCTGTGGAAAGAGAAACAGTACGTTTTAACTCTGAGCATCCTTTGTCATTACTAGTTACTTACAACAGAAATGTCGATTCAGGTCTACCAGAAGACATGAGGTATTATTTTACACACGTTACCTTAAACAGCTGTCGAGTCATCAGCCAGGTCCATCCGTCTTCAGACGTTTCATTCTCTAACCGGGAACATCCTCGGAATGGTGGGACAGCAGAGGGTGATCAGTCTTCTACCCCTGACGGTCAGACATCCAGCTACTATCGTCCCTTTGCAGCCAAAGCTCTCTCTGCTGCTTGGGCCATGGTATTAATGTCTCTCTTCCTGGTTCTCCCTTGTATCCCTAAAGCTGCCATCATCTTCCAGCATGACATGCCGGGAAATCCTCTTGCCCCCACTTCGACAGGGAAGTTCTGCGTCTGCCAGCCTTGCCGTCTGCAGTCTGCCACCAGGTCTTCGTACCTCTCAAGCTTCCTCTCGTGAGCCTCTTGGCATCGAGTCTCCCATGGTACTGTTAGCTCTATCACCATGAGCTTCTTTGCACTCTCTGACAATAGCAGAACGTCTGGTTGAAATGTGGTCTCTACTGTTGGTGGGAACACCAGCTTCTTTTCAAGATCGACCTTCATCTCCTAGTCCTTTGCCATGCTCAGGATACCGTCTCTACGCTTGTTTGTTGCTGCAGCATGTCCCCCGGTCCTGATGAGGTTGATGAAGTTTGGTTGTCTGTCCTTTCTGTGGTCCTTTTCCCTCTCTGTCTCCAAAGTGTGGGCAGGTGCTCTCAAAGCCTGGTTGTGTCTCCAACTGTGCCGTCCCTGGGAAAGAGCAACCTGGCATGAAGAAAGGATATGCTCTAGGTTGGCTGGTTTCTGGCACAGATGGCACACTGGGTCTTCTGTTATTCCCCAGTTCCGCAGGTTCGTTGGAATTGGTAATACATCATACACAGCCCTCAGTAGGAACTGGAGTTGGAAAGATGTATATTTCCATATGTTATCCCATGTCAACGCTCTCTGTTCTGTTTTCCACTTTGTCCAGGTCCCTTGACTCCCCATCTCCACTGCTCGCACATATCTAGCCTCCTCCTTTTACTTCCTTATCTCCTGCTGGACCAAGTGCCGTCTGTCCTTAGGTCTGGCCTCCCTCCACCTGGGTGTTGACTCACATCCTAGGCCTTGTCTGCCCTTACACACCATTCCGACAACGTCTCTGTGGCGAGGTCGGGACTCTGCTTCTTCTACTGCCTCTGCCGCCTTCCATTTGTTCCCTGTCTGTATCTTGACCCCTGTTTCCCTGACCTTGTCGTCCTTGGAGTCTTTGAAGGACGTGACGAGGCGTGCTTTCCCTGAGGTATTATTTTACACACAAACCTGTTCTGATGCGCAATGAAGGTTTTTCTATGAATTTTGTACACAGTAGGAGATTTATTCCTTTAATTGTATCTGAAGGAAATACGCATGACCTCATTGTATTGATCGTGTGTACACACGGTGGAATCAAAGAAAATCCGGGAAGAGCCAGGTGTATCTTGTAGAGCTGTCGGTACCATGCATGTGTAACTCTGGACATTTACTGAGAACCACCAAGAGTACATGCACACACCCTAAAGTTATGACTTTGCTGTGTGGCCCAAGCTCTGCCAAGTCGGTGGCACAGTGGTGCAGTGGTTAGCAGATTGCTTTAAGTGCCTACAATCACAGATTGGGGTTCAATTTCCACCACTGCCTGTAAGGAGTTTGTACGTTCTCCCTGTGACAACGTGGGTTTCATCCGGGTGCTTTGGTTTCCTCTCGTAATCAAGAGACTTTTGGTTAGGGTTAGTGAGTTGTGGGGATGCTATGCTGGAGCCAGAAGCATGGCAACATTTGCAGGCTGCCCAGAACAATCCTTGTCATTTGATTGGAAGCAATTGATGCATTTCACTGTACATTTCGATGTTCACGTGTCAAATAAAACTAATCTTTAAAAAATACTAAGAGCCTGTGGCCTGTAGCTAAGTATTTTTGTCACACTCCTGAACGCAAATGTTCATGCTTCAAGGTTCTGTTTGTATAAGCCAATAATGTCACTTAGATGATGGAAAAAACAATCAGGGTCACGAGAGAGGAAAGATATTGGAGTGCTGTCAGACTAAAACAGTGACAGAAAGAAGAGGTTAGTATCTATGGGGATATGGCTCACCATGTTTGTTGTTCTTTATCTCAGCTTGCAACTTTTGCTTGGCAAACAGAAGCTTGATATTTCATAACTAATATTTTGACACAATATTGGTCGTGATTTGTGAATTCTCAACTCTTTCTCCCTGTGTCAAACACCCATAAACCATGAGCATGCTGAGGGTAGGTTTTCACTCTAGGGGAACGCTGATATACACTCAGTGGCCACCTGTACACTACAAATATCTAATCAGCCAATTGTATGGTATCAACTCAATGCATAAAAGCATGCAGTCATGGTCAAGAGATTCAGTTATTGTTTAGACCAAACATCAGAGTGGGTAAGAAATGGGATCTGATTGACCGTGGAATGATTGTTGGTGCCAGACAGGGTGGTTAGAATATCTCAGAAACTGTTAATCGTTTGGGAATTTCACGCACAATCACCTCTAGTGTTTACTGGTGTGGAATAAAAAAATCTGGTGACCCGCAGCTCCATGGACGAAAACATCTTGTTCATGAGAGAGGTCAGAAGAAAATAGCCAGACCAGTTCAAGCTGACAGGAAGGCAACTGTAACTCAAATAACCACGTGTTACAACAGTGGTGTGCAGAAGAGCATCTCTGAACACACAACAAGTCAATCCTTCAAGCGGATGGACTACCGCAGCACAAGACCCTGAACATGTGTTATTACAAGAGGTCCCTAATAACCTCCGATTAGACGGAGATGTAATGTAAAGATTTTTACTCCTCGTGTATATGAAGGGTGTAAGTAATAATTCAATTCAGTAATAAAGTGGTGACTGATTGTAGATTCCCTGTTTGCTCTCATTACCCAATGAAAATCCGAGTGAGTGCAGAAGATGAAGGTGCTTGCAGTCAGTTGCCAAGTGATGATGCTGATGATGCAAAGCAAGCAGATTAGTCACTTTACAATGTTTCTTCAATCAGAGAGAATTGCAGAACAATGCAAAAGATTGCTTTGGGTTGGTTTCTATCCAAGCCTTCTCTTTAAGTAGATGCCGGTCCTCCAGGATTCTCTGGGAACTGAAGATTCATTCCCAGGACACTCTTTTGAGTAATTGTAGAGAAAATGTATGGAGCCAGTAAATGAAATGCTTTCCTAAATTTTCTTAAATTTATTCTGCTAGAAATATTGATCACCTGACAGACTATCATGAATCATTACATTGTGTTGCAAGGAGCTATTTTGCTTTCATATATAGTACTGTGCAAAACTCTTAGGAATATATATATATATATATATATATATATATATAGAGAGAGAGAGAGAGAGAGAGAGAGGGGGGGGAGGGGGAGAGGAAGAGGGAGAGAGGGAGAGGGAGAGACTGCCTAAGACTTTTGCACAGTACTGTAGTGATTTTTTGAATTGCATTATACTGCTGTCACAGCAAAAAAAAATTAATTTCATGACTTATGTGAATGATGATAAACCTGATTCTAATCTTGGGTCTCTGTTGTGTACTGAGAGTGGGAAGGGGGCAGGGAGAGGGGAATCATGTTTGGGAAAAGAGAAGGGAGAGGGGACAGAGCAGTAAGCATTGGAGAGACAGTATGTATTTATCAATAAACTGTTTGCTTGGGATAAAATGACCTTGCCTAAAGTCTCATGGCTGGTTGTGTCTGCACCTGAGCCGCCCCGACACTCCTTCTCTGCCACCTGTCCCACACCTGTCCTGTGGTGCTCCACCCTCGCCATTCCCAGCATCCTGTGCTCCCATCAGATTTACAAAGCCACTCTCCGCTCCACGATGACAAATACAGTACTGTGCAAAAGTCTTTCAGCACCCTAGCATTAAAAATGTGACTTTTGCTCAATACTGTAGATATGAGGAAGTGAATGGATGAATTAGATAACCTTCAGCAGGAGGGACCGTTGAAGATAGAAAGTCCTGTGATTCTAATTTTAAGGAATACATTTGGCTGGAGTTGGTGATCCTCAGCTTACCTATCCCAAAATAGTCAATAAAGCTATGGTGATTAATATCTGGGAGTTTTATGATGGTTCAAAGAGATTCATTGCCTTACTTTGTATTTAGCTGTGAGGTAAACAAAGGTACTTGAGTACTGATGCTTTATTCTGCCATCCAGCTTAGAGGTCTGTCTCTTATTTTGATCATCTCAGTGAGAAGCACGTTTGCAGGTAGACAAAATAGGTAAATTTCTTCTTTTCTTCCTGAGGAAGTCTCATTATACAGTGGATTCTTTTTAATTGGGACACTTCGGGACCAGTACGTTTTGGCCCAATTAAATGGCTGCTGCAATTTTCTGAGGTTTCATGGAAAGAGTTAAAAGGTATAAAAAATACAAAATGAGTAACAAATTATTTATATAAAGTAAATACAGGAAAATTAGAACACTACCAATACTACCACAGAATAATAAAACTGTGTATTAGTTCCTAATGGTTATCAACGGAAGAATTCATCGCTGCTGTCTGTGTTCTTTTGATTGACTGTAAATCAACATAAATGGCACAGACACCTTCATGGGTGGACTGCTTTTATTCCCTTCCTGCAAAAAGTCCAAATGAGAGAAAGCAAAATGATCAATAATCACAGCTTTTTGAATCATCATCCGTTGGCCCAAAGGGATAACATAACACAGGCTCACTCAGCTGAACCTATTTACAAACTGTTTGCATTGTAATGTCTAATGGTCGTTTCTGGCCTCTCTATGCCTGAATGCTTGAAACCACAGTGAGCAAAACAGTTCTAAATTGCCTTACTGCTTATTTCCTCACCATTGTCAGTGACAATGATTACACACACATGCAACTGACTCTATTTAAAAACTGTTCACTCTTAGCATGGAGTAGTGTCTAACAGCCAGGCAAGTGCACGTGACAGACGCTAGCTAGAAACTGTTTGGCAACAGTCTTCTGTCCCAGTTAAGCAGCATAGTGTCCCAAATAAACGGAGGGAATCCCAGATATTTTCTCGATTAGGTTTTGTTCTTTAAGAGTTGTCCTAAATAAGCAGCTGCCCTGTTAACCAATGGCCAAATTAACCAGAATCCACTGTACTCAGATACAATGGGCTTTGTGGGTGTGCAGGCTGTCATATCATTTTAAATGTTGTATTGTAAATTTGAGTAAGGAACATTATTGTAAGCGTAAATATAATGTTTTGTCCTTGTGCCACATCCCTCACTGGTGCACCATATTCTCCGGCAGTATGACATAATTTTAATTAATACAGTGACACTACATAGAGCAGCAAGCAGATGGCATGGAGCCTCAAAGAATAGACACATTGTAAGCCACGGGTTGAGCTGACCATCGAAGTACTAAACAGTGCCCTGGAAAACAAGTCAGAAAGTAGACTGAAGCCCAAAGAATAAAGTGTATTTTTCAGTTTGACTCCTGCTATTCATGAAATGAATTTGAGAAAACTTATTTGCTTCATAAACTGTTCCTTTCAATATCACTGCTGATATATTGTCCAAGGACACAAGTGTAGTGACATTTTCATTTTGATACTGCTCTGGAGATGTAATTTATCAACCAGGAATATCTATAAATGATCTCAATTATGCATTACATTCTGACACAAAACTAATAGGCTGGAACGTGCCTGGAAATATCAGCTGCTTCACAGAGAACTGGTATAAGGAAAACCTTACGGGATCCCTGCACCAAAGTGCAGCCAATAAATTGAACTTATGGGCTGAAGTCTCATCAATTGGTAATTGGTAATTATTGTTGTCACAAATCATTCCAAACATGATTGCATCAAGACACAAGTACAGAGGGGTAAGCAATACAGAATGCAGAATAATAGTGTTCTGGTGACAGAGAAAGTGTGTGGGCAAGTGGTTAAGGCATTGGACTAGCGACCTGAAGGTCGTGAGTTCAAGCCCCAGCCGAGGTAATGTGTGTTGTGTCCTTGAGCAAGGCACTTAATCACACATTGCTCTGTGATGACACCGGTGCCAAGCTGTAAGAGTCCGAATGCCCTTCCCTTGGACAACCTTGGTGTTGTGGAGAGGGGAGACTTGCACCATGGGCAACTGCTGGTCTTCCATACAACCTTGCCCAGGCCTGAGCCCTGGAGAGTGAAGACTTTCCAGGCGCAGATCCATGATCTCGCAAGACTAACGGATGCCTTTCAGACAAAGAATGTGCAGTGCAGGTAAGCAAGTAAGGTGTAACAGTCACACAACAAGGTAGATTGAGTAATCAAGACTTTATCTTTATTGTACAAGAATTCCATTACTCTCCAGTTGATCTTTGACCTTTATCACTTTATGGACTCCAATGGCAGAGCACATAACGCGCATTTTGAGTGCAGTTATTGCTGGCAAGTTTCACCCATTAAGGTCGACCTGTCAAAAGGACATTGATTCAAATAGAAGGTTGCAGCTGTGTGGAACCAAGATAATCCAAGCCTTTGATACTAGTTTTGTGTTTTACATTTTTAAAGTGCTTCGAGCTATTTTCTTTTTTCTTTTTCTTTCTGTCGTTTTGCGGTTTTGAATTCTTCGGAATATGAGGGAGATTTGGATAGGAAGTATTTTGAGGGATATGGGCCAAGTTCGGACAAATGAGATCAGTTTAGGAGGCATCTCGATCAGCATGGAGGAGCTGGGCCGCAGGTCCTCGTTTCAAGCTGTATGACTCTGATTATGTGAATGTGAAAGAAGGTGGGCCTAGCTGGAGACCTGTGTTTAGAAATGGCACCTGAGATAGGGGAGGCTATGAGCCAAAGTCATTGAGATCTGTCAACATTTTTTTCGGGCTCGAAATCAATGTCTTTTCAGCACTTACCTGGGATCTAGCCCAATCTCATGACAACATGTTGTGACAAGAATACACATAGATTAAGATGTTAGCTGTCCTGTGCTGGCACCAGTGGGATCAGCAGTTAGTCTGCCACCTGTCTTCAGGAGAGAGAGAGATAAGGAAAACAATGGAGCAGCATTTGGAGATGTTAATGAAGGGGAAGGAGAGCTGTCAAGATCGGCTCCCCCGTTGAACCCTGAACTGTTTGAAGTGATGGACAGGCGATACCCCAGCAGGGGGATAAAAAGGGACAGGTTCGCTAAGGCAGGACACACACACGACACCCGAGGTAACAAGACCCTGGAAGCAGTGCGTCTCTCACAAGTCGGTGGGAAGTACCGGGCTATAGATGCACAGGGTGGAAAGGCACGATCGGCGGGAACCTGGTGTGTGTCCACCCTTGCCTGGGTGCCAGGTTCACCGCAGGGAAACGATCGTATCTGGAAACGGAGGGGTCACGGTCGGTGACCTCAAATGACATCACAAAGGACTCGCCCGAAAGCTGACTGCGAAGGTCTGTGTGGAAGCCTTGAATATTCATTCGTTTTGCTCTCTCTCTCCTTCCCCCACACTGTCCATCTCCCACGGCAGCGATTACTGCGAACTGAACTAAACTAAATTGAACTGAACTTTGCGTCACTTTGAAACTGGTCATTTACCCCTAGACAATGATAGAGCTTGATTGATCCTGTTACCTCAATTCTGTGTACATGTATATTTATCATTGCTGAACTGTTGCATTTATTATCCTTTTGATTAGAGTACTGTGTTGCTTGTTTCTTTAATAAAACTTTCTTAGTTCTAGTAATCCAGACTCCAACTGAGTGATCCATTTCTGCTGGTTTGGCAACCCAGTTACGGGGTACGTAACAATGTGTATTGTGCAAGAGCCTGCTAGGCATTGCATGTATTGGACTGGGAAAAGATAGGTTCAAAGTTCAAAATAAATTTTGTTATCAAAGTACATATACTGTATGTCACCATATACAACCCTGAGATCCATTTCCTTGTGGGCATACTCAGCAAATCTATAGAATAGTAACTATAACAGGATCAATGAAAGATCAACCAGAGTGCAGAAGACAACAAACTGTGCAAATGCAAATATAAATAAATAACCATACGTAGCGAGAACATGAGGTGATGAGATAAGGAGTCCTTGAAAGTGAGATAATTGGTTGTGGGATCATGTCAATGAAGGGGCATGAAGTTGAGTGAAGTTATCCCCTTTTATTCAAAAGCCTGATGGTTGCGGAGTACTAACTGTTTTTGAACCTGGTGGTGCAAGTTTTGAGGCTGTTGTACCTTCTTCCTCATGACACCAGCGAGAAGAGAGCATGACCTGGGTGGTGGGGATTTCTAATGATGGATGCAGTTTTCCTACAACAGTGTTTCATATAGATGTGCTCAATGGTTGGGTCTGCGCTGAATCCACTACTTTGTGTAGCATTTTCCACTCAAGGGCTTTGGTGTTTCCATACCAGGCTGTTATGCAGCCAGTCAATATACTCTCCACTGCACATCTATAGAAGTTTGTCAAAGTTTTAGGTGTCAAACAGAACCTCCGCCATCTCCTAAGGATGTAGAGGCACTGCCATGCTTCCTTTGCAATTACATTTACATGCTGGGTTCAGGACGAGTTCTCTGAAATAGTAACACCCAGGTATTTGAAGTTGCTAACCCTCTCCACCTCTGAACATGTAGTACAACCAGATGATCAAGGAAAGAGTGAGTAGCCAGTGGCTGTATTTTATTCAGAGTTTGAGGAGACTTGGTATGTCACCAGAAATTTCCACAGATGTAGAGTGGAGAGTATTCTGACTGGTTGCATCACCACCTGATATGGAGGCTGGAATGAACAGGAAAAATATGGAGGTGGGCACACTCCTCCCCGATATCGAGGACATCTTCAAAAGGCGGTGCCTCAGGACGGTGGCTTGCATCTTTAAGGACCCTCATCCTCCAGGACAATCCCTCTTCTCATAGCTGCCGTCGGAGAGGAAGTACAGGAGCCGGAAGACGCACACTCAACACTTTAGGAACAGCTCCTTCTCTTCCACTGTCAGATTTCTGAATGGACCGTTCCTGCCGCTGTCAGTAAGGAGTCTGTATGTTCTGTCTGTGACCGCGTCGACTTCATCCAGGTGCTCTGGTTTCCTCCCACAGTCCAGAGACATACTGATTGATAGGTTAATTGTAAATTGTCCCATGATTAGGTTATGGTTAAATCAGGGGTTGCTAGGCGGCACTGCTCGAAGGGCCAGAAGGGCCCACTCTGAGCTGTATTTCAATAAATAATGAACACTACATCATTTTTGCCCTACTTACTTCATATTTATTTGTTTACAGCAGGTATAGGCAGCTTTCAACTGGATATTAAGTTCTGGCCCATTGAATTGTTATCTAGATGATATTTATGGCGTTAGATAGATGAGTATTTAATGACTCAGTTTAAAATAGATTCCTGACTGCACGTCAGTGCTCAGATAGTTTCATGGACAAGAGCTAATTTCATTTCTCAATAAAATTGCTTGGAAGGACGTGCAAGATTAACTCCTTGTCAAACCGCAATCTACCCTCTCAACAGATATGATGCTCAGTGGGAGAATTGGCTTCCTTTATCATTGTTCTGTTCAACAACTCAATCAGTGATGGTTAAATGTGCCTGAATTCTCAATATAAACCAATGTTCAAAATGTGCAGATTCCATCAGGGTACAATTGAAAATTGAAGAATGGTTTCACCATTGATGCAGAAAACCAAAGCAATTTTACTGAAACACATAGCAGGTTTTTTAATGCTTCAAGACTCAATAATGTTTTCAATATGTTACTGATAAGATATAATGATCACTGAATTGAAATCTAATTCTCTTCAAGCTCAGGGAAATGTCAAATAATGTGGGGTCTCCAATATTTTATGGCAAGTTATTGTAACAACAGCAGCAGAAGAGTGTAAGTATCATCTGACACTACAAAGAGATACGTGAACAGTTTGCTGTTATTCACAGTGTTGTAGAGAAATTGTTGGCCAGGGTTTTGGAAAATTTCAAGTTATGCAGCTGGTGAAAGAACTTAAACATTTTCCCAGCTGACAAGTACCTTGGCAAAACAGAACTGACTCTGTTCTACATAACAAGGATGAAACTTAAAAAATAATTCTTTGATTGTGGAGATGTTTGTATATTCTATGATAAGTTTGTGTAATAACTCATGGCATTCTACAGTACAAAGGAGATCAGGTGGCCAATTGAGTGACGATTGGAGACAGCAGCATCGATCATCAAAGACCTCCACCATCCAGGCCATTCTGCCATCAGAAGGGTGCTACAGCAGTCTTAGGCCCCACACCTCCAGGTTCAGGAACCATTATTACCCTTCAACCATCAGGCTCCTGAACCAGCATGGATAACTTCACTCAGCTGAACTCTGAACTGATTCACAACCTATGGACTCACATTCAGACACTCCATGACCCAAGTTCTCAGTATTATTTACACAGTTACTCTTCATTTACACATTGGTTGTTTTCCAGGCTTTGGTAGTGTGTAGTTTTTCATTGATTCTATTGTGTTTCGTTGTTTTATGGTTAATGCTTGCAAGAAAATGAATCTTAAGGTACTATATAGTGACACACAGTATTGTGCAAAAGTCGTAGGCACGTATATGTATATATATAGCTGGGGTGCCTAAGACGTTTGCTCAGTATTGTATTTGTCAACATGGAGCAGAGAGTGAGTTTGTAAATCTGGCGGGAGCAAAGGATGGTTGGGAATGGGGAGGGTGGAGCACCGCAGAGGGGATGTGGGACAGGTGGCAGAGAAGGAGTGCCAGGGGCTGGGGGTGCTACAGGTGCAGACACACCCAGCCCTGAGATATCAAATCTCCATTTGATTCTGAGCAATTGGGGTATTGATCATTCCAGAATGTCTCTCTGGTGCTTCCTGCTCCCTCCCCTCTCCTTTCCCCCTTTTCCCAACCATGGTACCCCTCTCGCTGCCCCCTTCCCACTCTCAGTCCACAATAGAGACCCAGATCAGAATCAGGTTTATCATCGCTCACATATATCACGAAATTTGCTTTTTGGCAGCCGTACAGTGAAATATGTAAAATTACTACAGTACTGTGTAAAAAGTCTTAGGCACTGTAGCTATATATATGTGCCCAAGTCTTGCACAGTACTGTGTATGTACTTTGATAATAAATTTACCTTGAACTTTAAATTTTGATCCAATTAGTCTCTCTTTCCAACTCCTTCCCCATGAGCCTGAAAGTGAGTCCACATCCGCTGAGGTGAGTGAAGCCGGTCCAGGATCCCAGAGGCTGCAGAGCAACAACTACTCCCAAACCTGACGGCGTGGGACCCAATAATCCTGTACAGTAGGAGTGAAATGAGAGGCAATCCTGCCAAACACAGGCAGACGGTACTGCACACCTGTTTGTTTTCCACTCTCGTCCTCAACAATTCTCATCTTGCTCAACGCCTTAACCGTGCAGAATAATGGAGTAGAGCACTGGTTCGTCTTCTGCCATCACAGTGTCCACACCCCCCTGCGATGGCCACCCCTGGCCGTACCTGCATTCCCGAGAGTGCAGTTCACCGAGTCCCCAAGAGATCGCAAAAGCTCCAGAGTGTTTAGTCTGTTCAAAAGTACATCCTTAAAAGGGAATTAAAGGCTGCAGACTGCAGCGATCAGAGTTCAGAATTATTTCTACAGTATAAGCCGTCTGCAAAATGTCACCGTCTGGTACCAACAATCTTTCTATGGTTAAAATTACTTAGATCACATTTCTTCCCCATTCTGATGTTTGGTCTGAACAACAATTGAACCTCTTGACCATGTCTGCATGCTTTTATGCATTGAGTTGCTGCCTCATGATTGGCTGAGTAGATACTTGTATAAATGAGGTGTACAGGTGTGTTACGGGGAAGCAGATTTACAGATTTGGTAAGTGGGACAGAAGAACCGATTGAGGGGATGCACTTTAACCATTTATATACAAGACAAACAGTGAAGCACTCAACCAAACATCCAAGTTAAACAAGTATTTATCTAGACCCTGTAAGTTACACGACTGTGCCACTTTAACATTCAATAACCCGTCAAGCTAGACTTGATTACAGATAGTTATCCAAACTGAGTGCCCGAAGTGGCAGGACAAAATAGACAATGATGCAGGGTCAAGTACTGAGCTACAGTAAGCACACAGGCCTTCACTGCAGCACAAACCCCATTGTGCTCTGCCACCCAAGAGGAAAAGAGACCGCTTAGTTACCATGAGCTAGATTTACACTCTAACCGCTCAGTGATGTCATCAGCTAAACGGAAGCTGGTGGGAAAAACTATAATGCTCTGTAATGTGGCTAATCGCTAAGAAATTGGCCACTGAGTGGATTCTGATGTTCCAAACAGATTGTACCACAGATGAAAGAAAGAACGTGGTAGTAACTAACCTATAAAAAGAAATCTTGCAAAATGAGCCTTCCTATTTATATCACTGATATTATAAAAGTTCCCTGACATCATCGCATCATCATCGTCACTGAGGCCTGACGTGATCATTCTGGCAGAAACCTCGAAGCAGGTGGTCATGGTAGAAATGACAGTTCCTCGGGGAGACCAGATTGAGGAGGCATTTAGGTGTAAGAAAGTCAAATATCAGGAGCTGGTAGAGCAGTGCCAGAGACAGGGGCGGAGGGCACATTGTGAGCCTGTAGAGGTGGGGTGTAGAGGTTTTCCTGGCTGCTCGCTGTGCAGAACCTACTCTCTCATTGGCATCACCGGGGCTGAGAAGAAGAGATCCATCAGGGCCGTCGTAGAGGCTGCTGAGTGAGTCTGCGGATGGATATCGATCAAGAGGTGTGACCTGTGGACCGATGCTGCTGGGACACAAACCGGGGCCTGATCAGCCCCAGCTGGGTGACCTTGGCAATGGTGTCTGATGTTGAAAAACCCAAAACACCTGATGACCCCAATTAAATGTACCCAATGACTTGGCCTCCACAGCCACCTGTGGCAACGAATCCCACAGATTCACCACCGTCTGGCTAAAGAAATTCCTCCTCATCTCTGTTCTAGATGGTCGACCCTCTGTTCTGAGGCTGTGCCCAGTGGCAGTAGACTCCCCCCCCAGAGCATGTCCTAATGCTTGACAGAACACAGGCAATGAAGCAGCAACTAAACCAGTCCCTTTCCTTCCTCCCGCCCACCCACACGCACGTATAGACCTCCAATCCAAGGACAGGCCTCCAGCCTTCATCTTCCAGACTTCTCATTGATCTTTGGGCTTCGATCTTTTGCTCTCAAACGAAGGCTCAATGAAAAGGGACATAAAGAAGGCAAGAGCTACAGCAAAAATTAAATCAAAGTAAATGAACAAAAAATTAGATATGTAACTGAAAAGAAAATAAAATTCAATGCATGTGCAGAAGTAGATACTATGAAAAGTAGTGACATGAAACGTATGTGAGGAATGTGTTTCACAGAATTGTGAGTGTGTTATCACAATGAAAACAGTAATCTATTCAATTTGAATTTTTGCACGTCATTTATCTAGAATTCATTTTATATTCTTTGGAATGAACCAAATAACAATGGCTACTTTTATTTCCTTCTGCTGTATAGACTAAGAATGCATCAGTTTTTCAGGGATTAACAGAACATTTGCTAGATTTGGGCTCTGCTGATAAACATCACAGATGGATGTGGAGATGAATTCCAAACAACTATAATTTACTGTATGTTGCACTTCTCTCAGGGAGGAATTGTGAAACCCATTAATTCCAACTATTAATATTCATGCTCCAGAAAGCTGATCGAAAGTTTAAAAATAAATGCATGAGAAATTGTTTTGCAGTAGGAGTTGGAAAAGTCTTCTTCCAGTGTAGGATTAGAATCAGAGTTCTGCCAAATGGTCTCAGCCCAAAACATCGACCGTACTTTTTTCTGTCGATGCTGCCTGGCCTCCTGAGTTCCTCCAGCATTCTGTGTGTGTTGCTTGAATTTCCAGCATCTGCAGATTTTCTCTTGTTTCTGGCAATTGATTCATTTTTGGCACTTACAGTATTTAGGAAATCAAAATCATTGCTCGGAAAGTTATTCAAGCAGAGACTATTTTTTGCAGAACCATGCCTTTAATAATTCGCCCAACATTTGCATTCCGTTTTTGTTTGGGAGGATGGCTGGGTCCTGCTTTGGAAAAACACAAGAAGGTAAATATTGTAGACCGTCTTTGAGACGACTCAACTATGTAGAACCCAGCCTCAGAATTTAGCCTCCATTTCAGTTGTTTTACTGGACACACTTGGTTATCATTCCCCTTCAGTAGAAAAACCCTGTAATAAATATTTGGTCATCAATTGCCCTCAATCTGGTCAAATCTTGCATAGTTAACATCAGGACCAGACAGCTTTATGGCTTTCACCAACATGGAGAGAAGAAGGGTCTTGGCCTGAAACGTTGACTGTTTATTCATTTCCAGAGACAGTGCCAGACCCTACTGAGTTCCTCCAGGATGTTGTGTGTGTTGCTCTGGAGAAAACACTGTTCACAATCTGGAACATCTGATTGGAGAAAAGATTCACAAGTAGTAATTAAGGGATTTGGCTTGTATTAAACTGTTCGTTATTTTAAGTCACTTAAAATACGCAGTTAGTGACTGTTGCAATAAGGCACACAGGAGTTCGGCATTTATATAGGCATCATCTTGTGTACAAGTTCTATACATTCCTACTGCTGAAAAATAATATTAGGACATCATTTTTCTGTATATGATAATGCAATAGCTGGTAAACGTCTAGGGGATAATTTTCACTGCATCTCTACCTCTGACCTTACATCTCATTTCTGTAAACTCAGCTCTAATGGCTTAAAATGCTTCAACTGTCTTTGGTATTTGCCAGATAAATACAGGGGCAGTAATAGTAGAATAGTGTACACAAAGCGTAACTGATAGTTCCCACTGAGCAGTATCTGGCTGCTTGAGTTCTTGAATCAAGATGTCAGTTCTTGACTCATACTGTGTGAACCGCTGAGAATTTCCAGTATTCTCTATGTATCTTCCTTAGATAAAAAGCTGTATTGGTCTCCTTGAAAAGCTTCCAGTTCTGATTAGAGTTGAGGGTATCTCTCTGATCTACTGAAACTGCCCCTTCCCAATTCACCACAATTCCTCAGGAGATCTTGGGAATCCGTCCGCCAAAATGCTCAGCACGCCTGTAGCAGAGAGTCTGTGGTGAATGCAACTTCCTTTGCAGCAGATGCAAGCCCTGATCCACCGGAGATGAGAATCTTTAAATTTGAATGTTGTGAAGCTCCATTGTAGCTTTGTGGAGTGGGGGTTGGTCTTTGAGGTCTCTTTTCTTAATAAAGCAAATGACGTTGCCCGAAGTTGTGAAACAGGTTAAATATCCCGAATTGACCAAACTAGCAACGGTGTTTTTTCCAGCATGTATTTAGAGATGGTGAGCGAGAAAGAAAACACAATATTGTACTGTAGGCATCATTAGCTCTGTAAATACCAGAATGATTTTTCGGTCCATTTCAAAGCATTAAGCCAAGACTGTCTCTTCCATTCCCCATATCTTGTCATCCGCTAACTTTTTATTTGTAATTCAGACTCTGGTTGTGATGGTCTTTTTTTTATAAATTGTCATTTGAAATATGAGGACCAGGTAAATAAATAGTTTTAATTATTTGGAGGATAATTTAAAACAAGTTGGTATGCAAATGCATAAACCACAGCTCCTGTACTTTGTTGTGGAAAATTAAGAAGCTTGGATTACAATGTAATAGGATTTAAAATGTGTGGAAGTGTCACTTGTAAGAAATTAACAGAAGTATAATCGGTTTTGAAACCAGATGGAAAACTGATAGACAAAGACAAAGAGCACTATATGAGGTCATTCTTACCCTCGGCCATTAGACTCTATATTGAGTCAAACTATAGCCGGGGAGGTAATGACCCTGCCTCCTGTTGGACTGTTGGGTAACTTATTTTTATTCTTCCTTACTTCTAATATTTGTATATTTATGCACTTGTAATGCTACTGTGACACTGTAATTTCCTTTGGGATCAATTAAGTATCTATCTATATGGCTGGTGCCTGTGGATTATTTTGCCCTTTCGTTGTCCTCATTAGATATTATAGTAAATGACTATTTACAGCGATGTTCTGTAATGATCAATAAACCAATTGTTTGGAATCAAATGACCTTGCCTGGTGTCTCACTTGCACCATCCACCCCACCCCTGGCACTCCTTCTCTGCCATCTGCCCCACACCCCTCCTGTGGTGCTGCACCCTGCCATTCCCAACATCTTTTGCTCCTGCTACAAACTTGCTCTTTGCTGCACATTGACAAGTACTGTACTACTACAATACCTAGCCTTATATATGTGCCTAAGACCTTTGCACAGTCCTATACAATGCATGAACACCCCCTCCTGACTTATGTTCTATGGGGCAGCAAATGTGGAATGCTTCCATAACAATTTTATACAAGGAGTATAAAACCCAGTTCTTTTGCCTCATTTACAAGAGCCATTTCCTTCCCGTGTGGGCACGTGGCCAAGTGGTTAAGGCGTTCGACTAGCGATCTGAAGGTTGTGAGTTCGAGCCCCAGCCGAGGCACTGTTGTGTCCTTAGGCAAGGCACTTAATCACACAGTGCTCTGCGATGACACTGGTGCCAAGCTGTATGGGTCCTAATGCCCTTCCCTCGGACAACATCGGTGTTGTGGACAGGGGAGACTTGCAGCATGGGCAACTGTCAGTCTTCCATACAACCTTGCCCAGGCCTGCGCCCTGGAGAGGGAAGACTTTCCAGGCGCAGATCCATGGTCTTGCAAGACTAACGGATGCCTTTTTTTCCCTTAAAATCTAAAAATACATCATAATAACTATGGATTGATTTATCAGACTGACACACCTAATTAAAGTTATTAATTGCCACTGTCAGCTTTCTCTTGTAACTTTTGCTGGCTTTGTATTTCTGAGTTCTTTCAGCTGGTGCTTTGTGTCTCTCTTCTGATCAATTAATTTATAACCAGAAATAAATTTGCCATTGTCAAGTTCAGCTGTTGAAGGCTCATGATGTAGACAAAAGGTTGTGAGTTTTATCTGAGATTTACCGAACAATCGTTTGATGGTGTGCCTGAGGACACATTTAGAAAATTGAGTGAAAATGAGCAAACACAAATTAATCGGGCAGATTGGCTCAAGCAGATGGGAGCAATTACTAACGTGAGCAAAAGCCTGGATTCTGTATGACCCACAGTAGTGAAAATAAAATGACAATTGTGCTTTCTTTAACTGTTATTTTACAGCCAGTAACTAAACTCTACTTTGCGCAATCTAGTACACTGATACTAGTGGACTGTTACTGTTTATTTAAGAAAGAGCTGATAAGTATTTTTATGTATGTGTTCCTGCTAAACAGTAACCAGCTCAGTCTCAAAACATGACAGAATCCTTGTCACACTGCATTAACTTCTACTGTAATTACTTGTGTCAAATTGCAGATTCTTTTATGGTGTACAATTTTGTCTTCCTTCAGGTATTCAGTAGATATCTTCCTTTAGTGTATTTGTGGTTCATGGAAGGAAGGAAGGAAGGGAAGGTCTTCCTTCCTTCCTTCCTTCCTTCCTTCCTTCCTTCCTGTGGTTCATGAATGTCACATAAATAACCTTTTTTTAGTGGATACTTTATTAGGTATTTCCTGTACCTAGTAAAGTGGCCACTGAGTGAGGATATGTTCATGGTCTTTAACTGTTGCAGCCCATTCTCTTCAAGGTTCGATTTGTTGTGTGTTTAGAGGTGCTCCTCTGCACACCGCTGTTGTGACATGTGGTTATTTGAGTTACTGTCACCTTCCTGTTAGCTTGAACCAGTCTGGCCATTCCCCTCTGACCTCTCTCATTGACAAGGCGTTTCCATCCACGGAACTGCTGCCCACACCATTCTCTGTAAACTCTAGATGCTGTTGTGCGTATAAATCTCAGGAGATCAGCAGTTTGTGAGGTACTCGAACCACTCCCTCTGGCACCAACAATCATTCCACAGTCAAAGTCACTTAGATCACATTTCTTCCTCATTCTGATGATTGGTCTGAACAACAACTGAACCTCTTGAATATGTCTGCATGGTTTTATGCATTGAGTTGCTGCCACATGATTGGCTGATTAGATATTTGCATTAACAAACAGGCGTACATCGCCATCATTATGTGCCATATTGGGTGACATAGGCGATCATGGTCTATGATCATGATTGTTCTTGGCAAACTTTTCTACTGAAGTGATTTGCCATTGTCTTCTTCTGGGTGGTATCTTTGCAAGATGGGTGACCTCAGCCGTTGTCAATACTCTTCTGAGATTGTCTGCCTGGCGTCAGTGGCCGCATAGCCAGGACTTCAGATACGCACCAGCTGACCATCCACCACCTGCTTCCATGGCTTCACGTGACCCTGATGGTGGGGGGGGGGGGGGTAGAGGGCAAAGCAGGTGCTACATCCTGGCCAATGGCTGGCGGAGGGAAGGAGCGCCTTGCCCCTTTGGTAGCAACGTATCTCCACCCCGCCACCCGATAAAGGTACCCAATAAAGCTGCCACTGTGCATGTTAGTACACTTTATCCAGCTCAGTGTATAAAACTAACTCTGTCGTGGTTGAAATGGCATTTTCTCCAGATGAAGCAAAAGAAGTGCAAAGCCCATTACAGTCAAAATACCCCATTATCCTGGAAAATATACAAGTCTTTCAGGCAATTTGAGACTCTGACACATCACCCTATACTGGAATGGCAGGAGATACACCCCGGGAATGAAATGTGAGAAAATACGGATTGATAACTTACATAGACCTCCATTGCATCAAAACGCATGGCCAGATTGTGCCTTTAACTATCAGTTTTTATTCTGTTTGAGCAGAGCTAATCTGTACTTCAATAGCTCTCAGATACGTGTATCTCTAATAGATGAATTTACTTTATATTTTTCCCTTGAGGTACATTATGCCACGCTGTATGAATGACACTATTATTGCCTATATTTGAGTTCCACTTCCTTTTAGACTTCGGTGCCCTGCGGGCAGCTTTCTGTAAAACCCTCAAGACCTACTGAAATGAAGGTGTGATCAGTATTGACCAGGAAAGGGAACTTTCACATAAGTATACTGTTTCAACCACAAATCCATCATCTTCTATGGTATAAAAAGCCTTCTAACTGCAGGCCTTTTTTTAACCACCCAGCTCCTGTTTTCAACAGACTTGCTTAATACTCCCAGGACCACTCTCCTTTCATTTGGCAGTTTATTTTACTACAGTAACTATAATGTCAAAGTTATTGCAATACTGAGATCTTTATTTAACTTATGTCACAGTCTTTAAAAAAAGATAGCTCATGCTCTATGAACCCCTGTGCGTTTCTGTGCTTTTCATTCAGCCTTGATGGTTTCTCCGTATCAATGCATCTATTTAGAAGTAGGTCAACAGTTAATCTTGCTGAATTTTTGATGTGATCAAACACTTGGCATAATTACTAGATATTGGTGTACATGGTTTGAAATGCAGAGAGAAAAAAAAGATTTATTTTACTTCAGTTTACACTGGCCCTAACCTAATCCAGTGCATTGTCCCCATATGCCTATCTGTTACCCCTTGGATTCTACCACTTGTCCACATACTAATTGACATTTGGAGTGGTCAATTAATGCATCGACCTGCATACTTTTAATAGAGTCATAGAGCAGTACAGCACAGTAACAGGCTCTTCAGCCCATCTAGTCCGTGCCAAACTATTATTCTGCCAAGTTGCATCGACCCGCACCTGGACCATAGCCCTCCATACTCCTATTCATGTACTTACTCAAACTTCTCTTAAATGTTGAAATCAAACCCGCATCCACCACTTCCACTGGCAGCTTGTTCAGCACTGTCACCACCTTTTAAGTGAAGGAGTTCCCCCTCATGTTCCCTTAAACAATTCATCTTGCAACTTCAACTCATAACCTCTGGTCTCACTCAACCTCAATGGAAAAAGCCTCTTGGCATTTCCACTATCTATACCCCTCATCATTTTGTATATCTTGATCAAATCTCTCCTCATTCTCCTACGCTCCAAAGAATAAAGTCCGAACAGCGGGTCATTGATAGGATGCAAAACTGGGCTGAGAAGTGGCAGGTGGAGTTCAACCCAGATAAGTGTGAGGTGGTTCATTTTGGTAGGTCAAATATGATGACAGAATATAGTATTAATGGTAAGACTCTTGACAGTGTGGAGGATCAAAGGGATCTTAGGGTCCGAGTCCATAGGATACTCAAAGCTGCTACGCAGGTTGACTCTGTGGTTAAGAAGGCATACGGTGCATTGGCCTTCATCAACCGCGGGATTGAGTTTAAGAGCCGAAGGTAATTTTGCAGCTATATAGGACCCTGGTCAGACCCCACTTGGAGTACTGTGCTCAGTTCTGGTTGCCTCACTACAGGAAGGATGTGGAAACCATAGAAAGGGTGCAGAGGAGATTTACGAGGATGCTGCCTGGATTGGGGAGCACGCCTTATGAGAATAGGTTGAGTGAACTCGGCCTTTTCTCCTTGGAGCAACGGAGGATGAGAGGTGACCTGATAGAGGTGTGTAAGATGATGAGAAGCATTGATCATGTGGATAGTCAGAGGCCTTTTCCCAAGGCTGAAATGGCTAGCATGAGAGGGCTCAGTTTTAAGGTGCTTGGAAGTAGGTACAGAGGAGATGTCAGGGTAAGATTTTTTACGCAGAGAGTGGTGAGTGTGTGCAATGGGCTGCCGGCGACGATAGTGGAGGCAGTTATGAGAGGGTCTTTTAAGAGACTCCTGGATAGGTATATGGAGCTCAGAAAAATAGAGGGCTATGGGTAACCCTAGGTGATTTCTAAGGTAAGGACATGTTTGGCACAGCTTTGTGGGCCAAAGGGCCTGTATTGCACTGTAGGTTTTCTACATTTCTATGTTATTCAACTTTTCCCTATAACTCAGGTCCGCAAGTCCCGACAACATCCTTGTAATTTTTCTCTTTACTCTTGCAATATGTGGGGGGAACATCCAGAGGAAAGCCATGTGGTCCCAGGAAAATCATGCAGACTACACACACACACACACACACACACACACACACACTCTGGAAGTTGGAAGTGAACTCGGGTCACTGGAGCTGAGTGTCAGCAACTCTAATATTCCACTGCACCTCCTTTGTGCTGCTGTGCTGTGTTGCCTTTGTGGTCAACTAATTTTTTTTATAGTTTAGTTTTTAGAATCCAGCCATGCAGTTCATTAAAACTTAACTGCATCGTTACTGACTGAAAGATCTAAACCTCAGAATTACATCTTGTTGGAATCACTGCTATTCCCCACTTCTCAGGAAGATATGAAAGAATTTTGGCACCATTTGGATAAGAAGAAGAGTTATCTTAATCCCTTGAATACCAGTTATCTATCAACTAAAGTTACTAAAAGCAGATTATCTAATCACCTAATTTACTACCTTTGTAGAGTACACTTCCTTTTGCTCACGTTGATGGCAGAATTAAGGCAGAGAATTTGGGATATCTTCAAGAAAATTCCAGGCATTTCATACACTTAATGAAATCAAAAAAGAACAAAATTACTCAGACAGCATGTTCTGTTCTTATTTCTGACTTTGAGATCAAAATCTTGATAAGCTGCATGGAAATAGTTCTTCTCAACCTTCAGTGTTTGCTAGCCTACAACTACTGATGAGACCCGAAACCAGAAGATACAACAAAGCCAAAACACAAAATAAACCTTATTCAGTAAAGCCACTCAGCTACAAGTATCTCCACAGTGCACGCCCAAAACATGACCATTTAAAAAAAAATTACCAAAGAACATTTGAGACATCGTTAGGAACAACGACCAATCAATGAAAGTTACCTGGGATTGGTTGTCAACTGACCAATAGTCATTGGTTCTTTCAGCTCATCATATCAGGTTTGTATCCTTTGTAAAAGTTTTGCCAACAAGCAGAAACTATCCTTCACTTTCCAGTAATCTTTCATGTTGTTAAACACATACCTGTTCCAGTGAAAGAACCGTTTTTATGATCCACTCCATTTCTCATTGCCTGTTTTACACAAGTTTTAAAGATTGATATATATTACATTACAATTAACATTAGAAATCTGAGATAATCAGGAAGTTCAGGAATTTATACAGCTGAACATCTAGCATTGCATTATGGTATGGAGAATTGAAGCTTTCATATGCAGTGAACAGTTCAGTTTCTGGAGAATCCTCAATAGCTTTATTGATACAACAGATGGATAGCTGCAGAATACTGAATGGTAACCATTGTTATTGGTAACCTTAAAACCATAAGTATTATTTATTCACATCATGTCTAATGTTACTAAATTAAGTAGACAATCTTCCTTGTCATTGCAATATATATTATCACAATCCATCAAGATACTGAAATAGTAGCATGGGTTCAATCAGATATTTTCTTCAGGTTGACATTCATAAAAATGCATTATGCCATTTGACAGTGTTGTTGACGGATGTATTTCTTGTAATCACTTTGGTGAAAAGTTTTGATAGTGTTACTAAATGCCTAGGTGTAATAATAAAGTTCAAAAAATCCCAACTTTAAGGAACAGAAGCCAACAGACAGTGCAACTGCAATAGTTATGAGAGGTTTAATTTAAGTGTTACAGTTATTTATTGAGATGCTAACAGATGTCATTTGCAGCCATGTGGTGATTACATCTCAGCTACAGTTTACTTGCAGTTCTACCCACGCTTCATGTGTCTAGTTCATACTACACAATAAATAAAGTAGACATCAACAAACTTAAAAGTATTAGGGTGGAGGAATAAACAATCAGAAATGATATTAATAAATGCCAAAATAAAAGTTAATTGTTATTAAAATATTATTAGCAATTAATTTGTACTGCTGATTAAAACTGCGTAATGCAGGTTACAAGTGAATAATGTGGATTACTATTGTTGACCCAATCATGATCTTCGTGTTACTCACCATACGATAAGCTTGGGTGTTGAAAGTAATGTTATATTGGACAAACTTGAGAGCCAAGGGAGCAGGACATCATCCTCAACAGAAACCACATGTTGATCATTTTCAGTGGGCTTGCTTTTGCTACAGTTACCCAACATGTTGCCTCTTCTTACTGATATCATCAGAGAGGAGGTGCAGGAGACTGAAGACATGCAGTCAATATTTTAGCAAAAGCATCTTCCCCTCTGTAATCAGATTTCTGAATGGACAGTGAACCAACCCATGAATGGAACCTCACTTTTTGCACTACTAATATAATTTAGAATTTTATATATAGTAATCTACAAAAGCCTTAGGCACATACTGTATATTGAGCTAGGGTGCCTAAGACGTTTGCACAGTACTGTAGTAATTTCATGTATTGCACTGTACTGCTGCCACAGAAAACCACCCACAAATTTCATGACTATTATGAGTAATGATAAACTGATTCTGATACGGGTCTTTATTGTGGACTGAGGGTGGGAAGGGGGCAGGGAGAGGGGAATCATGGGTGGGAAAAGGGGAAGGGAGAGGGAGTGAGCAGGAAGCAGCAGAGAGACATTCTGTAATGATCAATAAACCAATTGTTTGGAATCAAATGACGTTGCTTGGTGTCTCAGGGGCTGAATGTGTCTCCTCCCACGCCACCCCACACCTGGCACTTCCTCTCTTCCAGCTGTCCCACACCCCTCCCGCTGTGCTCCACCCTCGCCATTCCCAACATCCAAGATTCCTAGGAGATGACAGGAATGTCACATTTTAGCATACTGGTTTGCTTATCCCGCCTGTGGATGTGGAAAATTTTGCAGGTATCACATTTGACTTGTCTTTCTGGTATTTTGAGGTGCTCACTGTTAACTGTCCATGTCTCTGAAGCATTTATGAGAACACTGATCACTCGTACCCATACAGCCTTTTTATGCCATGGACCAATGCCATTAGCCAAGGGGACCCGTAGACCCCAGGTTGGGAACCCTCACCATAGAGAATGTTATGCATTTTTTGTATAGCTTGATGACTGAGGCTGGGATGATGCAGGTCTCAGAGAGAAAGTGAGAAAGTTGAACATTCTTGCATTGTTACTGCTGAAATGTGACAGTTAATTTTCATTCACTATATTCCCACACATTCTGGTCAGTTAATGATCAGAGAGTTGTTTCAACAGTGCTGACAGTGAAGTAAATATTTATATTGTTACTATGATTAATGCCCTTGCTCTTCTTTATATTGCAATTGAAGCTTGGAGAGCAGAGGGGCGTTTTGCTTCATTTTCTCTGACAGGACAACACATTCTCAGCACTGCAGCGGGGTTAGATTTGTACTTGGGTTTCTGGGGTTGGACTTAAACCGAAAACTTCTGCCAGCAAGGCCAAGTAGACTGAACCTGTGCCAAAGCTGGCCAATAGCTTTGAACATCTGTTTATAACTCCCTAGTGTTAAAATGAAAGACTGAGTAGATTCTTCATATAAGAAAATTCATGGCATTGGCAAATATATGCAGCATTTTCCAATTCACACATCTTTCTTGTAGACTGAGTTTGGATAGCAATGAAAGATATATTTATTGACAATAAGGGATCAAGTATTTTCTCCTGATCCCAGTTTGTAAAAGTAACTTATGCCTTAAAATCCAGGGTGACCTTTGGTTTTTCTTTTCTTTGAACAGGTGTCTTGTTCACCACCATGCTGTTTGGGCCTGCATTCGGCTTCATGCTGGGTTCTTTGTTTACAACCATCTATGTGGATGCAATCTTCATTGACACAGGTCAGTTTATGATACGGTATAAGGATGAGGAATGGAGGATCATGGATTGTTTTGTAAGCAGTAATATATCCTCATGAGAAGTGTTTGTGCGGCCTTTGAGAGCATCGGAAAGTTATTGTTCGGACCTGATGTACTGAGTGTCCGGATGCTCGCTTCCCTGTGCAAGAAGTGAAGTCACATTTTCTTTCTCAATCTGCTAAATTGACAGTACACTTGAGGTAAAACACCGTCACAAAAATTACAGCTCCTACCTTGTGTGAATTGTTTCAAGATCATCTGGTCTTGGAATGTTAGACTTGCATGAGAGTTATCAAATGATCACCTCCCAAAGAGAAGAAAGCCTATTAACATTATGAAATGAGATACAAAAAAAAGTAGTTGAGGCAGGTACAATGATGACATGTTAAAGACATTTAGTTAAGTATATGGATAGGAAAGGCCTGTTTCCCTGGAGTATTGCTGTCTCAATCTATGACTCCATAGATCTGATTATACTTAACCAAGTTTGTTTCAAGAGCATCTTCTCTGGAACTCTGAGAAAAGATCACCAGCCCATTTGACCCAGGAACAAAGTGGTAGAATTTACGGAGTTGGATAGTTAAGAAAATGTCTTTGATCTATCTAGTGTAGCACCTCAACAACCTCAAGATATGACTTACTTATTTATCAGTGTGGTTGCTGTTGTAATGTGGGTCATGCAACAGCCAATTTGGACAGTGTGCTCCAGTAAAGTGATAAATGACCAAATGATCTGTTCTAGTGGTGCTAGTTCAGAGATAAGTGCTGGCTAAAGCACCAGAGAAATTGCCTTGTTCCTTATTGGAAGTTCCACAGACTTAACATCTGCAAGTTGATACTTTCAACAGTGCAGTGCTCCCTCAGTAATGCTCTTAATCTCCACAGAATAATACATCACAGTAACAGGCCATTTTGGTCCACCTTGTCTGTGCTGATCCCAATTTCCTGCAATAGGCACAAATCCTTCTTTCAAGTCTTGATTACCGGTATGTCCTCAAGTCTCTGGGCCATAGTTAGTAAGCTCGCAGTTTGGGTGATTTGGTGAGATAAAGCTAACAGATGCTGAAAGAAGTGAAGAGACAAAGAAAGAAATGAGAATATCCATTACAATATAGCATTGCATATCAGAGAAGTTACTGGAATATGTAACTTAGAGCAATGCGTACAAAATGCTGGATGAACTCAGCAAGTCAGGCAGCATCTACAGAGGGGAATAAAGAGTTGATATTTTCTATCCCTTTGAATTAAGGTCCACAAAGGAGTTTACTTATTATTCCGGCATCAGACGTGACATTAGATGGTGATGATTTGCTGGAATTTCCTCTGATTATTATTAATTTATCTTTCAGCCAAATTGGACATCACCCCAGATGATCCCCGATGGATTGGTGCTTGGTGGGCGGGCTTCCTCCTTTGTGCCGGGCTTCTGTTCTTCTCGTCTCTGTTTATGTTTGGATTTCCTCAGGCCATGCCGAAGAAACATGACTCACTGAGCAAAAGTTCGCAGCAGCCCATGCTCCCAAGCAAAGGATACAAGGACCAGCCAAAGCTTACCACCGAAGCCAATAAAACCAAAGAGGGCAAACAAAGCAGTGAAGCCACATGCGCAGAATACCTGAGAGGTAATAGTTTATGAACACTTACTTTTCAGTTAGAAAACCATATATTGTACTGACATGGTTAATTCACGGTGCAGTTATATGAACAGCCACATCAGTTTCAGTGAAATTATTTTGGTGATAATCATCACATGTGAATTGGTTGTGTACATTGGTAGTTCATCATTTTGAAAAGAAGCTAAGAAATAATTCCAGGATTGAAAGGCTTGTTGTATGAGGAGCATTTGAAAGCTCTGGGCTGCTACTCACTTGAATGATTTAAAACCTCAATAGAGTGGACGTGGAGCAGATATTACCTACGGTGGGCGAAGTCTTAAGACCAGAGGACACAGCCTCAGAATAGAGGGACGTCCATTTAGAATAGAGATGAGGAGGAATTTCTTGAGCCAGAGGGTGGTGAATCTGTGGAATTCTTTGCCACAGGCTGCTGTGGAGGCCATGTCTTTAAGTATATTTAAGGCAGAGGTTGAATGATATTTGATTGCTCAGGGCATGAAGGGATACGGGGAGAAGGCAGGAGAATTGGGGCTGAGAGGGAAATGGATCAGCCATGATGAAATGACGGAGCAGACTTAATGAGTCAAATGAACTAATTCTGCTCCTATATCTTATGGTCTTATGGTTTTAAATTCACTCACCAGTTTGGCTGTGGATAGAAGTTGTGTATAGTGTGTCCCTCATTTTTCCCTCCAAGTGACCATGATTGGTCACTGAGTTAGCTAGGAATGAGGGCTTGGCACTCTGATATAATGTATTTTTTAATAGAACTATACAGCATAGAAACAGGCCATTTGCCCTAACTGGAACATGCCAAGCAAAATTCCCATTTCCATGCATTGGTCCAAATCTCTAAGCCTTCCCTATCCATGCATGTACCTAAATACCTCCAAAATGTTGTTAATTTAGCTGCCTCAGCCACTTCTTCTCGCAGCTCTTTCAAAATACTGACCAATCTCTGGGTGAAAAATATAAAGACAAGAGATTCTGCAGAATCACATATCGGAAGAGCCCTAGATGAACGAATAATCCGAGGAATGCACACATAAAATAATGAACATGGAAAAGCAGCTCTACATTAGAATGAAATCATCATTTAGTTTTATGCTTAATGTTGTCAAAACGCTAAAAATGCAACACTCATTAGATCTCCACTATGTCATGTTACCACTTTGAGAATTGTGTTGATGAGAATACAGTAGGAAGTTTGTGGGATAACATCTTGTCAGTGGCTTGCAGCTGGTCCCAAATGACTTTTATGTTAGTAATTTGGCCAATTAACTTAATTCTTTTAACGGCCAGTTGTTTACGGGAAGTTAAAGCATTCATCAATCAGCACAGGATCATTTCCTTTCCACTCTTCTGTCCGTGGTTTTGAAACGGGCTTTCCCAATTACTCATCAAGTACTGCCACAAGTTGCTTTTGCTATTTTGGATGGTCTGACAATTCAAAGCGCTTCCTGTGCTGCTGTCTGTATTTTAATTCTATGTAGATATCAGCCAATTGCATTTTTACAGCCACAAGGCCCCGTTATCAGATGGCACGGTGTTGCAAGGCCAGTTGTGCAATGAGTCCTATCACATTCCCATTGTTGGAACAGTCCAACACCTGTTTGAAGAGATAATAGGTGTGATCCTCGCTGGTGGTTGGTAGTCCGGACTTCTGTTACCATCGACTGGAAGCTATCTGTGTCTGACAGTTATAGTCATATAGCACAGATGTCAGGTGATTGTATCCTGGTGATGACAACTCCTGGCCTGCATGATTTATCAGGCCAATTATTGAGCACTGGAGACTTTAACAAAGGGAAGTCTGTTCAGGCACTGTGTTGGAATATTTTGCTCAGACAACAAGTTGCATCAGATGATGGTTCCAATTTTAAATACTTTGCTGCTGCAGTCAGTGTACAACTATCACTGGATGCATGTTTAATAGATTAAATTATTAGGGTGGGTTGCATTGACCTACCTGGACATCTGTCATTTTCTACACCCTGACTAGGTCATAGAGTCTGTGGTGGCCAGTGCAATCGTGTTTGCTGTTGTGTGCTGGGGCAGCAGGCTGAGGGCAGCAGACACCAACAGAATCAACAAACTCATTCGTAAGGCCAGTGATGTTGTGGGGATGGAACTGGACTCTCTGACGGTGGTGTCTGAAAAGAGGATGCTGTCCATGTTGTATGCCATCTTGGACAATGTCTCCCATCCACTACATAATGTACTGGCTGGGCACAGGACTACGTTCAGCCAGAGACTCATTCCACCGAGATGCAACACAGAGCGTCATAGGAAGTCATTCCTGCCTGTGGCCATCAAACTTTACAACTCCTCCCTTGGAGGGTCAGACACTCTGAGCCAATAGGCTAGTCCTGGACTTATTTCCTGGCATAATTTACATATTACTATTTAACTATTTATGGTTTTATTACTATTTAATTATTTATGGTGCAACTGTAACGAAAACCAATTTCCCCCGGGATCAATAAAGTATGACTATGACTATGACTATACCTTACTTCCCAGGAGTCAAGGTACGATCCACTCAAGGTGTAGAAAATGAAAGATGTCCAGAAAGGTAGTTTCCTCTGGAGAAAGGAACCTGCAGAAGGTGAATAGACTTAAGAGCAGAACAAGAGCAGTGAACTCAGGGAGCTTCTTCACACGATGGGGAGTGAAGATATTTCACTCCACCTGCAATATTCTGAGTATACTGATTCTTTTAAAGTTTTTCAAAACTGGCACTTGCCTTTAGTTAGCATATCAAGGTATTATGGAGCAAAGGTTCTTATTTGAAGTTGTAGTGCCCATAAACCAGGGTTTCATTGATTTGCTCAAAGGGGTGAATGGTCTTATTCTCTTCCTGTGAATGGAACTACAGACCAGTTACAAAGGATTTTTTTTGCTTTACTTACTTACTTTTGAGTTCAAAAGCTGTGACTTGAGTTCAAGAACCATGAAGTATTGTTGCAGCTGTATAAAATGGTTAGACTGCACTTGGAGGAGAAAGGTGGAAGTTTTAGAGAGAGTGCAGAGGAGATTCCCCAGGGTGTTGTCTGGACTAGAAAGCATGCTTTATGAGGCGAGGTTGAGCGAGCTAAGGCTATTCTCTTTGGAGCGAAGCAGAATGAGAGGTGACTTGATAGAGGTGTCCAAGATGATAAGAGGCATAGACTGAGTGGACAGCCAGAAACTTTCTCCCCAGGGCAAAAATGGCTAAAATGAGGGGACATAATTTTAAAATGATGAAATTTATTTTTACACAGAGAGTGTTAAGTGCTTGAAAAGCTCTGCCAGAGTGGTGCTAGAGGCAGATATATTAGGCATATTTAAGAAATACTTAGATAGGCACATGTTTGCTCTTATATCTTATGCTCATATGAACATAGAATAGTACAGCACAGTACAGGCCCTTTGGCCCACATTATTGTGCTGACCCTCAAACCCTGCCTCCCATATACCCCACCCCACCTTAAATTCCTCCATATACCTGTCTAGTAGTTTCTTAAATTTCACTAGTGTATCTGCCTCCACCACTGACTCGGGTAGGGTATTCCACACACCAACCACTCTCTGAGTAAAAAACCTTCCTCTAATATCCCCCATGAACTTACCTTAAAGCCATGTCCCCTTGGATTGAGCAGTAGTGCCCTGGGGAAGAGGCGCTGGCTATCCACTCTATCTATTCCCCTTAATACCTTGTACGCCTCTATCATGTCTCCTCTGATCCTCCTTCTCTCCAAAGAGTAAAGCCCTAGCTCCATTAATCTCTGATCATAATCCATACTCTCTAAACCAGGCAGCATCCTGGTTAATCTCCCCTGTACCCTTTCCAATGCTTCCACATCCTTCCTATAGTGAGGCGACCAGAACTGGACACAGTACTCCAAGTGTGGCCTAACCAGAGTTTTATAGAGCTGCATCATTACCGTGCGACTCTTAAACTCTACCCCTTGACTTATGAAAGCTAACACCCCATAAGCTTTCTTAACTACCCTATCTACTCGTGAGGCAACTTTCAACCATAATGGATGAAAGAGAAATGGAGGAGTATGGGGGGAAGCCAGGGTTAGGTTGAACTTGGATCAAGTTTAAAAGTCAGCACAACTGAGAATACAACAAAACATTATTCTGGAGAATGTATTGTAAAGATTAGTTTTATTTGTCAAATGTACATTGAAATATCAAAACATACAATACAGTGAAACGTGTTATATGCATGAATAGTCAATGCTGTCTGAGGATGTGCGGGGGCAGCACACAAGTATTGCCATGTGACTGGCACCAATATAACATGCCCATAATTTATTGACATGAACCCGTGCTTCTTTGGAATGTGGGAGGAAACTGGAGAATCCAAAGGAAACGCGCGTGGTTATGGGGAGAACAACAAGCTCTTTACACTCAGGTGGGAATTTGACCCCAGTTACTGATCACTGGCACTGTAATAACATTACACTAATCGTTATGTTGATATGCTGCCTCAGTGTTAGTATTATATTAGTATTCATGTCTGAACTTTTTTTAGTGGAATTTTTATTATGAGCTTCAAATAAGTTTGACATTTACAATATGCATCATCAAGATCATGCCTTGTTCACATTGTTACTATCAGGGAGGAGGTACAGAAGCCTGAAGGCACACCCTCAGCAATTCAGGAACAGCTTCTTCCCTTCTGCCATCCGAATTCTGAGTGGACTTTCAACCCGTAAACACTCCCTTACTACTTTTTTATTTCTATTTTTGCACTATTTATTTAATTTAACTACGTATTCACATTTTCCCTCTATTACAGTATTATGTACTGCATTGTACTGCTGCTACAAAGACAACAAATTTCACAACATATACCTGATTCTGATATGCATTCTCCTATTAAATAGATTTAAATTTACTAAATTAGAATTGAAGATATTCAGCAGAATTCCAAAAAAAAAGTGCGCATCCCTTTAAAGGAAACATTTTGGAGACCAGCTTTGTCCTTTCAGTTTTGAATAATCAGTAAACATTTTTCAGTAATACTTTGTAGAGTAAACAAGTGGAATAGCCGCTAAAGGGATTTCTGAATTTGTTAATGGTGATAAGATTGAGAGTAAAGCTAGGGCGGGAAAAGGGGAAAATGTTTTCACTTAACCTTATCCCCAGGGAGGTGTTTTATGTTTAAAATGCTCTGACCAGTTTACACCTTCACAATGGGTCTCCCGGCTGCACTGGTTGTGTAGAGCACAGAATGGGAAATGATTAAAGTGCATTATTGATTGAGTGGCAAATTAGTTTGGAAAGGGTTAGCTTCTGGCAACAGCCTTTCCCGAAAACAAAGCAGCTGCTGTGTCATCACGGCGGTCTCCATGGAATATCATGGCAGGCCTTCTGATACTGCATCTGCCACTGAGTAAACTTTCCTTTTACCCAGTATTTTTAAAAGAAAATAGTAGTTAACTACATGTTTAATAGATTATTATCGGAGGTTAAATGAAAACCAACAGCATTTCACTGTGTGAACGCTCTAAAGTTCCTATCGTCCAGGAATATAATGATGAATTTAAACAACAGGAATTCTGCAGATGCTGGAAATTCAAGCAACACACATCAAAGTTGCTGGTGAACGCAGCAGGCCAGGCAGCATCTCTAGGAGGAGGTACAGTCGACGTTTCAGGCCGAGACCCTTACGAAGTCCTGACGAAGGGTCTCGGCCTGAAACGTCGGCTGTACCTCTTCCTAGAGATGCTGCCTGGCCTGCTGCGTTCACCAGCAACTTTGATATGTGTTGTAATGATGAATTTACTTCTTTTGTAATTTATTTTTTGTTGAATTTCATCATCAAACAAACATTTCCATAAGATGTATTTCAGATACTGTACATATATATCATGTAATCATATTTGTCACAAATCTCCACATAATATTTATCTGAGGTATACGCTTATAGAAAGGAGAGGAAAGAAAGAACAATTGAAGGAAGAAAACTATGTTCAGAGTAAGGAGTGATCTGTTTTTTACAACATATTCATTGACTTGTGAGAATAAAATCAGGCCTATGAGGTGTTATGTAGTTAATTTACTTCTATGTCTTAAATCTTTTTATGATTGGCTGCACAACAATTTGTTGCATGGATATTAAATAGGAGAAATAAGGTGGTATTTTCCTGTCAAGTATGTTGGTGTCACCATTACGCCTTAAATGTAGGGCAACTGGTTTAGCTGCTCTTAACCAGATCTGGATCTTACTAAATAAAATATTCATACAGTGGGTGGTGAGTATATGGAACCAGCTACCAGATGAAATGGTTGAGGCAGGTACAGCAGTATTATTTAACAATCACTTTGATAGATACAGTATTGTACAAAAGTCTTGGGCACATATGTATATCTAGGGTGCCTAAGACTTTTGCACAGTACTGTAGTCATTTTATGTATTGCACTGGACTGCTGCTGCAAAAAAAAATTTTCATGACATATGAGAGTGATGATAAACCTGATTCTGATATGGGTCTCGATTGTGGACTAAGGGTGAGAAGAGGGCAGGGAGAGGGAAATCATGGTTGGGAAAAGGGGAAGGGAGAGGGGAGGGATCAGGAGGCACCACAGAGAAATTCTGTAATGATCAATAAAACAATTGTTTGGAATCAAATGACCTTGCCTGGTGTCTCAGGGCTGGGCGTGTCTGCACCCACGCCACCCATACACCTGGCACTTCGCTGCTGCCTGTCCCACACCCCTCTCACGACACTCCACCCTCACTACTCCCAACTTCCTTTGCTCCCACCAGATTTACAAGCTCACTCTCTGCTGCACATTGACTAATACAGTACTGTGCTAAAGTTGTAGGCACACAGGATGTATAGATGTGTATAAGGCTTTGACACAGTACTGTACATGAACTGCTGGAGTTTAAAGAGATAAGATGTGAACACAGGAAATTTGGACCAGCTAGTAGCATGGTGGTCAGCATGAACTGGTGGGGCTGAAGGGCTTGTATCACTGCTGTGGTGCTCTATGACTGTCTGACTGTAATTGGGCCTCAGCTTCGAATGCCAAACTGCTAACATTCCTGCAAAGTCCTGGAATGTAAATGTAACTTCCAACTTTATTTAGAATCATAGGGCAATACAGTGCAGATCAGGCCCTTTGGCCCATCTAGTCCATGCCAAATGATTTTGCTGCCTAGTCCCATCGATCTGCATTATGACCATACCCCTCCCTTCCATGTAACTATCCAAAACTCTCTTAAAGGTTGAAACTGATCCTGCATCCACCAATTTTGTTGGCTGCTTGTTCCACATTCTCACCACGCTCTGAATAAAAAAGTTTTTTCTAAAGTCCCCTTTAAGCATTTCACCCATTGCCCTTAACCCATGACCTTTAGTTCCAGTCTTGTCCAACCTCAGTGGGAAGAAGCCTGGTTGCATTTGCCCTATCTGTGCCCCAAGTTACAAACAGTCATTTTAACCTTCAGCTCTAACAAGTATTCTAAGATCAGGGGCACATTTGTAACTCAGCTGGTTGGCTACCATTGCTGCTTTCATCCCCGTCACCAGAGATCAGGTCGATCTTGCTCTAAAGTTACTGAGATGCTTTCCCTCTCTCCAATCCCCCTCTCACCTTTTGTGCTCTGAGGAGGCTCACCTTTTGCATGAGACCCGCCTTCTGTTTCCCAGACTATCCAGGGTACCGACCACCCAGATTCTGTTCCTGCTCCACATGTCAACTTGGTATGGCAACTGCATGTGACTGCAAGCAACTACAGAGTGTTGGGGCCACAGCTCAGCACGTCACACAAAAAAAAGTCCCCCCTTCTGCCTCACTGCCTTGGTAAAGCAGCTAGCATAATCAAAGTCCCCTCCCAACCCGGACATTCGCTCTTCCTTCCTCATCCGTTGAGAAGGGGACCCAAAAGCCTGAAAGCGCGTACCATTTGTGCTTTGTTCATATCAATATGTTCTGTCCTTCGCCTTTCCCTGATCTGGATTCTCCACCGTCCCTATGCTTCTCCAAGATATCTGCACTCCCTTCATTTTGGGCTCTTGCTTTGCCTTGAATCTACCTTGTATTCAGTTGCCAAGACGTTCAGCTTTGGAATTTCTCCCTGAGGATCTGGATGAGTGCGTGAGTTGAAAGGGCATCACAGACTAGAGAGCAGAAAACAAAGTGGCTGGACGAATTCAACTGGTCAAGCAACATCTATGGAGGAAAAAAAGAATTGTGGATGTTTCAGGGGGTAGCCATGCATTAGGACTGAGACTGAAGGGAGCAAATAGCTAGTTTAGAGGGGGAGGGGATGCAGCAGGGGCTGATAAGGTGATAGAGCGAAACAGACAAGGAAAAAGGGTACAAAGAGCCAGACTGAAGGGGGTGAAGGTTCTTGATGCAAAATATTGGCAATTCTTTCCCCCGTCCCCTCAGATGCTGCTTGATTTTTGCTCCAGATTTCTGCATCTGCAGTTTCTTGTGTCCTCTGTGTTCAGGTTCTGGTACCTGGGATGAGTTTCAATAAGTTTAATGGTCAGAAACGTAATGATGGGACAAACGCCTGTTTCATTCCTGTATGACTGTGTGACTCTGTTTCTTTACCTCTGTCCCTTTCAATAAGGCACTTCTTAAAACATAACTCTTTGCTCACATGCCCTGGTGTTTTGTTTCATTGTTTGATATCAAATGTGTTCACTGATACTCCCATGAAGCACCCTGAATTTTATTGCTAATGTGTGAAGCAACAGTATGATTCCATGGTAAAGGATTAGTATTTTGCTCGAAGTTATGCTGGATATTGTGCTGCTAGACTTGTCTTACTTAACTCAACTTCACTTGTCCTATCATTGAAATGTTCCCACGACCAGTGGAGTCACTTCCAAAGACCCTTTATCTCATGTTCTCAATATTTATTGCTTATTTTATTATTTCTTTCTTTTTGTATTTGCACAAATTGTCTTTTGCACACAGATTAAACACTCAAGTTGGCGCAGTCTTTCATTGATTCTGTTATGGTTATTATTCTATGGATTTATTGAGTTTGCCCACAAGAAAATAAACCTCAGGGTTGTAAATGGTGACATATATGCACTTTGAAAATAAATTGAACTTTGTGCTCCTGTAACAGAGAATGAGAACACAGAATAAGGAACAGTACAGAGTAGGAACAGGCCCTTTGGCACACGATGTTGTGCTAAACTAATTAAACTAGTGATGCCAAATTAAACTAAACCATTCTGCCTCCACATGAACCATATCCCTCCATTTTTATATTCATGTGCCTCATACAGCCCTATCACCTCTGCCTCCACCACCACCATTGGCAGTTCATCCCAGGCACCCACCGCACTTCGTGTAAACAGAAACTTTCCCCGCACATCGCTCTTAAACTTTTCCCCTCTCACCTTAAGTGTGTGCTCTCTACTATTAGAGATTTTGACCCTGGGGGAAGGACACTGGCTGTCTACGCTAACTGTGCCTCTCATCAGTTTATGAACATCCATCAGCTCCCCCCGCACCCTTCGCCATTCCAAAGAAAACAGCCCTAGTTTGTCAAACCTCTCTTTATAGCACAGATATGAGGGGTGATTGATAAGTTCGTGGCCTAAGGTACAAGGAGTCAATTTTAGAAAACCTGGCACATTTATTTTTCAACATAGGCCCCTCCTATATGTACACACTTAGTCCAACAGTCGTACAGCATGCAGATTCCTTTTTTGTAGAAGTGGTCCACATCAGGGGTGATTGATAAATTCGTGGCCTGAGGTAGAAGGAGATGAGTTATTCAAACTTTCTGCATTATCACTCAAAGAGTTGAACTGCACGTGCATGTAACGAGAGCATCTTGGACCTCCAGATGGTCCACAGCAGGGATGATTGATAGGTTTGTGGCCTAAGGTAGAGGGAGATGAGTTATACAGCTCTCGTTACATGCACGTGCAGTTCAACTCTTTGAGTGAAAATGCAGAAAGTTTGAAGTTTTTGCTCATCTCCTTCTACTGTAGGCCACGAACTTATCAATCATCCCTGCTGTGTACCACTTTCTGGAGGTCCAAGACGCTGACTTCTACAAAGAAGGGGTCCATATGCTCCACGACCCCTGTAAACGTAGGAAAAATAAACGTGCTAGGACTGACTCCTTGTACCTTAGGCCACAAACTTATCAATCACCCCTCATAATTCAAGCAATGTCCTGGTAAACCACCTCTGCACCCTCTTCAAAACCCCGACATCCTTTCTATAATGGATGGACAGAATTGAATGCAGCACTCTTATTTTTAAAGCTGCAGCATAACTCAGAGCCTTGGGAAGGCAGGTATCCCATACACCTTTTATTCTTAACCAACCTATCAACTTGTGCAGCCTCTTTCATGGACGTGGACCCCTAGATCCCTCTGTACACCAATGCTGTTAAGAGCCTGCTATTAACAATATACTTTCTCTTCACATTTGATCTCCCAAAGTGCGCTTTCCTCAATCTGTCATTTCTCTTCTCATGGTGCAAATGATCCGGCTGTTTCCTATGGCAATCTTCAACATTTCCTCAACAACATCATCAGGGTAGAACTCTCAACTAGAAATGTTGAGTGCAGTGTATCGCCTGGAGCTCCATTTGTTACTCAGATGTAACAAGAGTTTCCAGTACAAACATGTCCTAGCCATTTTATTACTTGTAACATGGAACATAGAACATAGAGATCTACAGCACTTTAAAGGCCCTTTGTCCCACCACGTTGTGCCGACCATATAACCTACTCTCGAATTTCCCTACCACATAGCCCTCCGTTCTAATATGCTCCATGTATTAGAAATTAATTTCTAAGCAGCAGAGATGAACTTTAACCACAGGGAGCCTCACTCGCAAAACTTGTTATCATTGCAGACAAATCATCATTTTGGAATTCCAAGAATGTTACTATTCCACAATATCAATCATACTGTAATCTTATTTGACCACAGTGAATGAGTAAATGTTTGTAATGCTTTGATAATTTTGTTTTCATAAATCAGAGTACTGAATAGAGGAGCTGGGATATTTATGTTGAAGGTACATGAGATGTTGGTGAGGGCTTAATTGGAGTATTATGTGCAGTTCTGGTCATCTAACTGCACGAAAGATAACAATTAGATTGAATGAGCACAGGAGAAAACTTAGAAGTATGTTATCGGGACTTGAGGATCTATCTGAGTTATAGGAACAGTTTGAATAGGTTAGGGCATTTTTCCCTGGAGTGTAGGTGAATGATGAGATATTTGATAGATGTAGGCAAAATTATAGGGAGCAGAGGTAAGGTAAATGCTAGCTGGCTTTTTCCACTGAGGGTGAAATATTTGAGGTGAAACACTTTCATTCAGAGGGTGGTGAGACTGTGGAATGAGCTGCCAGTGGAAGTGATGGATATGGGTTCAACCGCAACATTTTAGAGAAGTTGGGGTAAGTACTGTACACAGATGGGAGGGGTATGGAGGGCAATAAGACCAGGTAGAATATCAGTTTGGCATGGGCTAGATGGGCTGAATGTCCTTTTTCTGCACTGTAGTGTTCTATAGTTCCATGACTCAGTGACACTATGAAGTTGAAGTGATATTTTCCGAAGCACCTCTCTTCTTGTTAGAGTATGGATTACAGCAATCCAGAAATCATCGGTCCTCAGTAAAATATCTTTCACTCTGCCAAAGGAGAAACTTATGATCAGAAGGGAAACAAATTCTTTGGTTGGGAAAAAAAAGTTCTTGGTGACCCTGTGAAAGTTCCTTGTGTTGTGGTGCCATCTGCTGTTCACAATATTTCCAATAATCTCATTTACACACACACACAAAATGCTGGAAGACTCAGCAGGTTAGGCAGCATCTTTAGAGAGCTGATGTTTCAGGTTGAGTCCCTTCAGTAGGACTCAAGAATGATCCTGTTGAAGTGTCTCGGCCCAAATCGTCGACCGCTTATTCCTTTCCATGCAGTACTGTGCAAATGACGTAGACACACACACATGCGTACATATATATAGTGAGGGTCGTGAAATTTATGGAACGCCAGGGACGGTGGGTTGTGTGGGCGCAGACACACCCAGCCCTAAGACACCAGGCAGCGTCATTTGATTCCAAACAATTGGTTTATTGATCATTACAAAAAGTCTCTCTGATGCTTCCTACTTCTTCTGTCCTCCTGTCCCCTTTTTCCAGTCATGATTGCCCTCTTCCTGCCCTTTTACTACTCTCAGTACACTATAGAGAACCATATCATAATCAGGTTGATCATCACTAATATATGTCACGAAATTTGTTTCTTTTTGCAGCAGCAGTAGAGTGCAATACAAACAATTACTATAATACTCTGCAAAAGCTTTAGGCACCCTACTGTATGGTTCTGTATTTATGGATTAGTCTGTTGCATATGTGGACTGTAGGCTTTTTCAGACTTACAGTTTTTGTATTCTGTTTTTTTTTTCACCGTGCATTTTCGGTTTTGCTATGTGAGGGGAGGGGTTGATGTTCTTGTTGCATTTTGCGCGGTGGAGGGAGGTTTGGGGGTTGGTGATCGGGGATGCCGTTTTTTTGTGGGGGGGTGTGAGGGGGGATTGATGTTTCTCTGATTGACCTTCATGTTCTTTTTTTGTTTTGTGGCTATCTGGGGAAGATGAATCTCAGAGTTGTATATGGATACAGACTTTGATAATAGGTGAACCTTTGAACCTTTTGACTCTTTAATATATGTGCCTAAGACTTTTGCACAGCACTGTAGATGCTGCCTGACTTGTTGAGTTCCTCCTGCATTTTGTGTGTTTTGCTCTGGATTTCCAACATCTGCAGAATCTCTTGTGTTTAAAAAAAATAAAATAAAGGCATCCGTTAGCCTTGCGAGACTATGGATCTGCGCCTGGAAAGTCTTCACTCTCCAGGGCGCAAGCCTGGGCAAAGATGTATGGAAGACCGGCAGTTGCCCATGCTGCAAGTCTCCCCTCTCCACGACGCCGATGTTGTCCAAGGGAAGGGCAAGGGCCGATACAGCTTGGCACCAGTGTCATCACAGAGCACTGTGTGGTTAAGTGCCTTGCTCATGGACACAACACGCTGCCTCGGCTGGGGCTCGAACTCACGACCTTCAGATCGCTAGTCCAATGCCTTAACCACTTGGCCACATGCACAACTCTAGTGTTTATGATTTAACAAAACCAAGCTTTTTCTTCCTTAAAAATAGATGTTGCTTTTTTCTTATTCTGTTTTATTGATCTTTTTCCCCAGCAATTCCACAAGTAACCAAGCAGCTGCTGATGAATCCAGTCTTCACCTGCGTTGTGCTCTCTGCCTGCATGGAGGTAGCTGCTATCAGTGGCTTTGCTGCTTTCCTGGGCAAGTACCTGGAAAGGCAGTTTGGTCTGAGTGCTTCATATGCCAACCAGTTCATAGGTAAGGTCATTACTATTAGTCATTCATCATATGAGTTGTTCTGTGATTCTCTGAAAGCTGAGGTAAAAATGCACTTGCTTTCGTTTTGGCATCTAGGTAAGAATACAGTTACACACACAAAATGCTGGAGAAACTCAGCAGGCCAGGCAGCATCTATGGAACAGAGTAAACAGTCAACATTTCGGGCCGAGACCCTTCACTAGGACTGCCTTTTAAAAGGGCTATTAATAGTTTTGGACCCTTCTTTACAGATTAGGCACCATGGTTTAGTTGAAAAGAGGGAAACGCAGGGCAAGAAACGATAAAATTGCCATTAAAAGCAGGTGGTGGGCTAAAACAAACGGAGGTGACTTAATTAGCTGTGTTCTTTGGACGGGAATATATTTCTTCACAGCTTCTAGAAGCACCAATCAGACAGAATCATTGCTCAATAGTCATTTGATTTAAAAGCTAAAACATGCGGTTGAACGACTGCAGCTTGGCAAGGTTAGCATAGGACGTGGCTCTATTTAGAAGTGGAATTGCCAAGAATATTGGTCCTCTTAGTTGAAGAAAGATGGTATCTCACAGGGTGCAGTGTAAAGAAGTTTTATCAATTTGATCCCAGCAGAGACCTCCATTGGTCAGGGTCAACCATGGATGTGGCGTCCTAGCTGTTTAGATACACAAAGCCAAGGCAGCACAATATGGAGAGCAAGCTGTTGCCCATGTATCAAGCTCCCCCTCTTCATGCATCTGCTGAACCTAAAGGAACAGCAGATACTGATATAGTTTGGCACCAGCAGCATCGCAGGAGTTGCTAGTCAGCGTTGAACTCAATGTAGTACTGCCTTAGGGATTCCAGATCCAGATTTTTCCCTCGGGGGTTTACTCCCAAAGCCTTCCCTATGAGTGATTATAGCTGCAAGGCAGCGGAGGTTTGAGATCAGAGCTTTCCTTCTCCTCGATGAGCAGCCAACCACAGCTGAAGAGCCCATCTGCCCAAAGGAACTGGTTTTAAGGCACCAGTAACCCGCCTTTATCCCTTCTCCTGTCAGTAGAAACAGTTCCGCTAGGCTCATTAGCTCAGCCACATGTGAAGGCCAGGAGCTGGACTTGGTTGTCAGAGGCTATTTGAGGCTCACATCATTGGGACCATTTAACAGGTAGTGGGAGCTTGTCCCCATTACCACCCCACAGCTATAACACCCTTAAGGAACCTGATCCCAGATATGGTGCCATTATCATGCAAGGAAAGATTAAACAGGTATTCTACACATTCTTCAAAGAGTAAGGGGTGATCTCATTTTTAAAGGCAGATAAGATTGATATAAGGGAGAAAGGGTAAATGTTGAGATGAGTTGAAAATTTATCAATTTTCTCCTTAAGACTATTGTAGGTCCTCATTACAGAGAACTCTAGAGGCAGAGTCCCTTTGTGTATTTAAGACTGAGATGGACAGATTTCCGATCAGAAAGATAATCAAGAGTTATGGAAAGGGCATAAAAATAGACTTGAGAGTTATCAAATCATCTGTGATCCTGTTGAATGGTGAACTAGGCTTAATACTTAATACTTTATACTTTATTGTTGCCAAACAATTGGTGCTAGAACATACAATCACCACAGCGATATTTGATTCTGCACTTTCCACTCCCTGGATTACAAATATTAAATATTAAAAATAGTTAAAATTAGTAAATATTAAAAATTTAAATTATAAATCATAAGTAGAAAATAGAAAAATGGGAAGTAAGGTAGTGTGAAAAAACCGAGAGGCAGGTCCGGATATTTGGAGGGTACGGCCCAGATCCGGGTCAGGATCCGTTCAGCAGTCTTATCACAGTTGGAAAGAAGTTGTTCCCAAATCTGGACGTACGAGTTTTCAAGCTCCTGAGCCTTCTCATGGAGGGAAGAGAGACGAAAAGTGTGTTGGCTGGGTGGGTCGCATCCTTGATTATCCTGGCAGCACTGCTCAGACAACGTGCGGTGTAAAGTGAGTCCTCGGACGGAAGATTGGTTTGTGTGATGTGCTGCGCTGTGCTCACGATCTTCTGCTGCTTCTTTCGGTCTTGGACAGGACAACTTCCATACCACTCTCTCGAGGGGGTGAATGCTCTGCTTCAGTTCCCACATGGATCTTGTGGAAAAGCTGATGATATACTTTAATCCAGTACATTAGGCACGTGGCCGCGTCCACGGTGAGGAAGATAAAGATTCCAAAATCTTCACTTACTGAGGGTCTTGCTGGATATAATTTCAGGAGCCAGAACCAAAATCGGATTTATTATCACTGACTTACATGTCCTGAAATTTATTGTTTTGCTTCAGCAGTACAATGCAAAGATATACAGTTACTATCAATGACAGAAGTAGCTAAGTAGCACAAGGAACACAGTAATGAGGTCATGTTCATGGGTTCATGGACCATGCAGAAATCTGATGCCAGAAAGGAGGAAGCTGTTGCTGAATCATTGAGTGTGGGTGTTTGGGCTCCTCCTGTACCTCCTCCCTGATAGTAATAATAGTAAGAGAGCGTGTCTCAGATGATGAAGGACCTTAGTCATGAATGTGGCCTTCCTGAGACAACGCCTCCTGAAGGTGGGGGAGGACTGTGCCCACGATGAAGCTGGCTGAGTCTACAGTGCTGCAGCCTCGTATGATCCTGTGCATTGGAGGCTCTGTACCAGGCTGTAATGTCACCAGTCAGAATGCTCTCCACTGTACTTTGACAGCAATTCATATCGCCTCAAACTCCAAAAGAAGTATAGGCCGGGTTTGTCTGATCCTTTATGCCTTCTCCAAAAGAATATCACACTTAAGCTACATAAGGATAAACTTGGCAGATTAGTGCTCCCAGTTCTTGATTCTCAAACTGGAGCAAGTCTAGCCGATTAGATGCTGAGATCTGTGCTTCTCATTCACGGCCCAAATGATTTTGTAACCAACAAAGTTAATGGTGGCAAAGCAGCATAGTTGCAAGCTAGGCTCATTAATCTCCATGCCGTGTCGTATAATTTAACTTGGCATCAGGGTGGGTAAAGTATAAACTGGTAGAAGCGAACATTAACATTCCTAATCTCCCCTCTGAGTCACACAAGTAATGTCACGTCAGCTAGAAACAAGTGCTGATTTGTCCCCACGGGCAAAATGGCCATTTTCACATTTAAATAGGGGCTTCAGATGGCCATTGGGAATTGCCTGAAGCAGTCCTTCGGACATGGAAGTGGGCAGATAATGAAATGAATGTCAGTTTGTACTCCTGTAGTTTTGGCAAGGTTACTAGTCGTTATTCTCCCCCGGGAAGGTTTGTTACAGCTGGTGTCAGGTATTTCTTTGCAATATGTTGCTTCAAATTGATTGAAAAGGTTAAGGTGAGCTAATGATCTGACTTTTCCTGAGAAAGCCAGATTACTGAAAAAGATGCACACAGATGGATTTGGAAATGCAGCATTGACCTGTTCCTAAATTTCCTCAATCTTTTCTGCTAATATTGTATTTTGATTGAATATGAAGAGATTTTGCTTTAGATTCACTCACTTTTCAAAGCTTGCAGCAGATTTTGGTAGAGACTCATAATAAATTAGCTTATACAGTATACAGTATCTATGGGCTATTTAATTGCAGAATTTGCGCAGTTACTGGTAATGGTTGGAAGGGATTCCTATCTATCCCTGAAAACCTACATTGCTAAAGGGATTTGAAGCAATTAATAATTAAGAATAGGAATTCCCTCTGCAAGAAAATAATGTTTGTGCATTTTCTCTGCATGCATACTGTCACCAGATTCTAGTACCATTCCTTAGCAGTGGGAGTTGTGCCATAACTCGGGGAAATATAGAAAAAGGATGCAGACTCTCAAAATCCCAGCATTTAAGGCAAGAACGGAGCATAATAGCAGAGCAGGAACTAATTCCAATCCATTTCCAAATTCTAATGACAGGAACTACATTGAAAAAAACTTTGTATCTCTGTATAATTGCTACTCAACTGGCTAAACACTTCCAGCATTTTCTGTTTTATTCCAAATTATATCTGCCCTAAATTTGACCCCATTGTGTTTGAACACAATTCAAAAGCTCCAGGATCCAGAGCCTCTGTATCTAGGGGTGACAGATTATGCTTCACCAGAGCTAGTTCTACATATGCATCTTCCCTAATTAGAACACACTTTTGCAATGCAATCCAAAACAAATTAGGAACTATCTCGCATTAACTATCCGTGACCTGTAAACGTCAGATACAGAGGTTTAATTTCAGCAGATAATTTATAGTTTGTATGATGTTAAATTCTGTAAAACGATCAGTACTGTGTTCTAGAGTACTGTGCTAAAGTCTTAGGCATCCTAGATTTTAAAAATTAGTTTCAGATGCTATGGCCTGCACAGAGCTTGATCTCAACGTCATTGAGGCTGTCTGGGATGACCTGGAGAGATAGAAGCAAGCAAAACACTCGAAGTCTGCAGAGGAACTGTGGCTTGGAGACAACATCTTGGAGACACCAGCTGATTTTCTTATAAAACTGCAGGACAGTGTACGGAAGAGAATTGATGCCGTTTTAAAGGCAAAGAATGGTCACACCAAATATTGATTTGATTTAGTTGCTGTTTACTGCTCCTTAGAGTAAATTGTTGATATTGAGAAACTTTTCATTCATTATTTTTGAAAGCATCTTCGCTTTAAAGAATTTTTTTACTTGTGCCTAAGACTTGAACCGTAGTGTATGTCCCTATTATTTCACACAAAAAAGCAACATCAAATTATAGATTAGACCATTGCATCTGGTCATCTGCATGTCAGTGTCTTAGGACTGTAAATTAAACAATTCTCAAAGGAAAAAGGTGATCATATCTAAGATGAAGAATTTCCAGAATGGTGGTTACAGTGTTTTCTCATATTGCTGCTATAGTTGCCATGGTAATAACTTAATTGAAAATCATTTGCAGCATAATCCTCTGCTGTCTTATGATTTAAATTAAAAATATATCGTTGAAAATGATCTTCAGTGCAACGATGCCAACAGAATATTGTCCTTATCATTGAAGCTCAGTCTTAAATATCCAAATTTAACAAGGTACGTTATCATATGATCACCTTCTGTTTCAAATATTACTTGATTTAAAACCAGCTGCTGTATATCTGCATCAGCTATTGGTTTTATTTTGATATACAAGCTTTGACATTTCTGGGACTGGACTGTTGCCTGTTGATTTCCCATGAAGGCAAAGCAACGTTGGTTGCTCCTGATGTGGCCTTCTATATATTGGCGAGACCCGACGCAGACTGGGAGACTGTTTTGCTGAACACCTACGCTCTGTCCGCCAGAGAAAGCAGGATCTCCCAGTGGCCACACATTTTAATTCCACGTCCCATTCCCATTCTGACATGTCTATCCACGGCCTCCTCTACTGTAAAGATGAAGCCACACTCAGGTTGGAGGAACAACACCTGATATTCCATCTGGGTAGCCTCCAACCTGATGGCATGAACATCAACTTCTCTAACTTCCGCTAAGGCCCCACCTCCCCCTCGTACCCCATCTGTTACTTATTTTTATACACACATTCTTTCTCTCACTCTCCTTTTTCTCCCTCTGTCCCTCTGAATATACCCCTTGCCCATCCTTTGGGTCCCCCCCCCCCCCGCCCTCCTTGTCTTTCTTCCCGGACCTCCTGTCCCATGATCCTCTCGTATCCCCTTTTGCCTATCACCTGTCCAGCTCTTGGCTCTATCCCTCCCCCTCCTGTCTTCTCCTATCATTTTGGATCTCCCCCTCCCCCTCCAACTTTCAAATCCCTTACTCACTCTTCCTTCAGTTAGTCCTGACGAAGGGCCTCGGCCTGAAACGTCGACTGCACCTCTTCCTACAGATGCTGCCTGGCCTGCTGCGTTCACCAGCAACTTTTATGTGTGTTGGTACTGAGCAACAGTTTGCCTTTGGGATAAACGTGAATCTTTCAAAACAAATTGCCCTCATCTTTCAGAACCCACACAAATTTACTTTCGAAATCATTTGAATACACATTAGGAATAGAACATATTGTAATAAATGATTGTCCAAGGAGTAAAGTGGAAAACTGACACCACTGTGTTTCTCTAGAGTTGAAATATTATTTTAATAACAACACCAACTTGTATTTATTAGCCCCTTTAATTCAGTACAACATTCAAAAGCACCTCACAGGAGTGCAAACAAAAAGATATTTGACATCAAACCAGGTACCAAGGTAAAAAGAGACTGCAGGTGAGGGAATCTAGACTAAAGAAAAACATAAACTACTGGAGGAACTCTGTGGATCAGGCAGCATCTGAGGAGGCAAATGAATGGCTGATGTTTTGGTTTGAGACCCTGTATTAGAATTGAGAGTGTAGACGAAGGATAGTTAGTGGAAACAGGAGCAAATTTCTACAGGTGTACTGTGGAGAGCACTCTGACTGGTGGCATCACCCGCTGGTAGGGAGGGACCACTGTGAGAACTGAAAAAAGCTGCAGAGGGTTGTAAACTCAAACCATCTCTAATCTGAGACTATAGAGGAGGCCGTGGATTGAATGTCAGAATGGGAAGTAGGATTAAAATGGGTGGCCACTGGGAAATCCCACCTTGTATGGTGGACAGATTGAAGGTGTGCAACGAAGTGAGCATGGCCTGTGGTGTATGTTTCATAAAAATTCTGTGATTTACTTACAAGTTTTTCAAATGCCTCAGTTTAAATGCAGGTGTGATTTCAACTGTTTACTGGGGGTCTGTGAGTGCTAGTAAAGCATTTCAAAGGAGCAGGGTTTTGTTGCAGTTTTGAGACTGATAAGCGGGGCAGGGACAATCGTTTAAGACTGAAGTGTATCGGAATGTCTTTCTGCAGAGGCTAGTGAATCTCTAGGATCCTCCAACCCAGAGTGTTGTAGAGGCTGAATCATTGAGGGTGTTTAAAGAGGAGATGGGTATATTTTTGTAAGATTGGGGAACTGAGTGCTATGAGAAACTGTGACGGAAAAGCAGATGAGGCCTGGGGCGGCTCAGATGTCATCATATTGAGCATCAGGGCAGGTTTGAGGGACCAGGTGGATGATTCTACCATCCCTTTTATGTTCTAAAGCTGCAAAGCTACAGAGGAGGTGGTGGATTTGTCACGGGGACTCTGTATGGATGAACTATTGCTTATAAATGCTCCTGAGCTTCTCCCAGTACTGTGATTCATACACAACTCCAACCTTGACCCAGTTCTCTTCCTGTTGCCAAAACTGCTTTACCGTTTCCACGGGCCACATTTGGCAATTAGGAAATCAAGCATAAATGCATCGCTGGTGACCGGTAAATTACTAAATGCTGGAAGAGAAACTAGCCAAGAGCAAATGAATTAAATGAGGTTAATATGCAGTCAATGCTATTACTGAGCAGTGATGCCCAAAGAAAGAGTAGATAAAGGGGTGTGCCTGCTCTCCATAAGTCCGTTCAAATAAATGAACTGAAAAGCAAATGCAGAGGGCATCTGGTTTCCTGCAATCATTACTCCAGGGTCAGAGGTGCTTGGTGTAAGTTCCGATATGTAAGATAATGCTGGATTACACCTTCAATGTATGTAAAATAGATTATAAAATAAATGCCTTCCACATATTGTGAAAATTAATTTACCGTTTACAACAAATTATTGACTATCCCAACTCTGCATTCAATTTTTATATGTCTCTAGAATCAAAATAGCTGCCAATGGTCTCCCATGATCATTTGAAAACGCTCATTAACAGCTAGAAAATCTGTGTTTTGTATTTTAATTGTGAAGTGATTTTGTGTTACAAAGTAAATTTGTGAAGAATTTTTTCCTTCACGTATGAAATAATTTAAGCCTGATGTTTCCCTTCAGTCAAAAATAGAACAGCTGATAACATTCAGACCAGACTGGTTCCTTCCGCTCTCTCCACCCCGTCACACTGCTTGTTTCCTAGTAAAACTTTTCATGTGAGGATTCTTTCCTGCTCATTCTAAAGCCATTGTCAGTCCACACAAGGAAGGCTATTTAATGACTGTCATATTTTCATAAAGGACAAAGTGTGCAAGATATTTTCAAAAAAGCTGCACATCCTACTTAGAAGCATTGTCTGTGCTGATTGTAGTTTTCAGATTGGAAATACGTTAAAGTCACCGACAACCGTGGTTCTGTTTGGAGCATGAACAATAAATGGTGTTGTCTGCAAGTTAGATAATAGTCTGTAATTATGTGAGGCATTTGCCCAAGTAAAACAAAAAATTATTTAAGTATGGGCCAGCATTTACCAAGTTATTTTCCTCTCTCTTTCGAGAGATTATTCCTTTTTGATAACATGCACAAAATGCTGGAGGAGCTCAGCAGACTAAGCAGCATCTGTGGAGAGGAATAAACAGTCAATGTTTCAGGCTGAGAAACTTCATCTTTATTCCTTGCCATAGATGCTGCCTGACCTGCTGAGTTCCTCCAGCATTTCGTGCAAATTACTCTGGATTTCCAGCATCAGCAGAATCTTCTGCTTCTGTTCTTATTTGGTCACTTCTTAGATTTGTTTTCTGGTTAAATAGCTGGTGAAAATTTGACCTGATTTTCTGCTTCCTTGTTGAACAAGTACAGCACCCCTGTGACTGGCTTGACAGAGATCAGCTTACTTCCTCTTTTCATCAGACAACTGAATTTATCTTAAAATCAGCGAAGGTCAGAAACATGGTACTTTTTCACCTCTTTCCCCCTCCAGACTAACATGAGGTATAAATAGGGACTGGGGGGGGGGGCAGGAGAAACTGTGAGGAATATTGGTCTTGGAGGGATATTTGGCAGAACTTTTAATTTTGATGCAGGTTTAAAATAGGTGATACTGGATTGATTACACTGAGCAGGAAAATTGGGTGACGAATAGCTAGAACCGATGTCGGTATTCCCATTGATGTAGGAAGTTCCAGCTGTGCTTCTTCAAGGTGAGAAAAGAAAGAACAGACGAAAGTCCTCTGGGTGCACCTGGTCCATCCCACGTTCCAAAAACATTTCTGTTACTCTAACGTCAAAATAATCCGTCCCTCCAACATAGACCTCCACTTTTCCATCATCCATGTGCCAGTGTAAGACTTTCTTAAATATCCCTTATGTATCTGCCTCTAGCATCACATCTGGCAGGGCATTCCACACACCTACAACTCTCACTGTGTGAAGAACTCTCTCTGACATCTTCCCCAGTACTTTCCTCCAATCACTTTCAAATTATGCCCCCTTGAGTTAGTTATTCCTACCCTGGGAAACTAAAGTTTCTGGCTCTCTAATTCAGTGGTCCCCAACATCCGGGCTGCGGACCGATACTGGGCCGCGAAGCATCCAGGGGTGCAGTGGTAGTTGGAGCACACCCAGCACATCTCTAAAGGCTGAAATAAACAAGCTAATTAATTAGGCGCCTAAATGTCAGCCCAGATCAGAGGCGATTGCCGATTTCACTTGCTCTACGCGATGTTCACTCCTCTTTCCAGGGCTCTGGAGCCTTTAGCTGTTCCATTGTTTGGTCAATTTAAACGCCAGCCCAGACAGGCTGAAAAGACAGGGCTGTCAGGATCGAGGTGACATGTTGAATCTACACAAACTTCTAATAAAGTATAGGTGCTGCTGTGCTTTCTTTGTAATGACAGTTACGTGTTGGTCCCAGGACAGATCCTCTGACACTTTTCAGAGAGAGAAACGTTGATCCTTAATGCCGAAGAACTTGAAGTTATTGACCCTCTCCACGTCAGTTCCTCTGATGAAGACTGGCTTCTGGGCAGCACCCAATTAATTAGCTTGTTTATTTCGGCTTTTTTCTTAAAGATGTGCTGGGTGCGCTCCGGCTACCACTGCGCCCCTGCATGCCTCGCGGCCCGGTATCGGTCTGCGGCCCAGAGGTTGGGGACCACTGCTCTAACTGATCTATGCCTCCTATCATCTTGTACACCTCTGTCAAGTCACCCCTCATCCTCCTTTGCTCCCAAGAGAAAAGTCTTAGCTTACTCAGTCTAACTTCATAAATCATGCTCTCTAATCCAGGCAGCATCCCGGTAAACCTCCTCTGCACTCTCTTTCCTTTAATGAGGCAACCAGAACTGAATCAATACTGAAGTGTGGTCTAACCAGAAATTTATAGAGCCGCTACATTATTTCATGGCTCTTAAACTCAATCCTCAGACTAATGAAGGCAAACACACCATATGCCTTCTTAGCAGCCCCATCAGTTTATGTGGCAGCTTTGAGGGGTCTATGGACATGAATCCCAAGATCCCTCTGTTCCTCCACACTGCTAAGAATCATGCCGTTAACTCTGTATCCTGCCTTCAGTTTCAATCTTCCACAGTGAATCGCTTCGCAGGTCACTTCTAAGTGTAGAAAGCCTCCAACCTGATGGCATGAATATTGATGTCTTGAACTTCCGGTAATGCCCCCCTCCACCCTTCAGCATTCCCTTTCCCTCTCTCACTTTGTCTCTTTGCCTGCCCATCGCCTCCCTCTAGTGCACTTCCCCCCCTTTCTTTCTTCCATGGCCTTCTGTCCTCTCCTGTTAGATTCCCCCTTCTCCAGCCCTGTATCTCTTTCACCAGTCAACCTCCCAGCTCTTTATTTCATCTCTCCCCCTCTCGGTTTCACCTATCACCTTGTTTTTTTCTCCCCTCCCCCCACCTTTTGAATCTACTCCTCAACTTTTTTCCATTTTTTTTCCTCCATTCCTGCCGAAGGGTCTCGGCCCAAAACATCAACGGTACTTTTTTCCATAGATGCTGCCTGGCCTGCTGAGTTCCTCCAGCATTTTGTGTGTGAGCCACTTCTACCCAGCTCTGCGTCCTTTCAATGTCCTGTTGTAGCCCTTGACAATATTCTACACCATGTGTAGGATTACAGCAATGGTGAGGAGATTACAGTCAGAAATTAGCCTGTAGGCAGTTAATGACCCTGTTACAATGCAGTGGGCCAACCTTCCTCATCGGAACCTGCATGTGCTTAAGAGAGGGCATTAGCAAGAGTGTTTCTCCCTAGAATGACCATATCAGCTTTCCACACTGCTTACTCGGCATATTATATAGTTAATGTGTGAGTGCAGTGCATGCAAAATATTGCCCTCATAAACTGCGATGTCAGATGTGACCCATGGCACGGGTGTGCACATACAGCACATTTGACATTTGAAAGACCTGGACAAGGAGAGGATGTTTCTTACTGTAGGAGAGTCTAGAACCAGAAGGCACAGCCTCAGAACATAAGACATTCCTTTGGAACATAGATGAGTAGGAATTTCTTTAACCAGAGGGTGGTGAATCTGTGGAATTCAGTGCCACAGATGGCTGTGGAGGCCAAGTCATTGGTATATTTAAAGCAGGGATTGATAGGTTCTTGACCAGGAAAGGCATCAAAGGCTATGGGGAGAAGGCAGGAGAATGAAGTTGAGGAGGAAAATAGATCTGCCATGATCAAGTGGTTGAGCAGACTCGATGGGCCAACTGACCAATTCTGATTCTCTGTCTGACGGCTTTATGGCTTTATTTTGGGGCTCAGATGATGACTGAAGGATTCAAACAGTGATCACCATTTCACATCACTGAATCCCTATCGTCCTAAGAATAGCAAAGTACAGCAAGACGTATCCTGATACCAGGGTTTATATCAAGATATGGTGTTATCTTGATTAAGATAGGTCATTGTGGCTATCCCTCGAGGATGATGGTCTTCGTTCTGAAGAAGTGGCTCACAGAGCGAAGACGCCTGTGGGTGTATTTGTTTAACGTGTACTTGATGTTGCACTCCAAGAAGCACATGATACTTCACAAATCAACCAACTGATTCCAGTGGCATGGAAACCACGACGATTGGAGCTGATGGATTCGTTTCAGCCTTCATCCGCCTTCACAGCCATTAAGTTGGAAGTAACTTCGTCTGCCTGTTCCACCGTTGAGGTCTTGGTTGGATTGTTCTTTGTCAGGGACCTCACCCTTGACCTTACCGCCATGGGTGACCCTACCAGGAGCATAGCTCCAGACGGCATTGCTCTCGGGATCACAGGACCACACAAGCCTCTCCACCGCGACAAGGTGACAATCCACGGAGAAGATAGGAACATTATGGAAACAGTTTGGGCTGTGATGTTTTTACATTTTCAGTAAAGACTGAGGAAAAAGGAAACAATATTTTAACAATTAATAATATAAGAAATATTTTTAGGCCATTAGAATATATTTTTTTCAGGCTCCTTGTAAACTGAACATGGTGACTACAATCCTTGTTTCGAGTACAATTCCGACAGCCTGGTCCCCTGAGCGGGCAGCACCTAGTATTGTGGCCTCCCCCAGCCAGCGAACATTGGCAGCCACTGAACCCAGTGGCATGAGCATCCATCCAGGTTATCAGCCTCGTAGAACCTCCATGGAGTTAAAATGGATACAGCCTTGTTTCTCGTTACAGAGTGGATGGCAGGGCGCTGGGGTGTGCAGTAGAACAAAGGGATCTGGGAATACAGATTCACAGTTCCCTGGAAGTGGCATCACAGGTGTATTAGGGTGAGAAAGAGGAGTTATAGCACATTGGCCTTCATTGGGCTTAAAAAGAGGATTTTCATAGCAGTCAGAGAGTCCATTCTCACGTACGGATGCGAGATGTGGACACTCACCAGGATGATGCGTAAATCTAGATGGTTGCTATACACGAATGCTCCGGATGGCTCTTGACGTGAGTTGGCAATAGTACATAACGAACGTCGAGCTCTATAACAACCTACTGATGCTCACCACTAAAATCGAGGCGAGGAGACTGCAAATAGCGGGGCACTGTCTACGCCACCGCGAGCTACCTGCCAGCCTAGTTGTCATATGGGAGCCCAAGCACAGGAGGATGAACCCTGGGCACCCTCCCTAGACTATGGTCAACACGCTCCTAGAAGACAGCGGCGCGGCTAATGTAGATGAACTGAACACACTGATGAGGGAGAGGGAGAAGTGGAGAGTCCGTCATCGTGCCCGTCGCCGGCCCCCTAGGCCTGAGTTGACGTAGTAGTAGTGGCCTTCATAAGTCAAAGTATCGAGTACAAAAGTTGGGATGTTATGTTGAAGTTGTATCAGATATTGGAGAAGGCAACTTTGTAGTATGGTGTGCAATGGGACTAGTCACATACCTACGGGATAGATAGAAGATTGAAAGAGTACAGAGAAAATTTACAATGATGTTGTCAGTACTGGAGGACCTGAATTATAAGAGACTTTTAATTCTGTTTTAAGACTCTTCTGGATAGATACGTGGAGCTTAGAAAAATAGAGGGCTATGGGTAACCCTAGGTAATTTCTAAAGTAAGTACATGTTCAGCACAGCATTGTGGGTCGAAGGGCCTGTATTGTGCTGTAGGTTTTTCTATGTTTCTATAAGGAAAGGTTGAAAGATTTGGACTTTATTCCCTGGAGTACAGGAGAATGAGGGGAGATTTGATGAGGTATATAGAATATATGAGGAGTATAAATGGGTTAAATACAGACAGGCTTTTTCCACTGAGGTTTGGTAAGACTAGAACCAGAGATCAAAGATTAAAGGTGAAAGGTGAAAAATTTAAGGGGAACCAGAGGGGGATTTTCTTCATTCAGAGGGTTGTGGACTGCGCTGCCAGTGGAAGTGATGGGTGTGGGTTTGATTGCAACATGTAAAGGAAGTTTAGATAGGCACACGGATGAGAAGGGTCTTGATTTCCAGGTCCAATGGGACTATGCAGAATAACGATTTGGCACAGACTAGATGGGCTGAAGGGCTGGTTTCTGTGCTGTCACGCTCTATAACTCAATAACTCTGACCCCTGCAAAGGTTTCATACCACACAAACATGTTGCATTGTCGTTTTTCTAATTAGGTGTCACTGCTGTTCCTTGTGTGTGCCTTGGGATTTTTCTGGGTGGCTTTGTACTGAAGAAAATGAGCCTTACTCCACTGGGAGCAATCAAAATGACCATGACTGTCAACTTGTTGTCGACTGCCACGTACGTGATGCTGCTGTTCCTGGGCTGTGAAACGGGGCCGTTCGCTGGTGCAACAGTTGCCTATAAAAACAGGTAAGGAGCACGTGATAAAATCCTGGCATTATTAATGCTTCTTCAACAGCTGTTTGATGCAGGGTCACTTCAAAATTGTTCTGGGCACAGACTGGGATCTGTTGAAGGAGAGACGGTAACGCACAGGGCATTCCCATTCCACAAACACTTGTTTTGAGCCATGATTTATTTTTAGTGTTCCAGTTACAGGAAAGTGATAAGGGAGAAGATTATATTTGCCGTGGGCAGCTTCCCTCAACAGAGCAATACAATCATCAGGTCACCCTGTCACATTGGCAGTAAATCAGGCTTGTGTAGCTGTCGTACTTCATTCTGTATTCTGTTATTGTTTCAGATTCAGATTTCTTCAGGCTTATATACCACATGTAGGCCGAAAGGTGCATTGGCAGCAGAGGCCCTGGCCAGGTGCCATGAGTAAGAGTGGACAGACAAATCTCCATGGTTTCTCTACTATCTGGCTTTATTCCAGAATGTTCATGGTTAACATGGATGCTGATGCTACCGTGTCACCACAGTAATGTTCTGGAGTTCGGAGTTCATTTCCGACGCTATTCTGTAAGGAGTCTCTGTTCATCCTCCCCGTGGAATGGGTGGATTGTCTCTAGGTCCTCCAGTTTGCTCCCACAGTCCGAAGTCGTACTGGTAGCTTAATTGGTGGTTGTGAAATGGTCCCATATTTTAGGTTAGGGTTAATCGGGTTTGTTGGGGGTTATTGAGGCAGCGTGGCTCGAAGGGCTGGAAGGGACTTCTCCATTCTGTACTGCTAAATAAATAAACTGAAAATGAACTGTGTGGTTGACAGGAAGAAGGCCAAGTGAGCGGAAGGGATTCATCCTGGAGAAAGAGGACGTAATGCATTTGGAGAGGGCACACAGGGGAAGGCAGGATATTTAAGAATTGGCCAGTCCTGGAGTTCACGTCCAGAAATTCCAAAAGGCATCCCATGCAGATGGGTAGCATAGTTAAGCAGGCATACAGAATACTCAGCTTGTAGGTAGATGGGACGAGACAGGAAACAGGGTTGGCATAGACTGGGTGGGCCGTAGGGCCTGATTCTATGCTGTCATGCTCCATGACTCTAAATAGGTGCTTGTTGGTCCTGGAGAGAAGGAGAATAAGGGAAGATCGTAAAGAGGTATACAGAATTCTGAGGAGTATAGATAGGGTAAATACAATCAGGGTTTTTTTTTCACTGAGGTTGGGTGAAGTTAGAACTAGAGGTCATAGGTTTAGGGTGAAAAGGGAACTATTTAAGGGGAACCTGAGGGGAACTTCACTCAAAGGGTGTTGCAAGTGCGGAATGAGCTGCTAGTAGAAGTGGTAGATTTGGGTTTAATTGCAGCACTTAAGAGAAAATATGGGAGTGTTATGGAGGGCTATAGTTTGGTTGCAGATGGGTTGGACTAGGCAGAAGATCAGCGTGGACTAGGTGGTCTAGTGAGCTTGTTTCTGTGGTAAGTCAAGCAGATTGGGGGATGTGCTTAGCAATTGCCTGTCCTGAGTGCTGCCGGTAGCTGAAACTCCCAGCCATTGTGACGGTGAATGTCTCTTTGCCAGCCATCTAAGGGGTGCTGAGAGCCTTGAGTGGACTGGCAAGTGGTGAGGGTCCCCAGCAGGGTGAGACTTGGGGGTGGAATGGAACCTCTGGATCCCTGGAGGATTGGAGGCTGGTGGGATGAACAAACAGCAGCGAATCCAAAGCAAAGTTCAAAGTAAATTTATTATCCAAGGACATCTGAGATTCATTTTCTTGCTGGCAATCACAGCATATGCAAAAAATACAATAGAACCAATGAAAGACCACACCCAGCAGGACAGACAGCAACCAATGTGCAAAAATCTTCAGAGAGAGCAACAAACTGTGCAAACACAAGAAGAAAGAGAAAAATAGTGATAATAATGAATAAATAAATAAGCAATAGATATACAGAATAGGAGATATACGGAAGAGCCGTTCAAAGTGAGCTCGGTTCAGTGGGAGCAGTTCAGTGATGGGTGAATGGAGTTGTGTGAAGAACCTAATGCTTGAAGGGTAATAACCGTTCCTGAAGCAGACCTTTGTGGTGTATTTGATAGTTTCCCAGACAGACAATTACATAGAAAATAGGATGTAGAAATCACAGCACAGTACCTGCTCTGAGCCCATGGTGTTGTACCAGTCTTTAACCTGCTCCCAGTTCAATCTAACCCTTCCCTTTCCTCCCCCTGCTGCTGTTAGTGCTTGTTACACCACGGGCGCTTCATTGCTCTTCCCATAACAATTTTTTTTTTGACCAGTCAGGTTTGTTAGCCCCGAGCTGGACCTGGGGACCGGACGACCACTTAGTCTGGCCTCTTCCCTTTGAGCTGTTTGGCATGGGTGACCCTACCAAGAATCAAAGCACAAGGCCCTGACTCAGCCCAAGTAGCTCTCTGGGTTACTGAGGCATGCAAGCATCCAAAGTCGTGGTCCTGTTGGGGGATCCCTCCCCCAGAGACTTCCATTTTTTAATTTGTTCCATGTGCCTACCTAAGCCTGTCTTAAACACCCCTAATATATCTGCCTTTATCACCACCCCTGTGCACCCACCGCTGTCTATGTAAAAAATCTCCCTCTGACATCCCCCCCACCCCTAACACTTTCCTGCAGTCACCTATAAAGTGCATAATTCTGATTTGATGGAGACAGCCGTGAGAAGCACGGAGAACCATCTGGAGAAACTTCTGAAATGCCCGGTTCGCTGCTGTTGCTACTGTGCGATCGAGAATCTCCGGAGGGAAGGCCCCAAAATCCTCGACTTTGCCTGCTGCTGGCGGCCGGGGCTGGGGTCGAAGTACTCGGCAGAGATGGTGCTCGGTGCTCGGTGTTGGAGGGCTGGTCGGAGGCTCGAAGTTTTCGGACGACTCAGAGTTGCACTGTGGTCGGGCATGGCAGGAGAGTTTTCTTCCTTCTCCCGTCTGCGTGAGATGTGGGACTTTCGAGAGACTTGGAACTTTTTTTACTGTGCCCATGGCCTGTTCTTCATCAAGTTACGGTATTGCTTGCACTGTTGTAACTATATGTTATAATTATGTGGTTTTTGTCAGTTTTTCAGTCTTGGTCTGTCTTGTGTTTCTGTGATATCACACCGGAGGAATATTGTATCATTTCTTAATGCATGCATTACTAAATGACAATAACAGAGGACTACATGTCCTCATAATCTAAAAAAAAGTATGCACTCTCGTATTAGTCTTTTTTTGCGCTGGGAAGGTCACTGGCTACCCAATAGATCAATGCCTCTTTTTGTCTTGTACACCTCAATCAAGTCACCTTCGGCAACACAGGACTCCAAGACAGAATGGAGTTTCTGGATCTGTGACGGACTGGAGGCTGACGGGATGAGCAAACAGCAGAGGTTGTGCTGCCTTTGTTATTGGTCCCTAGACAGACAGACAATTACCCAGTTGATTTATATGAAACAGTCTGCCCTTAATTGTCAGCACTCCAGTCAAGAAGAATTGATTGAAACTGAAGTGGTATGGGCCGATGGGAGGAAGTAAAAGACAATAAAGCCTGAAATCTTTTCTCTGTTGTCAGTGATAAAGTGCTTCTCATTGCATATGCATGAACGGGGAGATATAAAGGATAAGGTAGATAATCGGGTTCATCTGAGGGAGGTGTACAAGATGATAAGAGGCATAGATCGAGTGGATAGCCAGAGACTTCTTCCCAGGGTGGAATTGGCTAATACAAAGATGCATAATTTTAAGGTGTTGGGAAGAAAGTATGGGGGGGGGGGGGATATCAGAGGGAGGTTTTTCACGCAGAGAGTGGTGAGTGCATGGAACACCCTGTCAGGGGTAGTAGTAGAAGCCGATGCATTAAGGGCATTTAAGGAGCTCTTTGGTACGTGGATGATAGACAAATGGAGGGCTATGTGGGAAGGAAGGGTTAGATTGATCATAGAGTAGGTTCAAAGGTCAGCACAACATCATGAGCTGGAAGGCCTGTACTGTGCGGAGGTGTTCTCTGTTCTATTTCTCACATCTCATGACAAACTGATGAGGTGCAACCGTCGCTATGAAATTAACTGCAGATGTTACAAGTTTGGTTAAAAAATTGCAGAGAAGATGAAAGTTGTGGGCAGGGATCTGAGTAATAACAAACTACTGCTTAAGCAAATTGCTGTCATAGATTCATACCACACCGAATAAAGTCATTCCATCCACCGCACCCATGCAGGCCAACCTCATTTGCCAGCACCATCACTCCGGCTTGGAAGGCTTTTGCTCGTAACACTTTTACACCTATCAGTCTGTGGTCACTTCACAAAACCGCAGAGGTCCAATGTCCAACTAAATTGCCAACTCTTACTTCCAGAAACTTGACAACTCATGTTCTCAGAGACATGTTTTTATTGGTTAGTTTGTTTATTTTGTAATTATTTGTCTCATTTTTGCATTTGCAGTTTGTCTTCTTGTGCACATTGTCGGTTTTTGTGTGTAGTTGCTTATTGATTCTATTGTATTTCTTTGTTCTACTGTGAGGAAATAATTATCAGAGTATTATATAGTGACATAAATATACTTCCATAAATAAATTTACTTTGAACTTTGAACTCTGGGAGCCCTCATTCTGGTGAATCAGTCTTGGCCTCTGGGTCCTCCTGATCCATGTCATGTGTACAGTTCCAGAAACAGACCAGCTTCATTATACACATAGATCCTCTTGAATTACCATGTGGCCTCTGAAATCTCTTTAGTGTTTCAGAGTGTAGCAGCAAATAATCAGACTACCAGCAAATGTGTTTCAGCCAAAGGTGATTTTTAAACTTGGAGAAACATATGGCTGGATAGTTAACTCTGTTTTGCTCTTACCTCAGGCTGCTTCATTTTAAAATGTTTTGATAGTTTGGCTTATTCTGACCCATGATCCCCTTGACACAATATCAGGGAATTTTCTACAATTGGTAAGTCAATCTTAACAGAGTTTTATAAAATCAAACAACACAATTCCTGTGTGTTCTGAGGAAAATGAGGAGCCATATCAAGATGTATAGTAAAATTAACAAAACCCTTGTAGACACAAAAATATTCAACACCATAGTGCACAAAGAAAGAAATGGTCATTATACAGTCAGTGGCCATTTTGTTCGATACAGGAGTGGAAGTCTGTGTGGTTTTCTGCTCTTGTAGCTTATCTACTTCAAGGCTTGATGTTGATTCTTCTTTGTTTCCTCAGACACATCATTCTGTTTAGAATTGAAGTGTGGACCAGAAATTCCTGAGGAATGCAAGTAGCTGTGTGCAGACACTCAGTAGCCACGTTATTAGTTACATCCTGTAGTTAATAAGTTGGCTACTGAGTTTATGTTCGTGGTCTTCTGCTGCTGTAGCCACCCACTTCAAGGCTCAATGTGTTGGGCATTCAGAGATGCTCTTCTGCACACCACATGGTTATTTGATTTACTGTCTCCTTCCTGTCAGCTTGAACCAGTCTGGCCATTCTCCTCTGACGCCTCTCATCAACAAGGCATTTTCACCCACAGAATAGCTGCTCACTGGATTTTTTTTTTGGTTTTTTGCACCTTTCTCTGTAAACTGCTGTGTGTGAAAATCTCAAGAGATCAGTTTCTGAGATGCTCAAACCACCCCGTCTGGCACCAACGATGATTCCGCAGTCAAAGTCCACTTAGATAATATTTCTTCCCCATTCTGATGTTTGGTCTGAGCAATGACTGAACTCCTTGACTACATCTGCATGCTCTTATGCATTGAGTTGCTGTTGCATGATTGCCTGATTAGCTGTTTGCACGAACGAGCAGCTGTACAGGTGTACCTAATAAAGTGGCCACTGAGCATACTTGGCAGGACGACAGCTGGTCTTCCGTGTTAACACGATCTAATACCACAGTTGAATGATGTGTCTCATGTTAGGCTGTGCTCAGGAGCTGAGTTGTCATCGTACTGGCGTCACTTTACCAGATGGCATTGTTTGCAGCCGTGTTCATCCCTGAAACGTAGGATTTACTCTTGCAGTACCTCCTGTCAGCCAGGTGTAACTATTGAGCTTCACAAAAAGGATAAGTACACCAGCAGGTTTTATTTTTACAGCAACATGCGATAGTTGCGTAAACCTACCAGGAGCAGTTTAGTGTAAGGTGGCTGATATTTTGGATCAAAACAAAATATGCTATGCTGGAATGTGTGGCAACACTTGCGGGCTGCCCCCGGCACATCCTTGGGTTGTGTTGGTTGTTTACGCAAACGACGCACTTCACTGTATGTTTCAATATCATCATCATCGTTATTTGCCATGTGATATGACGTGAGCAACCATGGTCTATCCGTGCCGTGGTTGTTCATAGCAAATTTTCCCACTGAAGTGGTTTGCCATTGCCACCTTCTGGGCAGTGTCTTTACAAACCATTACCAATATCCTTCCGAGATTGTCTGCTTGGTGTTAGGGGTCGCACAGGACTTGTGATAGGCAGCAGTTGCTCATACGACCATCCACCACCTGCTCTCATGGTTTCAGTGCTACGCCGTACAGGCGGCCTGCAGGCTAGTGGAGAGAAGGAGCGCCATACACCTCCTCTGGTGGAGTGGTATCTCCACCCCAACACCCTATGTTTCAATGTATGTGTAATAAATAAATTAATCTGAGTGCAGATAAAATGACTGCTGGAAGAACCCTGAGGTGCAGGCAGCATCTGTGGAGGGAAATGGATGGGGTTGAAACCTTTCACTGGACTGAGAGAGAGAGGTAATGAAAAGGTGAGTGGATGGGCTGGAGCGAGAACCAGCAAGTGTGGGTCGAGTAGGGGAGAGGTGATGGGCAGGAGGGGAGAGTGGAAGTAGTGACAGAAGTTGGGGGGGAGCAATAGGTGGAGTCAACAGAAGGCTGAAAATGATGGAGTCTGGTAGGAGAGGAAGGTGGAGCATGGAATCGAGTGAGGAAGGTAGGAAGAGCAGGTGGGAACTGTACAGGAGGGGAATCAGTGTGTAAGTGATGGGCAGAACGAGTGGGTCTAGGAGGGGTAAGAACCAAGGTGATGGAGGTTGGGGTAAGTGAAGGAGGAGCTGGGTAGATCAGAAGGAGAGATAAGATGGATGGGGGGGAACTGCTTTGATCTGATTTTGAGACCATTGTGATTATGAGACCATCATCTATTTTACGCTCTTTTCTGTAGTTTATGCTGCAGCTTCGCTTGGCCAAGTGGTTAAGGCATTCGTCTAGTTATCTCAAGGTCGCTAGTTCGAGCCTCAGCTGTGGCAGCCTGTTTGTGCCCTTGAGCAAGGCACTTAATCACACATTGCTCTAGTCTGTGCAAGGAGTGGTGCCCCACACAGACTTCCAATTTGTAAGGCATGAAAATGCCCGACGCAGGCCTCTCATGGTCTGAGTCGACGTTCCCTCCCTCCCTCCCTTCGCTGGGTTGCACACTTCATTTTTAAACACAACTGGTGTTGCAACCATGTAGTAAACCCCCAGCTGAACAAAATGCTTCTGACTTGCTCGAGTCCCAGCTGATGGAGTGTTACTAATTTCTGGACATTTCCCTATCACACCGAGAAGCGGAGTCTTAATGGAGAATAGATGTAGAACACATTGCTGAGCTACCTAGTGGATTCTTCCTGAGTTTCATCAGCTCAGATCAGCCAACAGCGAATTAGTGAATTCAAATCCAAGTATTCTGTCTACCAACTCAGTGCTAATTACCACTTAATTCAGGCATAGGAAGAAGAGTATACAATTTAGCTCCTGATATCTACCCCACCATTCAGTGAGTTATGGACACGTTGTGGTCTAACTCCACGTATTCATCTTTGGCCTCCCTCCCTTAGAACACGGAACAATACAACAAAGGAACCGGCCACTTGACCCTCAATGTTTGTGCCAAACACAATGCTCAATCTCTTCTGCCTCTACATGGCCCACATTCCTCTATTTTCCCACCATTCTCTTCAACATCAATACCGTATCTGCTTCCACCACTAGCCCTGATACTGACCACTCTTTGTTTAAAAAAAATACCCTGCTCTGTACATTTCCTTTAAATTCCACACACCCCACCCTTACTGCATGTCCACTGCTGTTAATATATTTCATTAATAAAACTCTAATCGCACTCAAGTGTTAAATTGACATTGACTGAGCATCAACTCCCGCCACTGCCTACCAGGAGGTCGTACATTCTCCCTGTGACCACGTGGGTTTCCTCCGGGTGCTCCTGTTTCCTGTCACAGCCCAAAGATGTAGCTATTGGTAGGTTTAATTGCTCAGTGTAAATAGGCTGGGGTTAAATTGGGGGATTGCTAGGTGGTGTGGCTCAAAGAGTTTCTGCACTACATCTCAATAAATAAATTGAAGGTGGAAGAGAATCCTAAACTTCTGTCAGCTTTTGTGCGTAGCAGTGTTTCCTCGCTTCACCCCTGAAAGGGCTTATTCAAATTTTTAGACTTTGATCCCCGGTCCTAACTTTCACAACCAAGGGACTCACTCTCAACCTACAGTAGCTGCTTGTCTTTTCACCTTGAAAACATGGATTAAATTGCAGTTTAAACTAATTTAGAGCCTTTTTTTTTGTAATCTCTCTTTAATGTTTGGAGTTTCCTCTCAGATTTTCTCTACACTCTAGTGCAATTGATTGAAGAAAGCTACTCCTTTACACTGTCTGCTTAACTCTCTGTAAAGGTTTTGTGCTTGGCCTACTTAATCCCTGTTTACATCAACAAGCATGGTTAACGCTGGAAGTTGAATCTATATTAAGTGAAATCCTTTCTATTTTACAAGGCCATTTACAGATAATCTGTCAATTTAACAAATGAATTGCAGCTTCTGGAAGCTATATAAATCAAGTGAGCCGTCACCAAATTCAACAACACTTGAATACAGATTGTAAATCATGGAAAAATATTGGAAAAGTTTTAACAGAAATCAGTCACTATTTGAAACAATCTGGAAAAACCACTGATACTCTCGCTGTCCTGGGAAAATGCTGAGAAAGAAGATATTAACCTTTGTGGAAGGTAGCCTCAACTTCATTAACAATTTTATTACAGTAATCACATTCTCACCATGTAGAGACAATTGTCCAAGCAACATTGTGTTTCAGTTTGTAGCAATGTGTTATTTTATTGGCAGCTTTCCAAGTGTTCAAATTAAGCTTTTAGCTTTTGGACACGGTCTCACTGTGACTTTGGATTGCTTTTCAGTTCCTTTGATGGATTCAAAAGAGATCTGACTGTGTTATGTAATGAAGATTGCAGATGCTCAAAAGAGATGTTAAATCCGGTCTGCGGGTCTGACGGCATCACCTACCTTTCGCCATGTTTTGCTGGATGTACCAACAAGGTGAGCTTTCTCATGCTCCTTAAATGGTTGTGCTGTTAGATTTTACATTCAGAAGTAGAATCAAAGCTACTGTGTATTATTGTGTAACGAGAAAGAATTTATTGCTGATCAGGTCTGATAAGGACTGATAACAACAGAAGTGTGTTTTTTGTAAGAATTGAAAGTGGTTGGTGCGGCTGTAACGAAACCCAATTTCCCTCGGGATCAATAAAGTATATCTATCTATCTATCTATCTATCTATCTGTTTCAATCAGATCTCCTCTCATCCTAAATTCCAGTGTATACAATCCCAGTCACTCCAATCTTTCAACATATGACAGTCCCACCATCCCGAGAATTAACCTCATGAACCTCCGCTGCACTCCTTCAATAGCAAGAATGTCCTTCCTCAAATTTGGAGACCAAAACTGTACACAATACTCCAGGTGTGGTCTCACCGGGCACTGTACTACTGCAGAAGGACCTCTTTGCTCCTATACTCAACTCCACTTGTTATGAAGGCCAACATACCATTAGCTTTCTCAATTCAGAATTGAGGTGAGTGAAGTTATCCACACTGGTTTAGGAGCCTCATGGCTGTAGGGTACTAACTGTTCCTGAACCTGGTGGTGTGGGACCTAAGGCCCCTGTACCTCCTTCCCAATGGTAGCAGCAATGTCCTCTGCCTCCTTTTTATGTAACAGTGGAAGTATCTGTTGGGAGGGAAGGCAAAAAAAATTTTGAAGTATTCTTTAAGAGATTCTGTAGATGCTGGAAATCCAGAGCAACACGCTCAAAAACGAGACCCTTTTCAGCCCAAATCTTCGACTGTTTAATTATTCCTCTCCATTGACACTGCCTGATCTGCAGAGTTCCTCCAACATTTCGTGTGTGTTACCTGAAGTGTTGTTTGAATATTTCTTGGTGGAATTTTGCAAGTCAAGCAAGTAATGTACATGTGAGCAAGATTTACATGCTTCTGTGAATTGCTTTCTGGATTTTATTTTCTGGCTAAGTGTGAAAGTCTTAATCATCTCATTGTGTTTGAGTCATTTCATTGAAATGTCCTTTTTCTACTGTTTTCCTATACATTGATTGCATATAACAGAGGCCTGCAGTTTGTGGCGTAAGGGAATGCCTAAAGTAGGAATAGATCCCGCTGAGATCAGCAGGATATCTGCCCCATTTAAGCCTAATTAAAATTTGCAAGTGGGAGGGTGGCATTGAGATGCTAGATGTTTGTTATGGCCACTTCTTTCATCTGCTGTGCATATTCATGGACATTTCCGCAGGGATACGTACGTAGCACATTTCATATAGTAAAATATTCAAAGGTGCTTCACAGGAGAAATATCAAACACTGAGCCATATAAAGAAATAGTGAGGCAAAATATTAAGGAGCAGCTTAACAGAGGAAAGGTTAAGGATAAAATCAGCAGAGTGATCAAGTTGCATAACAGAAAAAGGCCCTTCAACCCATCTATCTGTGCCAAACTATTAATCTGTCTAGTCCCATCAGCCTGCACCTAGACAATAGCCCTCCATACCACTCCCACCCAAATTTCTCTTAAGCGTTGAAATCGAACCCACATCCACAACTTCTGCTGGCATTTCACTCCACAGTCTGAGTGATGGACTTCTCCTTCATGTTCCCCTTAAACATTTCACCTTACACCCTTAACCCATGACCTCTAGTTCTAGTGTCATCCAACTTTATAATTGATGCCCCTCATAATTTTGCGTGCTGCTATCAAATCTCCCCTCATTCTCCAACGCTCTTTGGAGCTAGTTTCTCTATTCATGTTCAAGTTTAATTCCCATTCAATCATACATGAATATGCATGACAACAGCCAAACAAAACAGCGTTACTCCGAGGCCAAGGTACAAAACACAGTAACAACATTGTACACAGCGCAAGTTATGTAGAGTACATACACAATAGGAAGCACATATAAGATATCAGTAAGATGCAGTCACACAAAAAAGATAGTCCGAGACCCAGAGTCCATGAACGTTGCAGCAGTCTGCAGTCAAATGCAGCTTGCTGTCTGCCAAGTGTACAGTGAGGCAGCACTGACTCCAGCTTGGATGCTGTGCCACACTGCCTCCATTGTTAGCAATACCTTCATCTGTGTAGATCCTTAAATCAGTCTGTTTTCTTGTCAAAATTTTATTGATTTGTTTTTACCAGGACCTTAGTTTCATCTTGAAACAGTTCAGCATGTTTGCCATAGACCTCTCATGTCAGTTGATTCCAAGTTTTAAAAGTAAAATATAAATGGAAGTTCTTCTTAATAATTATTGTGGTGCAATTAATCTCAGATGTCAGGGAATTTGGGTACTTTGTAAATTCTATCTGGAAGCGTAGAGGGTGAGTCTGATAAGAACAAAGTCTAGCCACTAGAGAGCGCCATTTAAGCACAAATGATTCAGAAATTGTTTACCTGTTAATAGTAGCACCCAGCTGCTGCCTTTTTGCATTCTCATCTGTATTTGGGAAAATTAGCTAAGTATACTTAGAATTTTTTTCATAATTTATTGGAAAATCTATTAATTATGACTTTCTGCTGATATTATATAAAGAATTGGAAAAATATTCCACCCATTGATTTGTGGAATTTGTTGACTTGAGTTGCTATTGAGATTCACATAAGAAACATAGGAACACCGAAGAAGAGTAGACCCATTAGTCTGTCCTGCTGTTCAATATGACCTGCCGTAGGCCTTGATTCCTCTTCTGGGCCAGTTCCCCATAGACCTCAGGCCCTGCTCTTCCACAAAAATTACCTGCTTTCTCTTTGAAGGTCTTTAAAGATTCCCTTCTCCATTGGCAGTTAACACAGCAGCTGTAAGATGGGGTTGAATTCCCCCCGGAGAGGCCACAAGGAGCTTGTCCGTTCTCTGCGAGACTCTGCGTGATTTCCTCCTGGTGCCTTGGTTTCCTCCTACACTCCGAAAAGACGTACCACTTTTAAGTTTTGCAAGTTGTGGACCTGCTACGTTGGCACCAGAAACATGGCGACACTTGCGGGCAGCCCTCAGGCTGTGCTGATCGTAGATGCAAACAACACATTTCACTTCATATTTTGCTCTTTCAATGTACAGAACTGTGCAAGTTTCTTAGGCACACATAAATAGGGTGCCTAAGACTTTTTCACAGTGTTGTAATTATAAACTGGGAGCAGAGAGCAGGTTTGTAAATCAGGTGGGAACAAGCCATGTTGTGAATGGCGAGGGTGGAGTGCCGTGGGAGGGGTGTGGGACAGTGGGCAGTGAAAGAGTGTCGGTGTGGTGCGTGACATGGGTGTGGATATACCCAGCCCTGAGACAACAAGCAAGGTCTGTCATGAAATTTGTATTTTTCTTGCGACAGCAGTACAGTGCAATATACTAAAGTTACTACAGTCCTGTGCAAAAGTCTTACCACCCTAGCTATATGAGTAGACCTAAGACTTTTGCACAGTACTGTACTTGTGACAAATAAAATTTATCTTTACCCTTTGGGTAGGGAATTCCAAAATTCCACCTCTAGCTTATAGGAATGCAGTGTTGGCAAACCAGAACGAGATCAAGAGTTCAAAGATAAGGACACATTAAACAAAGAAGAGTTGTATTCCAAGGAACTAGGAGTGAAGACAAAAAAATGCTTCTGCACACAAAAAGTGTCATCAGTTTGGAATTATCTTGCACAAATGTCAATAGGTTACACTTCATTTATAAACTTTAAATCTGGAAATGATGGTTCCTTGTTGGCCAGAGTGTTAAGGAACTGAGCCAGAGCAGGTTGAGTATCGAGATTCTGCAGATGCTGGAAATCTCGAGCTATGCACATAAAATGCTGGAGGAACTCAGCTGGTCAGACAGCATCTGTGGAGGGTTTGGACCGAGACCCTTCATTCTGGTTCCCCTCTATAGATGCTGCCTCACTTGCTGAGATCCTCCAGCAGTTTGTGGATATAGAGTCTGGTCACTGCTTGAACATGATGATGTTGAATGGCTGGACCACTTCCTGGCCTTTGCATGCAGTCGTAGGACTTGTTATTCTATGATTTCTTTTTCATTAAAATTAATTGAATAAGTTTGAAGCTAATAGCTAACAATTTACTGGAGGAATCTACCAGGGAAATGTGGAAACTGGGAAAGAAGAGACAACCAGGAAAGAACGGAAAACTGGGGAAGAAATGAAGCTCGGAATGCATGAGAAGAGGAGTAAAATGTCAGCTGAGAAAGAGAAGAATCTGTGGAAACAGGGGAAGTGAGGATGGGGAGGGTGAATCTGTAAGTAACAGAACAGTTGCCAGAGGAGTGATATGAGGTGTGAGGAACATTAAATTTCACCAATGGTAGTAGCCTCTGAGGGGGTTAGCCAGGCACCAGACAACCTCCATCTGACTTCCAGACTTCCCGCAGCCATCCCAGGAGGGTCTGGGACCTACATGGACATCAGGAATTGCAAGAACATTGAATGAGTTGACCAGCACGAAACAATGCATAATAGTTGTGCATGTTTAGAATAATAGAGTCATAGAAAAATACAGCACAGAAACAGGCCCTTTGGCCCATCCAGTCCATGCCAAACCATTATTCTGCCTAGTCCCATCGACCTGCACCAGGACCATAGTCCCCCTTACCTCTCCCGTCCATATACCTACCCAAATTTCTAATGTTGAAATCGAGCTCAGTTCTATTGGCAGCTCGTTCCACACTTGCACCACTCTCAGAGTGAAAAAGTTCCTCCTCGTGTTCCCCTTAAACATTTCACCTTTCACCCTTAACCCATGACCTCTAGTTCTAGTCTCGCTTAACCTCAGTGGGAGAAGCCTGCTTGCACTTACCCTATCTACACCCCTCATAAAGTTTATATCCAGCCAATACCTTGATCCCAGCACATGTGCTCCAAACCAATCCCCATTGGAGGGCATGGCCTTCTGAGGCCTTTATCGTCAAAGATGTTTTTGCTGGGCAGCCTCTGCACCCTCTCCAGCATTGTCAAATCTTTCCTACAGTGCATGCAGTACTCCAGCTGAGGTCTAACCAGTGGTTTATAAAGTATACCCACACTACTTTTGTATTGAGTGCTCTGACTATTGAAGAGCAATACTCCATATATCTTCTTAACCATGTTTCCTGCCTGCACTGCCACCCTCAAGGTTTGCTTGATTTTCATGGCAAGCTCCCTCTGTATCTCTGTGCTCCTTTGAACTTAACCTTTCATAGTGTACAGTATGTCCCAACCTGATTAGTACTCCCAGAATTCATCGCCGCATATTTGCTTAAAATTGGTTACTTTAGCTTTCTAGCATCTGCGGAATCACTTGTGTTTACCTCACATGCATTTTGATGAAAACTCTATATGCCATTTCCCCAACAAATTGGTGTCTCCCCTCTAGACCTAGACAGCCTTCCATATTGCCAGCAGCTCCTCCAGTCTCCAACTTGCTTCCGGTGCCTCCAGCGTTCAGATCCAAATCATTCACGTGTAATAGAGAACAGCAAGGGGTCCAGCAGTACTCTCTGTAGAACCCAACCGGTTACAGGCATCCATTCACAAAAGCGACCCTCAGCCGTCACTCTCTGTCCCCTAATGCCAGGACGGTTTTGGATCCACTTACCCTACAGCTTGGCATCTTCAAGAAGGCAGTTAAACAGGTAAATGGAAGTGGGCTTTGGCTGAATCCTGAAGAGGATGGAAGGAGACAGAGAGTGTGTCCAAGCCAGTATCATAGCCAAGAGACGAAAGAAGCGAGCTGAGCAATCGGAGGTGGATAGACTGAGTGGGTGCCCAGAACTAATCATAAGGAGTTATCAGTGACAGTGAGACAACAAAGATACTGTATTGTGTGGGTGAGTGCTCATGTCTTTAGTGGTGAAGGCTTTGTCCCTACTGAAAACTAATTGAGGGGTTTCAGGATGAGGCGTCTAACAGTTGCTATGTAATGCAGCCAGTGGTAAGCTCAGAGTTACAGTGATAATGAAATAATTCTGGCCGGATGACAATTTATAAATTTCTGACCTTTAAAGAGCTCCCCCAAGATTATAGCTGGGAAATGAAAGTGTATAAAAATTTGCTTTATTTTTAGTTTTCTCCCAGCCTTACTTCCCGCTGTTTCTGTTTAACTTAAGACAAAGCAGTTTTCAGAGCTCTGCTGTAAAGCACATAAAGAAATGCTAACCATCTGTAGGAATTAAGCATGCCAGTTCATTACTCACCTATTACCCTAATGGTAAACGTTACAGTGAAGCAACATTCAAAAACCTGTAGATTCAGCTGTTCCCACAATGAGAAAAAAAATACATAACAAGATAGCTCTTTAATGAAGTTGTTGGATTCACAGGTTTCTGTTGTGTGTGTCCACACAGTTAGGAAATTACCAGCCTAGTACAAGAATCTCACTTCTCCTGGGGGCTGCCGTCACAGATTGTGATTCTCATAGCAATCAGACTCTTCCCGCTTGGCATGTAATCACAGGAACTAATGTTGCTCAATAGAAGCTGGAATGAATAGTATCTCGAGGTTTGATAAATAGTGTGCATTTCATATTCACCACAGAAACAGTCCTTTCAAATATAAAGGACAGAAGTTAACTGTAGAACTGTGGAAGATTCATGACAAAACGAATATACTGACTGATCACGGCCTGATAGGGAAACACCAATGCCCACAATCAGAAAAGTCTATTAACAGTGTTGGGTGCAGCCTGGTCCATCACAGGCAAAACCCTGTCTGTCATCGAGCACACTTACAAGGAGCGTTGCCACAAGAAAGCAACATCCATCATCCAGGACCGTTACCATCCAGGCCATGCCCTCTTCTAGCTCCTATCTTTGGTCTTGGGTCCCACACACCACCTGGTTCAGGAACAGTTACCACCCTACAGCCATCGGGCTTCCAAACCAGCATGGGCAACCTTATCACCTCAATGCTAAACTGACTCCATGGCCTACAGACTCCACAACTCAGTATTATTGATTTACTTGTTTTATTTACATTTGCATGATTTATCTTCTTTGGACATTGGTTGATGGTCTTTGTTATTTATAGATTTTCATAAATTCTATTGTATTTCTTTAACTTCCTGTAAATGCCTGCAAAAAATGAATCTCAAGGTAGTATATGGTGATATCTATGTACTTTGATAATAAACTTACTTTGAACATTGAACTTTGAGCCACAGCACATCACATGTGGCCTATATTTACAAAGAGCTATCAAACCATTCCCTGAAGTCAAAGGAATTTTTCCATTTCATGATTTTCTCAAATGCTTATATTTTTATTCAATTTCTTTGCAATTCCCCTTCAGACAGTGTGTTCCAGATAATGATAAACTGCAGGTGGCTTTCTTCATATTACCCTGGCTCTTGTATCGAAAATTTCAAATCTGTGTCCTCTAGTTGCTACTGGAAACACTTTCTCCTTCCTTCATGATTTTGAAGTTCTCTTTCAGACATCCCCTACCCTTTATCCAATTTCTCCATGGTCTATGACACTTGATATCGTTCCTGTAAACATCTCCTGTGAGCTCTTTAATGGTCTGGCACCCTTCCTGATGTGTGGTGCTCTGATTTAGAGACAGTAGACCCACTGAGGCATGGCCAATGAATTATTGTGTACATTTCTTGGCTTTGCCCTGTTTATAAAGCATTCTCGATGGCTCCCTATACCTTCCAATGTGTGTATAGAACCTACTTTGGATGCCTTTGAAACTTCTGTCAGGGCAGGATGGTCATTCTGTGTCTCAACTACCTCCTGTCTGGGGTTACCCTTGCTCCCCGAACCCCATTACTCATTCACTGCTACACCTACTGTTCAGCAAACTGAATGGCCACAAGGGGTTGGTGTTTGAAATAACGGGTGATTTATTAAAAACTAGTGCACAGCAGGAGACCAGTCAAAGCTGATCTACCTGAACGTGATTTTGGTACAACTATTAATTGTCAGTTGATGAGATTACATAGAAACTGATTAACAGTAAAACTAGGTTTTGGTAACAGAATGGCGGTCGCAGGATGGCTTAATTAAGTAAAGGACTAGATCTTGATAACATTGAAATGATGATCCACAAGTGAAACTTAGTTAACCATAAGACCATCAGATGTAGGAGCAAAATAAGGCCATTTGGCCCATTGAGTCTGTTCTTCCATTTGATTATGGCTGATTTATTATCCCTCTGCACCCCATTCTCCCGCTTTCTCGCCATAACCTTTCACACCTTTTCATCATCTTTTACTAATGAAGAACCTTTCTACGTCGTCTTTAAGTATACCCAATGACCTGGCCTCCACAGATTCCACAGATTGGCCACTCTCTGGCTAACAAAATTCCTCCTCATTTCCGTTCTAAATGGACATCCTTCTATTCTGAGTCTGTGCCCTCTAGTCCTAGAGGATTTATTCATGAGAGTTAACTCATCTATCACTGTGTTTTCTCAGTAATAAATATTTCCCAGGCAGAGGCACCTTTTTCCTTCAACTTTGGTAATACTTCAAGCAAAATATATAAATATTCAGTATACATTTGAGGAATAAGGACTCTACATTTATAGGAATGAAGTTGCAAGCTAAGAGTCTGATAAAATGTTGTTTTAACCCATGCTAATTACTTCCCGTTCCTTTATGACAAATATCTTCCTTCCTCAGAACCTTACCAACTGTGCCTGCATCAACACTGAGTTTGCCCGGAATGCCACAGCCATGCCAGGACAATGCCCCAAAACAAATTGTGAATACGCTTTCCCGGCCTTCTTTGCGGTTGTGTGTGTGGGAAGTTTGCTGGGCGCCATGGCACAGACGCCATCAGTAATGATTCTCATCAGGTGGGTGTGCTGTGATAGACACTTAGTTGTTTATTCTATTACAGTAAGAGTGTGCTGGATTTTTTTTTGCATCTGTATTAATCAGTGTGAAAGTGGGTCATCAGAACGAGTGCCTGGGTGAGGTGATTCTACTCCCAACCCTGTTTCGCAGTTTCAGCAGACCTACTGGTAAACTCTAGTCATTGCTTGCTGATTTGAAGGCCTATAGTGTTGCTCAAGCCCGATTCTGATCCCCCAGCTGGCTGCATCACTGCCTGGTATGGGAACTGTACTTCCCTCAGTCACAGGAGTCTGCAGAGAGTGGTGCGGACAGCCCAGAGCCTCTGTAGATGTGAACTTCCCACTATTCAGGACGTTTACAGAGACAGCTGTATAAAGCGGACCCGAAGGATCATTGGGGACCTGAATCACCCCAACCACAAACTGTTCCAGCTGCTACCATCTGGGAAACGGTACCGCAGCATAAAAGCCAGGATCAACAGGCTCCGGGACGGCTTTTTCCACCAGGTCATCAGACTGATTAATTCATGCTGATACAATTGTATTTCTATGTTATATTGACTGTCCTGTCATACATACTATTTATTACAAATCACTATAAATTGTGCATTTCACATTTAGGCGGATATGTAACATAAAGATTTTTACTCCTCATGTATGTGAGGGATGTCAGTAATAAATTCAATTGAGAGGCATTACTAGGCCATGGTGCACGAGTCTACCCAGTGAGCAGCAAGCTTCTTCCATCGGCTTGTTAGTTGCCCAGGGAACACAGGAAGTCCGAGGCGTGGGGAAGGAAGGAGATTGGGGGCAGGACCAGGAGTGGTAAGTGGAGGGATGAGCGGAAAGGGATAGCAGGGAGTGGAAATGGAAGTGAAGACAGGATGAGGATCGGAAAGGGAAGAGGTGATCAGAAGGAAGAGAAGGTGATGGTTGTTACACGCTGGGCAACTCTTACAGTGTGGGAGTGACAAACCAGGCCAGCTGAGACAAAAACATCCACACTCGAATGTCCATGGCCAAAAGAGAGTGCCGACAGCATGTAGGAGGCCCAATATGGTTCATCCCTCGCACCCCCCCGCCCTCGAACTGCAGAGGAAGGGAGGAGGTGAGGTAAACTATGAAAAATGATGAAATGTCTGTCCTGCCTGGTAGTGGTCAGCTGGCTGGTGCACTCCTGTGGACGGCCACAGAGAGGCAGTCTGCTTAGGCGATGTTGAGTGCTGTGGGCTATGAATCTCCCCTGTTCTTGATAAGGTGGCCATTGGTTCATCTGCTCGGATGCCAGCCTCATCAGCAGAGCCCAGCGTGTATGGTTACTGATATGACTCTGTAAAAAAGTTTAATTGCACTACTCTGTTGTCATTCTTGCTCCGCGCATGCATAACAAGGATCAGCATGAGATTGAGAGGAAGAGAGGATCGGAGGGGGGAGGCAGTCATGGGGCAGGGAGAATGTAGAATCGAAGGGGAGAGGACGGGAGGGCAGAGGGCAGAGAACATGTGACTGAGGGAGAGCGTACAGATAAACACACAACTATCACACCTAGGTGCTCTAATCAAACTACAAACCACATGGACAGCATCTATTATATCTTACATCTGTCATGACAGTGCTGTCGATGAGTCTGGCCAAAGCCGATGTATTATAAACCTTGTATGAGTTAATTCAAATGTGCAAATCACACTTATTTTTGGTTCTGATTCATAGGCTGAGTAATTGTTTAAATATAAGACGCAGGAAAATTTTGTATTGCTGCAGGGATGACCCTCAATTTTCATTTGATGAGTTCCCACCTTAATTGTCCCTCGACTCTGTCGAGGAAGTACTGTCAACCTTGCTTTGCATACTGGTGGATTGTAGAGCATAGAACAGTACAGCTCAGTACAGTCCCTTTGGCCCAAAATGTTACGCCAACCTTTTAACCTACTCTTAAGATTAATCTAACCCTTCCCTCCCACATAACCCTACATTTTTCCTTCATCCAAGTGCTATCTAAGAGTCTTTTAAGTGTATCTGCCTCTACCACAACCCCTGGCACTGAGTTTCATACACCCAGCAGGCTTTGCGTAAAAAAAAACCTAACTCTGACATCCCCCATGTACTCCCCTCCGATCATCTTAAAAATATGCATCCCCATATTGGCCATTTACACTCTGGGAAAATGCACTTCGTCTATGCCTCTTATCATTTTATACACCTCTATCAAGTCACCTCTCATATTCTTTTTCTCCAGAGAGAAAATTCCTAACTTGCTCTCCTACCCACATAAGACAAGCTCTCTAAGCCAGGCATGTTACTGGTAAATCTCCCCGGCATCCTCTCTTATGTTTCCACATCCTTCCTATAATGTCTAAACATTAGATTCCACTGCTTTCGGCATGGGTGTTCCGCTTGGCCGAATAGTCTGTGGAAGTAGGGAAGAACTAACAAAAACACCTCACAAAATTGCAAAGCTTAACCAATATAAAACAGTAAACATTATTTCCATACTAAGTGCAGCAGTCCCGATATCAGCCGCTTGCAGAAATCACAGCAGTTACCAGATATCACAGGAAGCAAGCCACAAACTGGCCATTGTTTCTTGAAAGGACTATACTTGCCTGAGCCCACTTCCTTTAAGAACTTCAACCCATTCTCTCACTCACAAGGGAGACTGCAGATGCTGGAAACCTTGATCAACACACGCAAAATGCCAAAGGAACTCTGCCTATCATTAACACAAGATACCCTGCAGCTGTTTGAAATCCAGCGCAACACACACAAAATACTGGAAGAGCTCAGCAGGCCAGGCAGCATCTGTGGAGAGGAATAAATTGATGTTTCGGGGTTAACAACACACACAAGATGCTGGAGGAACTCAACAGGCTAGGTAGAATTGTATGGAAAAGAGTACACAGTCAACGTTTCGGGCTGAGACCCTTCATCGGGACTGCCCGCAACAGCCCGAAACGTTGACTGATTACTCTTTTCCATTGATGCTCTCTGGCCCACTCCCACACTCACCTTCTTCACGGATCTTCAAAGCAAGCCTGAACAAACAAAATTCATCGTTGTGAAAGCTAGATCACAGCTTCCTGAATCCACGAGTGAGTTCAGCAATTTTAGATCATAATGACTGTTCCTGTCTTTTTTTCAGGCAGTAACTGCCATTAATGATGCCCCTGACAATCTCTCTTGGATCCAGCTTCTGTTTCTATTTCCAGAAGTCTTACCACATCACCTCTTGCTGTTTAAATGTTTCCCAATGAGGAGCTTCCTTCTCAACTCTTTTTGCCCTCTCCCTTTTCCTGCCTTTCTACGTTCTCTTTCATTCTAAGTACATCTGGCTGCATCATACCCTGGAATGGAAGCACCAGTGCCCAAGAATGGAAAAGTTACAAGAAGTGGCGGATACACTATAGTCCGTCACAGGCATAACCGTCCCTATCACTGAGCGCTGCCACAAAAAAGCAGCACCGATCTTCAAGAATCCCCAACATGCTCTCTTCTCGCTTCTGCCATTGAGCTGGGGGTACAGGAACCTTGGATCCCACACCACCAGGTTCAGGAATAGTTATTCCCCTACACTCACCAGGCTCCTGTACCAGCTTGGATAACTTCACTCACCTCAACACTGAATAGATTCCGCAGCCTATAGACTGAATGTAAAGGATATAACAACTCATATTCTCAGTATTATTTATTTACTTTTTTATTTTTTGCCTGATTTTTTTTTGCAGATTGGTTGTTTGCCAGCCTTTGTTTTGTATAGTTTCATAATTTTCTATTGTATTTATTCATTTTCGTGTGAATGCCTGGGAGAAGATGAGTCATGTATGGTGACTCATTTGATAACAAATTTACTTTGAACTATGTACATGGATTTAAAAAGTACAATGGGATTGGTCTGCTTACTGAATCATTGCCGTGAAGATTGACAGTCAGCAAGGATCCCAAGGCCATGCCATGGCATTGGCTGCTGCAGCCTCTGTATTTGGTTAAAAGTTGATGCATCATTGTTAGAGTTTTCAGTTCTAATAGACGTCTATTACATTGAAACGGCTACTAAAATAGAAACAGATGAGTTTTGGATAAGCACATTCAGTGATTGTATATTAACATCCCACAACTTTATTTCAACAAGCAACACAGAGAACTTTTAAGCAATTGAATGAGATTGCTCAGCTACTGTGTATCCTCATCTGCAGTGCCAACTGTGCACATTCAGCTTCACTAGGTCCTCCTATAATGTCCAGGTGATTTTTCAACAGCAATCTGCAATGTAAATTGTTTCTTTGAGTTGCTAGTTGCTTGAGACAAAGCCCACAGATTTCGGAAAAGACAAGGTGCACAAAGATTATTATGCACGGTAGCATAGCGGTTACTGGTATGACGTTATTGCAACACGAATTACCCAGGTTCAGTTCTGCCGCTGTCTGTAAGGACTTTGTACATTCTTCCCATGACCGTGTGGGTTTCCTCTGGGTGCTCCGATTTCCCCCCACATTCCAAAGACGTGTGGGTTAATTCATCACATGGGCGGCATGGGCTCTTGGCCTGTTACTGTGCTGTATCTCTAAATTTGTTCAATGAGGCTCTGAATCTCTTTTAGTCCAGGAAACTCTGCCTCACTGTCATGTGAGTGTAGGTTTGATATGGAGATAAAATTGACACTAGAAGGGAGCTTGTCTTGAAGATATTCAGTGGCCTTTGCTTGTTTTACAGATCCGTAAACCCTGACTACAAATCATATGCCCTTGGTGTCCAATTTCTTATGCTTAGATTACTCGGTGAGTATTTCTGATCAATTATTCAATAATTTAATGTTATATTTTAGTTTTCTCCTATTCATCTGAAGATTGTCAGAAGTTTGCTGAAATGTTCTTTGTGATTCATGAAAATTTAATGCTTCTAAGCAAACTAAATAACACTCTAGTTGGGTAAGAATATAAAGCAAAGTAATTTACTGAAGAGGCTGGCCAATAAATAGAGTAAGGTTGCAGAGCTGCAAAAGAAGTGACCCATATTCACAATAAATGCCATTTTACAAACGTTTTCACCACAAGAAGAAAAGGAAAGACAATTAAGGCTTCACTTTTTTTGAGGAATTAAAAAATACATCAGAGAGCATTTTCAAATCAGGGCATACCTAAAAAATGTTTCTTACTGAGGAGTAATCATCATCATGTGCCATGTTGTATGACATAGACAGTCATGATCTTGACCATGATTATTCTCGGCAAATTTTTCTACGGAAGTGGTTTGGCATGCCTTCTTCTGGGCAGTGTCTTTACAAGATGGGTGAACACAACCATTATTAATATTCTTCAAAGATTGTCTGCCTAGTGTCAGTGGTCGCATTACCAGGATTTGTGATATGCATCAGCTGCTCATATAACCATCAACTACCTGCTGCCATGACTTCACATGACCCTGTTCAGGGGCTCAACGGGTGCTACACCTTACCCAAGGGTGATCTGCAGCCTAGCAGAGGGAAGGAGCAACTTACACCTCCTTTGGTAGAGACGTATCTCCACTGGGCCACCCGGGAGGAGTAATTAGCAAATGTGACAGTGAACATTTAGCACGCATTGATAAAAGAAGCAAGCATGAATTTATAAAGGTAACTTGAGAGAGATTTTGTTCAAGTAAAAGGGAGGGTAGATGAGGGAAAAGAGTTGATGTGATATAAATAGACTTCCAAAAGATACTTGAATAGGTATTACATTCTTGGCTTATGATTAAGACTTGAAGGCAATAGAACAAAAGAAGCTGTTACCAAATAGATAGAAAATTGGATAAGCAGAATGTGGTGGTGAAAGTTTTTTAAACTGGAGGAATAGAGTTCCCGTGGTGTGGACAAGTACCAGTTTCTGTATTGGCAAACAACACAAAATGTGGAGCCATAACAAACAGTGAGGAGAAATAATAATCAATTTCATGGAAATATGGGCTGGCTGGTAGAGTGGATGAGTAGTGGATGAAATTTAATCCAGAGCATTTGACTTTGTTTGGAAGAAGGAGGTATAAAGGTTAAAGAGAGAGAGAGATCTATGGGTCGATATGGATAAGGATCTATAGATATATACATATAGTTCACTGAAAGGGCAGGGGAGTGGAACTGTTCCTACATATAGCCAGTACAGACCTCACAAGGCAAATAGCCTCCTTTCCTGCTCAAAGGTTCAAAAAAAGGTTCATTTACTGTCAAAGTATACAACTCTGAAATTCTTCTTCACCAGTTAGCACAAAACCAAGAAAAAAAAACATGATTGTCAGCCCGATACTCACCCCCCCTCCTGCTGTGCTCCACTCTCATCATTCCCAACCTCCTTTGCTCCTGTCAGATGTGCAAGCTCCCTCTCTGCTCCACGTTGACAACTAGAACACTGTAGAAAAGTCTTAGGCGCCCTAGTGGTACAGTGCCTAAGATTTTTGCGCAGTTCTGCACCTGCCATTCCTTCAGCACGGAACAGTCCCCAATTACATATGGTCATCGAAATCTTTACTGTTTTCCTTTAATTTCTTGTCTGTTTTCGTATTCCTTTCAGAAAATCTAATCTTCTTCTTCGCCTCCACCCCTGCTGTAACCATTCTCCGTTTCTGTCAGTAAAAGGATTAGAAATTGAATTAGGTCCTTGCACTTAAGGCTTTGCATTCAGCTAAGCTTAAGTAAAGACATGTATTTCTGGTGGCCGCCTCCAGCCATCGCAATGATTAAATAAAAGGAATCTAAAACTCTGTCAGATCTGTATGTTCTGAGGCACTGCAAAATAAAAGCAACAGGCACCTGAGTAGCATATTGAAGAGACCTACCTCCCTTTCATCGGGCTCCTAAATTTTGCTCAGTCTTTTTCACTGCAAGCACATCACAGCCACCACTGGATGCAGGAAATACTTTTGTTTCATACTTGTAAGTAACTAAAGGGAGTCCAAGTTTCCTCTCAAGTGATACAAGTCCCAAAGTGGTCTTCAGATAAAATGTAGTAATGACAGGGGCATTATGTAGGCAGACGTCCCACCCTGCAAAAACTCATTTCAGGGAGGTAGCACCATCAATTTGTGGGAGACTCCCAGAACTTCCGGGAGAGGTGGGATGTCTACAATAGCTATATCTCCTCAGCAGCTAGCCAGCTAGTTTAAATAATGTTAGCTATGCTAATGAACGAATGACAGCTGTTAAACTCACCTCAACGTGTCTTTTACAGTCTTAACCCACCATGGGCAATAGAAAAGTCGCTGTCGCAAACAGTGCAGTGAGCAACACTGTCATTGTTTTTGATCTCTATTAGCCAGGGGTACACTTTAGGGTAGTCTGGAGTGACGTACGTTTTATATTTTCTTTTTTTTGGAACACTCTGCCATGGTGCCCTCTCACTCTCTCTCTCTCTCTCTCTCACGCACGTGCTCTCTCTCTCTCGCTCGCGCACTCTCGCTTGCTTTCTCTCGCTCTCTTGCTCGCACCCTCTCTCTCGTGGTCACTCCCGCGCTCTCTCTTGCTTTCTCTCTCTCTCTCACTCACTCGCTGTCAAAAAAATTGATTTCCGTGATATTGTAAGTAATTTGCGGGCATCAGGGAGCCACTATCAATATGCGGGGAGACCCCCGGAATTCCCGGGAGAGGTGGAATGTCTGTGTATGCATATCTTATATCATTCAGTTGCGATTGACATTGTGCCCTATTTTCATATGATATATGTATTTGATATTTCTGTCTAAAGGCAAAATGTAGAGCTGTTTGTAAGAATGGACAGCAGCTGGGAGTGTTCCCTGCAGTACAGGTCATGAGCATTGCAGAAATGAGGCACTCAAACTCATCTTATCTCCCTTACACATCTCTGAGAAGCTGCAGTTACAGCACAGCAAATCCAAACAGGAAGTTCTCATTGTGAAAAAGCGATCAACAATCAAAGCCATTCCACTGAACAGGAAGCTGCAAAGATACAGTAAAATGGAGTGGTTCAGGCTGACTTATCTTCAAAGAAAAAGTCATAAAGGAATCGTATGGTCAACAGTAAGGCATACATACATGAATTTGAAAAATGAAGACATACTCTCAGACACTACTTTTCACACCTGTTTAAGGATGTTGGAAAGTGCTTTTCAGCTAACTAATTGCTTTTTGATGTTTATCTACATGAGAGGAAACGAGGTTAATTTTCATTTTGAGGATAACTAAAGCACAAAAGTATGTAGGCTGGATGATTATTAGGGCCAATAAAACTAAAGATACCCATGACAAATATTAAATGTACAGGGTGGAGGTGAAGAAAAAGATTAGAATTTCTGCAAGGAATATGAAACAGACAAGAAATTAAAGGAAACAGTAAAGATTTCGATGACCATATGTAATTTGGAGACTGTTCTGTGCTGAAGGATTGGCAGGTACAGAACGGCGCAGAAACCTTAGGCACAGGTATACTGTACCACTAGGGCGCCTAAGACTTTTCTACAGTGTTATAGTTGTCAACGTGGAGCAGAGAGGGAGCTTGTGCATCTGGCAGAAGCAGTTGGGAATGCTGAGGGCGGAGTGCTGTGGGAGAGGTGGCAGAGAAGTAGTGCCAGGGGCGGGGGGGAGTGGTAGTGCCCAGGGTACAGACGCACCCAGCCCTGAGACATCAGGCTAGGTCATTTGATTCCAAACAGTTGGTTTATTGATCGTTACAGACTGTCTCTCCCCTCTCCCTTCCCCTTTTCCCAACCATGATTTCCCTCACCCTGCCCCTTCCCACTCTGTCCACAACAGGGTCCCAGATCAGAATCAGGTTTATCATCATTCACATATTTCGTGAAATTTGCTTTTATTTTTGCGGCAACAGTACAGTGCAAAACTTAAAATTACTGCAGTACTGTGCGAAAGTCTTAGGCAACTAAGCTATATACTGTATATTAGGGGTCGCCAACCCGCCGATCGCGATCGACCGGTCAATCTTTGAGACTTTCCCAGTAGATCCCGAAGAAAAATCAAAAATAAATACACAAATACTGTTGTAACGTGAGCATTATAAAAGTAAGTAATACTAATTAGGATAATGGTAATATAGCAATATTTTCGCTACAAAGCTGTTTGTAAAGAGAGATTGTTTCCGGGTTGCGGGAGTTTAGTTCCATTCTTTCTGCCCAGTGCGCATGTGTGTAGTTCCCCTGCCGCACTGCGTTTTCAGCGTAGCCTGTGCTGCATCAAAGTGACCAATTAGATTAGGTAACAGCACAGACTGTCGCAAACATCAATATACGGCAGTGTCCCCAACCTCCGGGCCGTGAAGTATGCAGAGGTGCAGTGGTAGTCGGGATGCACACAGCACACCTTTAAGAAAAAAAGCCGAAATAAACAAGCTAATTGATTAAGTGAATGTCGGCTCAGATCAGAGGCGACGCAGTTGGCAATCGCTCGTGATGTCCTGATAGCATAGCGGAGGCTCCACGAAAGAAGGCGAAAACATACAAATTCCATCCAGAATGGGAAGAGGAATTTCTATTTACCTTGGTGAAAGACAAGTGTGTATGTATATTGTGCCACCAAACACAAGCACTGACTAAAAGAGGGAATCTGGAGCAGCACCGCAACACCAACCGCCAGGAATTTAAAGACACCTACCCCCCCCCCCCAAAGAGCGCAATTCGTGCCTGGAAAGTTGAGGAGCTGAAATCAGGGTTGAAGTCCCAGCAATCGTTTTTCACAAAACATGCTGCTCAAAATAAGGCTGCTATTGAAGCATCATTTCATGTAAGTCACATTTTGGCTAAACACAAGAAGCCTTTTACAGATGGCGATTTATTCAAGGAAGCAATGGTCATTATCGCAGAGACTGTTTTTAATGACTTTAAAACAAAAACGACATCACAACCGCAATACATAATATACCACTTGGCCCTGCAACAGTGACAAGGAGGGTAGAGTCACCGTCAGAGGACGTGAATATTTTTCACTGCAGTTCGATGAATCCCTGGATGTAATGCAAACAGCTCAGCTTGTTGTTTTTGTCAGAATGGCTTTCCAGGATTTTACAACAAAGGAGGACTTCCTCACTCTTTTGCAATTAAAGGAAAGAACGAGAGGTGAGGATATTTACAATGAGTTTAAAAAAATATGTCCATGAAAATAACAACCCCATTCATAAACTGGTGGCAATTACTACTGATGGGGCCCCAGCAATGCGTGGTGTGCGCGTTGGTTTTATAGCATTAAAAGTCAATACCTACTTCGGGTCAACTTATCTATGTGAAATTGCATTTTCACAGCTGAAAATTATTAAATCTAAGTACAGGAGCTGACTTACTGATAGACACCTCACTAGGGTTGCCAACTTTCTCACTCCCAAATAAGGGACAAAAGTAGCAGTCAACTCCCGGGCGTTTGTGTTTACCCCGAAAAGATTACAATGACCATGAAGCCTTGCGCGGGCATCTGTGTGCGCATGCGCATATGTGCTGTTTTTTTTACCCCACGAATTGGTTTTGGCTTAATTTTCATTATTTCTACTTTATATAGGCTGTGTATTTGTCATCTCATTCCTGCTTTTACTATATGTTAGTATTATTTTAGGTTTTATGTGTTATTTGGTATGATTTGGTAGGTTTTTTTTGGGTCTGGGAACGCTCAAAATTTTTTCCATTTAAATTAACGGTAGTTGCTTCTTCGGCGTAAAGCATTTCGGCACGAAAGGTTTCATAGGAATGCCTTACCTTAGTGGGGGAAATACGGGACAGTTGGCAACCCTACACCACACAGACTGTCTCAGAGTGGCTGTCTGTAGTTATGAGCCAAATTTCAGGGAACTAGCGGAAAGTATTCAGCCCCAGTCATCACACTGAGTGCAACAGTCAATTTTTATTCATTTACTTTTCGTGTTGAAATAAAATGAAATAATGAAACTTAGAATTAAAGGTGTGAAGTATTGTAATATTCTTAAAGAAAGACAGCTATGGCCTGTTTGATATGCTAGTTACAGTGTTTTCTTGTTTGAATTAATTTGAAAGTTTGACAAAAGTATTTTGTGTAATTCAAATACAATTTGCCCAAATAAAAGGCCTCAAATTGGAAGTACAATCTGAGCTGTCTTTTCTCTAAACGATTTAGTAGGTAGATCTTGCCTTTCACTGAGGTCGCGTTAGGGGATCTTGGGCTTAAAAAGGTTGGTGACCAGTACTGTATATATATATGTGCCTAAAACTTTTGTACAATACTGTGTAATAAATGTTTAAATTATCTGGCAATTTTTTATACTGGCAAAAATGAAACTGCAAGTTAAGTTAGGGTGCCACAATAGCGTAATGGATAGCACAACGGTTTACAGTGCCAGTGACTTGAGTTCAATTCCCATCAGTGTCTGTAAGGAATTCATACGTTCTCTCCATGACCGCATGAGTTTCACCCGGCAGCTCTGGGTTCCTACCACATTCCAAAGGAGCGCAGGCTTGGGTTAGTAAATTGTGGGCATGTTTTCAGTGCAGTCTTGACACAGTTGCAGAGTTTTGCAAAGCTACCCAATTTACACCCTGTCCACTAAAATTAAGTTAATCCTCCCAATCAAAGCAAGAGTAACGTGAATAGCACTTAATTGTGACCTGCACAATATGTTTGTGATCTCAAGAGCCAAAGCACGGATGGAGTTCCACTCCAACACTGGAATCTGCAGTCATCCAAAGGCAGAGGAAAGCTGATTATAAAAGGAGGAATGGGAATAGCTCAATTGAGATTAAAACAGAATATTGTATGACTATACCTATGGAAAATAGAGCTCAATTTTAATTGATGGAAAAGACCATCATTACCTTAAGTCAATGGTCCCCAACCTCCGGGCCGCAGACCAATACATTGCTGCAAAAAATGCAGTGGTGCAGTGGTAGTCGGAATGCAATCGCCTCTGCTCTGGGCCGACATTTATGTGCCGGGCAGCACCTAATTAATTAGCTTGTTTATTTTGGCTTTTTTCTTAAAGATGTGCTGGGTGCATTCCGACTACTGCTGCACCACTGCATTCTTCGCGGCAATGTATCGGTCCGCGGCCCGGAGGTTGGAGACCACTGCCTTTAGTCATAGGGTGGCGTGGTAGTGCATTGACTAACATAGCATTTTACAGCACTAGCGATTAGGATTCAATTCCTGCCACAGTCTCTACGTTTGTATGTTTTCCCATGACCGCGTGGGTTTCCTCCGGTGGCTCTGGTTTCCTCCCACATCCCAAAGGTGTACGGGTTAGGGTTAGCAAGCTGTGGGCATGTTATGTTGCTTCTGGAAGGAAGGCCCCTCCACCACATCCTCAGACTGTGTTTAGTCGTTGACGCAAGAAACGCATTTCACTCTATGTTCCAATGTACATGTGACAAAGCTAACTTCAGAGAAAAAGATCTTAATACTTGAAGTCCATCATGACAGTCCCAAAGTATCACTGAAAAAGTATTTGGACCAACGATCTTAAACCGCTTTATTAAAAACTTCCCTTCTGACATAAATCGGGCAGTTTTCTGCCGATTATTCTGGATTCAGCTCCACCTAACATCGCTTCCACAAAGTAGTGGCTGCAGTCAATGATAGCAGTATCTTCATGATATCTTCATAAAGGCTGGGCCATGCTTCTGCCACATAGAGTCATGAGGGCCCAGGTCACCAGGGTCGAAGGTCCATACAAGTCTGGAAGTCGAGGCCTGTGATCGGCCAGCCCTGGGGTCCTCGGCGAAGTCCAGAGTTGGAGGCCTGATGGCTGCGAGTCTGAATTCAGGGCCTTGGGTCAGGAGGTCTGAAGGCAGCCTTCCTGGGGTTGGAGGTCTGACTGCTTGTGTGAGTGGGTGGATAGGTGGGAGGGTGGGCAAGGACCTTGTTTTGTTTTGTTGTTCTTGCTGCTTGTATAATTCTGCCGAACATCGTCGACATGCTATGTTGGCGCCAGAATACATGGCCACTTTGCAAACTGCCCCCAGCGCACCCTTAGGTTGTGTTAGTTTTAGTGCAAGTGACACATTTCATTGTATGTTTTGATGTACGTGATAAGTAAATCTGAATCTGAATTAACATATTTGACGTGAACGAGCCAAAATGCGTCCCCTGACCTTAACTTTAGCATCATAATCCAGTCTCCCACCATCAAAATACAAGAAGTCACAGTTAACCAATCACATTCCTGAATGTTTCACTTGTCGTGGAGTCTACTGCTTTTCAAAAAGCAAATTGCAAAGTTTCTATGGCCTTTGTGTACAAAAGCACTTCATATCTTTACTCTTGAATGGCTGAAGTTTGTGCTGTTCTCATTCTGCTTTCCCCTATCAGAGGAATGGGCTATCAGTAGACACACTATCAACTCTCTTTATTAGTTTAAGAATCTTGAGTAAGTTTCCCTTCAACCATAATAAAACATATGGAAATGTGTGTTTCTTTTTCGGTCTGTTTCATGATTTACCTCAGAATCTTCTCCGTTGCACCTCATATTATCTTTCCAGTTAAGATTGGGGCAGTTAAGAAACTCTTGACTGTAAAGTATAGGGGGTGTCGTCAGAGCTGGATTTGTTTTTAATACCGAGAGTGGTAAGCTTGAAGAACACACTACCAGGGTAGTGGTAGAGGTAGGTGCATTGGGTCATCTAACAAACTCTAAGACAGGTACAAGGACGATAGAAAAATGGAAGGCTATGTAGGATAGAGGGGTTATATTGATTTTAGAGTAGCTTAAAAGGTTGGTACAACATCATGGATTGTTCTATGTTCAAAATTCTTTGAAATGGCAGGTTAAAACTATTAAAAAACCCTTTTCTATTGATTGTTTCCACTATACTGGGGTAGGAACCCCACACATTAACCTAAAAGCTAGAACTTTTAGTTGTAAATTTGAACTAACCAAACTAACGATCCAGGAGCAGAATGTGACACATATCTGGCGATGAGATTCAGCAATTATTCAGACAGACCCAGATGCATAATGCTTAATACTTTCTAGCATCGATGGCTTTGTAAAATTGAAAAGGCTGTGATATTAATGTCTGTCAGTTTTAGATGCATTTGCACTTTATTATGTTTAAAGTCATTACAGTTTCGGGGACCCTAACCTAATGCTAAGGACTTCAATTCAGTGCAAGGAGAATCAAGCAGGGTTTTATGTATTTACCATTAAATGCAGCCCAGCTACCTAATCAAATATAAACAAGGCAAAACGGATTGGACAAATCTGAAAACTACTAATATAACTAATATATAGCCCTGCCTTTTAAATATGCAACAAAACCCCAAGGCTTTCACCATCAGAACAAGATAAAATTGTACTTTAACTTCATGTAATCTTATTAGTTCCACCCTGCTCCTATGCTAAATGAATGAGGATGAAATTGGTATTTTTAAATGGTTTATATTAAATTCTGTGATCCTTATTTTTATAACTGATTATGTTTATGTACTGAGAGCAGTGGAGTGCTGTTATCTAGAGAATAAGCTCAAAGTTCCTTGAGAATTGCTACCCGACTAGTTCACAAAGCCCTTAAATCTCAATGTGCTCGCTAAACTGTTGTAGCCTGTGGTGGGTGCTGAGGTAGATTACCTCAATTAGGACAACAGTTAGCTTGTTATGGCTGACTTCAGCAGTTGAACATTGGGATATTGGGTAGGCGTAAAAACCCAGTGATTCCCAACAGCCAGACAATGATTCCTTTTGGGCAGATTGAGGGCAAGGCCTGGTAGATGTCCGTCACACACTAAAATCTATTTTGTTGTACCCAGAAATGGGTAAAAGTGTTTTGCCTTCAATCACTATGTTAGTCGCATCCATCATCAAGGACCCCACCATCCAGGCCAAGCTCTTTCCTCGAGATCGCCATCAACAGGAGGTACAGGAGCGTGAGATCCCACAGCACCAGGTTCAGGAACAGTTATTACCCCTCAACCATCAGGCTCTTGAACCAGCATGGATAATTTCACTCACCCCAGCACCAAGTGATTCCACAACCTATGGATTCACCTTTCAAAGACTCTATAACTCATGTTCCCAATAATATTGTTTATTTGTTGAACATTGACTTCTCAAACTTCCGCTAATGCCCCACCTCCCCCTCGTACCCCATCCGTTAGTTATTTATTTTTATACACACATTATTTTTCTCCCTCTGTCCCTCTCACTATACCCCTTGCCCATCCTCTGGGTTTCCCCCCCTCCTCCTTTTCCTTCTCCCTGGGCCTCCTGTCCCATGATCCTCTCATATCCCTTTTGCCTATCACCTGTCCAGCTCTTGGCTCCATCCTTCCCCCTCCTGTCTTCTCCTATCATTTTGGATCTCCCCCTCCACCTCCCACTTTCAAATCTCTTACTAGCTCTTCCTTCAGTTAGTTCTGACGAAGGGTCTCGGCCCGAAACATCAACTGTACCTCTTCCTAGAGATGCTGCCTGGCCTGCTGCGTTCACCAGCAACTTTGATGAATATTGTTTGTTTGTTTGCTTATTTATTCTTTTTTCATTTTTTTATGTGCACATTATGTTGTCTTTTGCACAATTTTTGTCCATCTTTGTGTGCAGCTTTTCATTGATTCTGCTGTATTTCTTCGGATTTACTGAAAATGCCCACAAGAAAATGAATCTCAGGGCAGTATATGGTGCCATATACTTACATTGATAATAAATTTACTTTGAACTTTGAACAAAATTAGCTTGGGGTGGACAATTTAAGCACTTTTCAGCTATCCCTTACAACATGTAAAATTCATGCTAATGGTTACTACATTGATCTCATATCACTCTCTGACATCTCCTTAGCAAGGCAGCAAGAAATTTTTTAAAAAGGATTGCTTAATTTCAATTTCATGCTACACAGAATATACAATTTCCAGCACAGACTGTATGTATGGTGGTCCTAACCCTTCACTGACTTTCCAGCAGAAAGGCAGAATCATTTTCATTGTATTAAATCTGAATTGCTGTCAGAAAATATTAACTTTCAATTAGTTTGATATCATCAGGAAATATTGAATTGTGACTTCATGGTCTGGTTGGACTGAGAGTAACAGCTACCTATGCCTCCTCGGAACAGGCATCAATTTGCAAATTCTAGTTTTTACTCTGAATGAATATTTATGTTTATTAATGTATTAAATAATTAAACTCTTCATTTGTCATTGTTTCACATTAACATGCCCAATGTTCCTCTTTGTGTCAAAAGGAAGATAGCCTCAGAAAATGGCAGGGTTATCTAATTAGACACCCAGTGGCCACTTTATTAGGTATGCCTGTACACCTTGTTAATGGAAATATCTAATCAGCCAATCAAGTGGCAGCATCTTAATGCATAAAAGCATGCCAACATGGTCAAGCATCAGAATGAGAAAGAATTGCAATCTAAGTGACTTTGACCATGGAATGGTTGTTGGTGCCAGACAGGGTGGTTTGAGTATCTCAGAAACAGCTGATCTCCTGGGTTTTTCACACACAACAGTCTGTAGAGTTTACAGAGAATGGTGCAAAAAAACAAACAAAAATCCATTGAGCGGTAGTTCTATGGGTGAAAATGCCTTGTTAATGAGAGAAGTCAGAGGAGAATGACAAGAAGGCGACTGTAGCTAAAACAACCAGTGGTGTGCAGAAGAGCATTTCTGAATGCACAACACATGAAACTTTCCACTGCAGCAGAAGAACATACAGGAGGAGATGGCGGCGTGACGCAGCTCGCAGCGGCCACTCCAGAATGAATATCTGTTATATGTCAAGTAGGGTGCCGTGCACAATCCTGATTTGATGGAGACGGACGTGAGAAGCTCGGAGGAACATCTGGTGAAACTTCTGAAATGCCTGTTTTGCTGCCGCCGCTAATGTGCGATCCGGAATTTCCGGAGGGGAAGGCCCCGAATCCTCGGCTTTGCCTGTTGCTTGGTGACTGGGGCTGGAGTTGAAGTGCTCGGCAGAGATGGTGCTCGGTGTCGGAGGGCCGGTCGGAGGCTCGAAGTTTTCAGATGGACTCAGAGTCGGCTGTGGTTGGGTGCTTCCAGGGTGCTGCATCGGCAAGTTTGCGGCGCTGGAGGTTCATGGCAAGGAGAGTTTTTCTTTCTTCTACCATCTGCGTGAGATGATGGGCTTTCGGGACTTTGAGACTTTTTTTTACTGTGCCCATGGTCTGCTCTTCATCAAATTACAGTATTGCTTTGCACTGTTGTAACTATATGTTATAATTATGTGGTTTTTGTCAGTTTTAGTCTTGGTCTGTCTTGTGTGTCTGTGATATCATACTGGAGGAACATTGTATCATTTCTTAATGCATGCATTACTAAATGACAGTAAACGAGGACTGCATGTCCTCATAATCTAATCTAATCTAATAAAGTGGCCACTGAGTGTATGCTGTTAATGGCATATGAGCTTTTTTTATTCACTACTTGAACTCTTTTTCATGTAACTATTTCCCGTCGCCTTCATATTCTGTTGGATTACCATATCAATTCATTTGCAAGATTTATTGACCTTCTTATTTTAAAGATGTTTTACTGTAAAAAGGCTGATTGGGATACTATTTGTCAAATGTGTTCAGGAACGCTTCCTTAATCATTACGCAGAAGTCCCAACGAGAGAGAGTGCTATACTAAGGCAGTTTCCAAGCTAGGAGCTCTTCTCCAACAAGTCTCCAGGCAATATTCACTTAGATAATTTTTATGGTAGAAGTATATATAGAAAAGGCCATTTTATGGGAGGTAAGGGTTTATATTCTAAATCCTGGGGGAAGAGGTTGCCAAGATTTCATTTGTATTTCCCAATGGATGAATACACTATGCAAATTGAAACTTCTCCATTGTATTAAATCTAATTACTTGTTGATGCTGTACACTTAAAGCAAACTGAAAATTTTTAATTATAACATAATAATTTTTAATGTATGTTACAATGTAGTCCCACCAATGAATGTTTCACTTGCAAACGTATGAAAATTACGATCCAAGCATTGGAGGCAAAACGCAAAGGGCAGCAGGGTTGCATTGGGTTAGCACTGTGCCTTATAATACAGACAACCCAGGTTCAAGTCCCACCACTGCCAGTAAAGTTGTACATTCTCCCCATGACAGCGTGGGTTTATTCCAGGTTAGATTAGATTATGAGGACATGCAGTCCTCTTTTATTGTCATTTAGTAATGCATGCATTAAGAAATGATACAATATTCCTCTGGTGTGATATCACAGAAACACTGGACAGACCAAGACTGAAAAACTGACAAAAAAACACATAATTATAACATGTAGTTACAACAGTGAAAGCAATACCGTAACTTGATGAAGAACAGGCCTTGGGCACGGTAAAAAAAGTTCAAATTCTCTTGAAAGTCCCAACATCTCACGCAGACGGTAGAAAGAATAAAACTCTCCCTGCCATGCCCGACCACAGTCCGACTCTGAGTCGTCCAAAAACTTTGAGCCTCCGACCAGCCCTCCGACACCGAGCACCATCTCTGCCAAACGCTTCGACCCCAGTCCCGGCCGCCAGCAGCAGGATTTGGGGCCTTCCCACCGGAGATTCTCAATCGCACAGTAGCAACGGCAGCGAACCGGGTATTTCAGAAGTTTCTCCGGATGTTCCTCCGTGCTTCTCATGGCTGTCTCCATCAAATCAGAATTGTGCACGGCCCCTATTTAACAAATACGATATTATTTCACTGGAGAGGCTGCGCATGTTGCGTCGCACCGCCATCTTCTCCTCCTGCTTTGGTTTCCTCCCACAGTCCAAAGACATACAAGTGGGTATGTTAATTGGTTATCATAAATTGTTCTGTGATTAGGCTAGGATTAAATCAGGGGATTGTTAGGTGCCATGGCTTGAAGGGCAGGAAAGACCTCTTTCATATTGTATCTCTAAATAAATAAATGTTGTATTGAAGCGTCTATACTTTATCTGGACCTAGATATCCCATTCCATAACGATGCTTGGTGATTGGGCAGGGCTTGTTCAGGAGCTGGAATTAATAAGTTACTCTCTTTAACATGCTGCATAGCTCACAAATTTATTGGGAGTAAGTTTTCCCCCAATATTCCAAACAATGGCCATAGCAACTGAACTTTCTGCCATCCTTAATCATGGGATTATCTGTGATGTGTAATATAAAGAACAGTACATGAAAATTGGAGCTTAAATCAAAATGTGTTTCAAAATTAAAATTACTCTGAGGAAAATATTAGATATTGACAGGCTGCTAGAAGAAAGACCAGGTTAATATTAGATTGGAACTTTTCGTCAAGCCAGAAAACCTATGTATCGTTTCTTGAATCAGCTGAACTTTGTCTTACATATATAAAATAAATTATTGGCTTTGGGTAGTTGGTTTATTTTCGTGTGTACTGTATTAGCATTTGGCCTGGGCCACAAGGTATGTGTTCATGTATTCATCGGAAATAATTTTGAGAATGGCCCATTGAGATGGAAATTACATTGAGGTAGTGATGTGAAATAGGCCAGCAACTCTCTATCATTGTTTTCCGCACCTTGTTATGAAGTCAAAATAACCCTCAATATACATCCATCCCATTTTACCAAGACTATAACCAGTTGTCATCACAATTCATTGGTACTAGCAACAGTTACGTCATTTACTAACACACACAAAGGAATTCAACAGGTCAGGTAGCATCTGCGGAGAGAAATAGAGTCAATGTTTCAGGCTGACACCCTTCATCAGGACTGGAAGCAAAGGGGAAAGAAGTCAGAATAATGGGAGAAGAGGAAGGAGTACAAGCTGGAAGGTGTTAGATAAAGCCAGGTGAGGGGTTGTGGGGGGGGGCGCGGTTTGGAAATGAAGTTAGAACCTGGGAGGTGATAGGTGGAAAATGTAAAGGGATGAAGAAGAAGGAATCTGATAGGAGAGGTGAGTGAACCATATAGTTAGTCATTTATTAAACAACGTTTTTCGCTTCGAAATCATAGGCACATCTAGTAGCTCGCAAAAATATGATTTTACTGAAGTGTACTTATTTGGGAACAATCAAGAATTTGAGAGTATATAATTCCATACTAAAAGTCTTTAAGTATATTTCGACACCCTGTGGTCTTGCTGTAGCTCTGTTGCTCATCCTCCTACCAAATGGGATCAGGCATTTACATCTGTTTTTTATAATCCTCACGTAGTTTCTCTAAGCTATCATCCAGTTCTGTCATTCAATAAATGTATAAATAAATAATAATAAAGCTAATGGTAGGTTTATCAATTGAATGTCCCACTTCCGGTTCCTCATATTTCCATTCACGTGCTATTTACTGTAGTAACTGAGAGCAACACACACAAAATGCTGCAGGAACTCAGCAAGTCTGACTGTTTATTTCTCTCCACAGATGCTGCCCGACCTGCTGAGACCCTCCAGCATTTTGTGTGTGTTGCTCTAGGTTTCCAGCATCTGCGGAATCTCTTGCGTTTACTATTTAGTAACTGGCTAATTTTTTTTTTTACTTATTCTCTGTATTCTTCTCTCTTACTTTAGGTTTCATCCCACCGCCACTTATTTTTGGAGCGGCAATTGACTCCACTTGTCTGGTGTGGTCAGAAACTTGCAATAAAAGTGGAGCATGTGCTTTATATGATAATGATTCTTACAGATATCTCTACGTCAGTATTGCCATAGGTATGAAGACTATTGCCTTTATATTGTACACAACCACTTGGCATTACATAAAAAGCCATTCCAAGAAGTACGTTCAAGGAGATGAAGACTCACTGGGCCGAATGACCACTTCAGATCTCTTTGCGTCAACGTTAACATTAGATGCAGCCACAGGGGATTCAAACAAATCATCTGGAAGGACAACATTAATTTACCATTTGGGAGAGAATGAGATGTGTGAAAACATTGAGTCTGTACTTTAACATTTGTGTGGACTGACTTCAGCATTGTGAAGATATATAGTTTTGTAGGGAAAAAACATTTTGAAACATCTATTTTAATGTTTTTATGCATCAAGAGGATACAGTAAAAGGCAACTGGCCTTATAAAAGATTTCTTTTTAAATCTCCCTCTGGTTTAAATTACAGCAATAGATATTTTGTGTTTCTGAATGGTTAACAATATAAGTGAACAAAATGGGATGTGCGTGTACGAAGAACTAGCAGATCCAAACCAGGAGCAGTATGACTCTTGTGGTCAGTCATTTAACAATATGTTACATTTAAATAGCTTTTATGCTTATTTTGCATTTTGGGCAGAGATATAACAAATGGCAGCATAAAATGCTCTCCTGTGACCTGCAAAGTATGCAAACATGAAATGTTTCAACAAGAGTAAGATCTGATTCTGGCCTGAGTTTATCCTATTTAACCCAATGCTTCAAAGCTTGAACTTCAGAATGCCTCTTGACCACAGAACCCACATTAACAAACAATATAAACTTCTGATTATGTATTTTTTTGCCTCTGCCGGCCAAAGTTTATCAAGCATCAGATTTATACTCACATGTATATTTGCAATACTGTATTAGCATTTCATATTGCTTGTAATGCGATTGAAATGGAACGAACGGTTTATTCTTTTATTTTAAAGCCGATACTCTCAATTACTCGAACTATCAAAAGCTGACCATTGTTTTGCAATATCTCGTACTGTTACGAAGGTGGCGCTGCTATGTAGCTAGAGTCATGAATACCAAACGGTGCCTCGGGTCATTTATGAAGTACATAAAACAAAGTCTGATGCTCCATGACACATCAATTATTTATTGTTAAAGCAAATTTTATTTTCTTACTGGAATGATAGAAAGAGACTAAGTAACTAGACAGAGACTATGCCAATTGAATGAATACATACATATTGATTTACATTAAATACAGTAGCAGCTTTGAGGTGTGAGCAGTAACTCTGGCAAGTAAAGTGATTAGTTTTTTTCTCCCCCAGGTGCTCCCCATCTATTACCAAATGCCGAGCAAGATGGCATCATGATGCTAAAGCCCAAAAAAAATTGCTTAGCAACATCTTAAGGTTGTCATCTCACATCATAATTAAAGCAGGTTACTTTATCAGCTGCGTGACATAACAAGATTAAAGACAGCACTGACAGAGCCGTTTGAATCTTTGCGCTTGCATGGCTACACCAGCTACCCCTCCTGTTAGAATTCACACTCACGTTGCTGATTTTGCCCTCACTATTTCTGGTGCCAGTGTGCCAACTATAAATCGAGTTACATGGTTTGCACCCAGTATGAATCTACAACATGGTTCAGTGACCACAGTTAATTTTGCAAAGGTTGTGACAATGACAAAGCCACACCTGTATTGTTCATGCCTTCTTTAACAGTAAATTTTAATACCCTGACTTTTTCTACAGCAGGAATATTAAGAATATCAGTGTATATTATATTGAAACCAATTTGTTTGTATTATTTATATCATGCTTTATACCATAGAATTTTAAAAGAAAAAATGCATTGACTTTTGTAAAATTACTACCTGATTCTGGTGTCATTTCATTTGCGTATGGTAGTGCGATCACACAGGTTGAGTATGGTGTTGTGTGTTGGTGGGTCCTCGGGTTGCTGTAGGGACAATCCAGGATTCACATATTCTGCCGCTAATGGAGAAAGTCTGTGATAACTTTGTTTAACGGGGGTGGGGGGGGTGGGGGGTGTGATGCATGGGCAGCCTGCATACGATCCCTGACAGATGGGGATCAGGGTCCAGTGGCTGTAGTATGCAAGGAGACTGGGGGTTTTACTGCTGCAGACTTTCTCCTCCTTCACAGCTGTTGTGATATGTCGTCATCTACCGCTACCTCCACCGTTGGATCACTCTTTTTCTAGAACCACCCCCTTGCCCTTACTGCCATGGGCGATCCTAAGCTCCAGGCGGCATTGCTCTTGGAATCTCAGGGACTCAGGAGCCTCTCCGCCACGACAAGGTGCCGATCCTCGGAGAAGGGATAACATATACTTTGTAGTGGCTGAGTTCTTAACTCTCTAAAACAGAAGAGGTAGGTTCCTGTCAAAAGTTGAAATCCAGAGCATCTCGAAAGGAGACCAAGCCTGCTAGCAACTCCTGAGTTCCCATCTTAATGGGAGACACGGTAGGGGGACAGGGGGACACTAGGCTGCAGGTGAAATCCTGACTGGTCAAGTTAAGATGCTGCTTCATTCATTTTAGTCGATGTTCTACTTAGAACCTCAGCCGCTTGGGTTTCCAAAGACTCAGAACATCCAGTAACTAAAGAGAAGAAAACAAGGTTGAATGAAGAACACCTTTAGAGTAGTAAGTATCGGACCAAGACCATGGATATTCCTCTGGGCCTGAAACGTTGACTGTACTCTTTCCCTGGACACTGCCTGGCCTGCTGAGTTCGTCCAGCACTTTGTGTGTGTTACTCAGGGGTTTCAAACATTTTTTATGCTGTGGACCAACAGCATTAAGCAAGGGCTCTGCGGACCCAGGTTTGGAACCCCTGCTCTAGGCCCAGTATTTTATTATTTTTATTTAAAGGCAGGCGCTTTCAGCCCAACAAGCCCCTGCTACCCAATTCCACCCATGTGACCAATTAACCTACTAACCCGCACACCTTTGTAATGAGGTAGGAAGCCAGAGCACTTAAAGGAAGCCCATGTGGTCATGTGGAAAATGTACAAACTCCTTACAGACAGTAACAGGATTTAAACCTGGGTTGCTGCACTGTAATGGTGTTAACTCTAACTGCTATGCTACCATGCTGGTATGAGTAATAAACTCATAAATATATTACTTGTTTCTCCCTATCTGCTCACCATCAACCCTCATCACTACCATGGCCTCCAGATCCTGAGACTGTCCAACTTCAGTCAGATCCTAACAGCAATGGAGCAGCTCCATGGCCTGTAGTCAAGGCACTTCTCCTCTGTCACCTCAACCCTCTGAGTGCTTCACACCAAGAGAAACATCGACTGTCTATTCCCCTCCATAGGTGCTGCCTGAGTCGCTAAGACCCTCCAACATTTATGTGTTGTTTAAGATGTCCAGCATCTGCAAAATCTCTTGTGTTTATGACAGGCTTTTGTGAGTTTGTTTCGGTCAAATGGTAATCTATTTAATTATTCTGTATGCCAGTTAATCTTGGTCATGACAAGCCTGTAGTTATGAAAGCTGCTGTTTCTCTCCGTGCCTTGTGGCGCATCGCGTGAAAATCTTGCCTTCTCTTTAGCATTTGTCTGTTTTTTACGAGGCCGAGTTGCTAACTCGACACTCAAACCAGCACGGATGGAAAGCATGCAAAGAAGCAAGTTATCAAAGTACTACATATAAATTTGCTGTGAAATATAGCAGTAATATTCCAATTTTAGTTAAGTGTTTTGGAAGACAGTGCACTGATTGGTGATTCATAGGTCTATGCCCTTGGCCAAATATGGCTACTTTGAAGTTTGATAGAAGTAGTTCTGAATAGATTTCATCCACGATAATTTAATGAATGTTACTGAATATGCATCTTCTTATAAAGAAGGAAGGTGGAAAATGAATCGGGGAACTTTCAGAGTTTAGCCATTAACTCTATTTTCTTGGCAACTTTGAATTCACAGTCCATCTTGAGAATTTGTTTCAAGGTATTTACAAGCCATTTTTGCAATTAAAAATGGTAAATCTTGTTCTGTGATTTTCAGCCTGATTTAATATTTTACATGTTCTACCACTCCAAGAGAGATCATTCATTGCAGAGTTCTTTAGAAGTGCAGGATGTGTTGTTAAATGATACAAGCAAATTTATCAAGTTTCAACTTGGTTTTAAATGAAGAATGTTCGGAAATAAAAACTTGTCAAATTTAATTTATCCTCTCGGTGGATATGCATGTACCACCGAGCAAATTAAGCTTCTGTAGGAAATGGCCCCAATTGTGCAGGGGGAAATGACCCAGTCCAGTGGATTAAAGAGAGCTGACCAGGAGGATAGCAGTGACTGCATCTCATCCTTTTCAACGGCAATTAAGCTTGGACAATGTATATTGGCCTACCCAACAATGCCGTCATCCAGTAAACAGATCTCAATTCATGTGCTATTCATCCCTCAAGTATGGCTGTCACTTCAGTTCCACTCCATCCTGGCTGACTTGATATATTACAAAAATGTAGGGACTTGGGAGTCCTTGTGCAGGATTCCCTGAAGGTTAACGTGCATGTTGAGTCTGTGGTAAGGAAGGCAAATACAGCATGGTGGCATAGTAGTTAGCACAATGCTTTACAGTACAGGTGACCCAGGTTCAATTCCCACCCGCTACCTGTAAGCAGCTGGTACGTTCTCCGGTGACCGGGTTTCCTCCAGGTGCTCTGGTTTCCTCCCACAGTCCAAAGACGTACCGGTGGGTAGGTTAATTGGTCATTGTAAATTGTCCTGCGATTAGGCTCGGATTAAATCGAGGGATTGCTGGGCAGCATGCCTCGAAGTGCTAGAAGGGCTTATTCTTTGGTGTAGCTCAATAAATAAATAAATAAATAAAGATGCATTGTTAGCATTCCTTTTCAAGTGGGCTAGAATACAAAAAATATGTAATGCTGAGGCTTTATAAGCTATTGGTCAGACTGCACATGGAGTATTGTGAGCAATTTTGGGCATCTTATTGAAGTAAAGATGGGCTGGCATTGGAGAGGTTCATGAGATTGATCCCAGGCCTGGATACAGTCGATGTGGAGGTGATGTTTCTTATAGTGGGGGAGTCCAGGACGGGAGGGCACAGCCCATTAAGGGGCATCCATTTGGAACCGCGATGGGGAAAGATTTCTTTTGCCAGAGGATGGTGAATCTGTAGAATTCAATGCCACAGTCAGCTGTGGAGGCCAAGGCATTGAGTGTATTTAAGATGGAGATTGATATGTTCTTGATTGATCAGAGCATCAAAGGTTACGGGGAGAAGGCACGAGAATGGGATTGAGAGAGATAATAAATCAGCCATGTTGGAATGGTGGAGCAGACTTGATAGACTGAATGGCCTAATTATGTCTTATGGTCTAAACATGACTTTATCTGAAACTCAAAGGACTATTTCCTAACCAACTATGGCAGGGAATAAACAGTCGATGTTTTGGGCCCAGAACCTTCATCAGGGCTCCAGTCCAGTGAGCAAAGAAGCACTAATCATGTGAATAATGAAAAAAACAATAATTCTGAACATAAGCTGCAGAGACCCTGAATGTAAGTCCACGGGCTGTGGAGTCAGTTAAGCACTGAGGCAAACGAAGCCACTACTCTGGTCCAGGAGCACGATGGTTACAGGACAACAACTGTTGCTGAACCTGACGATGAACCCAAGACTCCTGTACCTTCCACCTGATCAGCGAGGCGAGAGGGAGACCGGTGAAATGCAGGAAGACAGAGCAAACCCGGGTGGGACAGGCTCAGGAGGGGGATCTTGGATGGGCACGAAGTAGTGGGGCTGAACACCAGTTCATTTTCTGCTCTCAGGCCTCAACATTTTCTATCTTCCAGAATATTTGAATGATCCACGCAAACAAATACTTTTATTTAAAACTTTTCTGGAACTTCATTCTTATTTGCTAGTGTTTAATGAGTTATGTGGTTCTATCAGTGCTTCCATCTTTGCCTTTGAATTTCCTTTTCCAGGCATCACTGGAGAGAATTACAGAAGCAGTATTCTATGTTGACACAACAGTGATGTGCTTAGTACCACTGATTGGAAATTAATTTCCTGACATCCATTCTATCCCTTTCATGCCCAAAGCAGATGACTTCACATTTTTCTCTGCTGAATTCCATTCGCTCACTCAATTTAATAGCACCTCTCTATAATCTAATTTTTCTATTTGCACATCTTGCCATTGTGTCTTTTATATCGCATTGGCAAATTTACATCTCATATATCATAATGTAAGTGTTTCATAGGCTTTCGGAGTTCTTCCAGATCATCACTCATTATATCTTGACGTGTGGACATCTGCCCACTATTTCTTCTCCCTAACTCATGCTGGTCGCAACCAGGTTCCTAACCAGGGCAATAAATTTCCTTCAGCTTCAAAGTTAACTATCTGTCTCTTATGAAGGACTTTATCAAATACTCACTTAGACGTTAGAGCTACAGAGATTTGTTCTGATCTATTATTTATGGGGTCACTTAGCTCAGTTTCTTGTCGGTCCCTTTTGGTGTTTAACAAGAAAGCAGCCACTTTGCAGTAAGATCATTCAGGACATATCTTATTCTGAGATGCATTTATGCTCGTCATTGCGGACAACTCTACACTTCCCATTGAACCTGGGCTGGACACCTAGCTTAATGAAGATGGATGAGGGAACATCGTGATGGTCATAAGACTACACATTCTGAACTTCAATGCCAGGGCAACTCATTTTTAGAATTTATATCAATCAGATTTTGAAAGTCAATTGAAATTATAAATGACATCAAAATAGTACTGACACCAGAAATGAACAAAGCCAGCCGCGTATAATGTTTAATCAAAAAAGCAAGATCACATCCGCGCAATGCTAGATGAGATTTATTCCAAGCATATGTAAATTGTTGAACATAGAGAAAAAATGACAGCATATTACAGGATAAGGCTGGAACAGCTAAAAGTTTGACGAAAGCCTAGGAGTCTTAGACAGGATGCCTAACATGTCCATTCAAGGCAGTAATCAACAAATAAAAGAACTTTGAACTACGCAGACAAATTAGTAAACTACAGGTCAAACAAATTTACCCAGCAGAATGGTAGGATTATATTCCGAGTACTGCGTTCTATTTTTTTAAAAGATATCTTAACAAAATGTAGGCATTGTGGACATTGAATAAAAGAAACAGACATCTAATAATCTAATGTAAAATGTAAAAAAAATAGGTGTAGATCCAACTGGCCTCAAAGCATGTGGTGCACAGTACAGGGGAAGGAATGATTTCAGGTGAGAAAAATGCCTTCTTAGGTTTGTGAATCTTCAGAACTTATTACTCCAGAGACCTGTAGGTGATAAGTCATCATCTTCAAAGCTGAGATGCACAGATTATCAGACCAAAGGTCAAAGCTGAGATGAGGTAAACAGCTTAGTTCAAATAACAGAGAAGTGGTAGAGACGTTAACTAGGAAAGAAGGTATGAGTTTTGTGGGGTATGATAATGGGCTCCCTCAGCTATTAGTGTAATGTTGTGGAAACAGTTCAGAAGTAGAGAGGGCCACTTGGTTTGAGTGGGGGCTCTGATTGTGGTAGGCGTTCAGGAGAACTGTAACTCAGTAATGGAATACTTTGCTGGCTCTCCCAGCATAACCTCCTTCCCTCGGTCATCTATATGGAAGATGATGCTCCACGCACAAAATGCTGGAGGAACTCAGCAGGTCAGGCATCATCTATCAAAATAAATAGTCGATGTTGAGGGCTGAGATCCTTCTTCAGGACCGAGAAGGAAGGTAGAAGATGCCAGAATAAAAAGTTGGGGGGAGGGGAAAGAGTTTAGTTGCAGGGTGATAGGTGAAGCGAAGTGGGTGGGGAAGATCAAGGACTGGAGAAGAAGGAATCTGAAAGGAGAGGAAAGTGGACCATGAGGTGAAAGGGAAGGAGGAGGAGACCCAGGAGGAAGTGAAGTCCACAGTTCTAGAAGTAGAGGGCAGTTCTTATACCCCGTCTATCTAAAGTTGACGTTGATAGGTTCTTGATTAGTAAGGGCATCAAAGGCAATGGGAAGAAGGCAGGAGAATGAGATTGCAAGGGAGGATAAGTCAGCCGTGATGGAATGATGGAACGGACTCAATGAGTTGAATTGCCTAGTTCTGTTTCCATGTCTTATGGTCTTAAGATTATGTTTCTGGGCAGTATTTTTTGATCAAAATTTCAAACAGTGTAGACTTTCCCAAGGATAAAGGAGTCTCCTGACTCATGTGACCTGGATTTTTAGGGAGCGGAAATTCATGTAACAAAGCGACCTGAGTTAGTCAAGGAAACCGATGGAGGTCACCACACATTCCGGCACCAACATAACATGGCAACCTTGCTCAGCAGAACGACACAGAACACAATGAAACAGCATACCAAGTGACAAAGCAACAACAGCAAAACAAGCCTGGTTCCCCCATCCCAGCCACACACTTATACAGCCCTGTAACCCCAGGACAAGTCATCTTCTGCTTTGAGCCTCCAGCCAACTCATCGCACCTTCAACTTCCCCAGTGGACTCACAGAGACTGGCAGACTTGGGACTCTGGCCATCAGGCCTTGACATTTGGACTTCTGATTGGCCTTCAGGCTTTCATCTGGACTTCTGATGGACTGCTGGGTTTTACTCTTCAGCATCAAGCGTCTCTGAATTAACTGTGTATCTCTTTTCACGTTTTCTGCCTCACATGCTGAGTGTTTCCAACATGACCATTTTTGTTTTGCATTTCCAGAATCTGGAGGAGCTCCAGCTGCTTGCTTAGTGCTCCCGATTCCAGCCTCTGCAGTCTCTTATGACTCTAGTGAACCACACAACCACCTGGAACCTTTAAACTTGGCATTGTTATATGAGATCTAATTCCAAATTTGGCAAGAAAGTCAGTTTTTGTTCTCACTAGCTTATGCTGATACTTAATTTTCACTCTACTTATCAATGTTTTAATTTGCCGCTTTCCAAAATATTCTCTATCCTTAGCCCAACTATTATTTTTTAATATCTTATAAATTTCCCATGGAATCTTTATTTCTCTATGTAATTTATGAGTGACCAAGGCCGCCACTGCTCAAGGTTGACCATGAATATTGCATCCTAGCTGTCTAAATACGTAAACCAGGACAGCACAATATGGAGAGCAAGTCGTTGTACATGTAGCAAGTTCCCTCCTCTCCATGCATTTGATGAAAGCAAAGGAACAGCAAAGACCAATACAATTTGACACCAGCAGTGTCACAGAAATTGCTGTCAGTGTGGAACCCAATGTAGGACTGCCTAAGGGTCTCGAGATCTGGATTTTCCCCTCTGGTTTACTCCCGAAGCCTTCCCCATGAGGGGGTATCGCTGCAAGTCAGTGGAGGCTCGAGATCAGAGTTTTCCATTTCCTAGATGAGCTGTCAACCACAGCTGAAGAGCCCCATCTGCCCAAAGCCACTGGTCTTAAGGCTGGCCTTTGCCCCTTTTCCTGTCAGTAGAAACAGTTCCGCCGGGTTTAGTAGCTAAGCCACACGTGAAGGCCAGGAGCTGGACTTGGTTATGTAACCCCTAGGTTCGGCGAGCTGTGCTAGTCTAGGGAAAGACACCCTCCGGCCCGCCAAACTTTTGAAATCTCATTTGTGTGGACGCTGCATGATGTTTTCCCCTGTTACAAATCAGTACCATGAAATAACAAATAGTACACCATAGGCAATTAAATGACTTAGCTTTATAAATATTAATTTGACTAGGGGGTTAGTAAAGAAAACAAAAAGAAAAGGGCCCATTTTAATGAAACCGCCTAATGCGCATGTTGGAGCTCATGGTTGTCCATCCATTCGTTCCCCATCGACCTCCTCCAAGCGTCATCGACTCCCGGACCCTCGCTGCAAGTCCACTCCATCCGGCAGTCCACCAACTCTCTCCACTCGCGTCTTCTCTTTTCATCTCTCGCCGACAAAAGACCATGAATACCTTCTTTCAGACGCACAAGAAGAAACAACACGCATCTCATTGGATGGCACACATTCCAAAGCCCCCGTTATCTCTAGTCATAACCCAAACATTGCTGCTACAGAGAAGCCATTACGTTAGGAGTGATAGCTTACAGAGTGTTATAGTTGTCAGAGGCTATTTGAGGCACGTCACTGGAAGCACTTAACCCAGTGGGAACTGTCCGCCACCACCACTCCCCCCACCACCCCAGCTACAGCAACCTTCAAAACCAGTGCAATTAAAGTTCTTGAGAATTATGAAATAATTAAGTACCTATCACTGTTTAATTATTTTAATTTGGTTTACTAATAACTGAAGTTAATTATTAGGTATATTAATGCAAATATGTAATCAGCTAACTATGTGGAAGCAATGAAAACAATGCAAAATAGCATGTAGACATGGTCAAGAGGTTCAGTTGTTGTTCACGCCAAACGTCAGAATGAGGATGAAGTGTGATATGTGACTTTAACCATGGAATGGTTGCTGGTGCCAGACAAGGTAGTTTGATTATCTCACAAACTGCTGATCTCCTGGGATTTTCACATGCAAACTACTCTGGAGTTTATGGAGAATGATGCAAAACATCCAGTGAATGGCAATTCTGTGGGTGAAAATGCCTTGTTAATGACAGAGGTCAGAGGAGAATGGCCAGACTAGTTCAAGCTGACAGGAAGGTAAAAATAACTGCACAAGAGCATCTCTGAATTCACAACACACTGAACCTTGAAGTGGATGGGCTACAGCAGCAGAAGACCACAAACATACACTCAGTGGCCACTTTATTAGGTACAGGAGGTACCTAAGTGTATAGGCCACTGATTGTGTAGTTCTTGATAATTATACAATAGTTAAGTACCCACCATTTCTTATTTACCACTTTGAGCTAATTGACTAATAACTGAAGCTAATTTATCCCTCGTACTTACATATAGAGTATTGAAGGTTTTTTAAAATTCACGTCTATATTATTGTTACTCTCACATACAAAACACTGGAGGAACTCAGCAGGCCAGGCAGCGTCTATAGGCAGTGTCTATAGGCAACGTCTATAGGCAGCATCTCTTGTTTGTCACTCTCAGACTGTTCTGTATTTTCATGCTTCACTATTTGTTCCACAGAAGATTCGTTACTACAAAATTATTCTTTAACCCAATGGAGATCCAAAGCACACTGTTACCTTGCTTCCTAAATGTATTTATTGTACTAGGGAACTGTCAAATGTACTCCATGAAATCAGCTGCAAGATCATGTTCACAAGTTTTAAAGCCATGAGACTGCAGATGCTGGGTGGAGTTCTGATGAAGGCTCTTAGCCTGAAAAGTCACATTTCTTTTCCCTCCATAGATGCTGCCTGACCTGTTGTGTTCCTCCAATGCTTTGCATGTGATGTTGATAAATTTAACTTTTTTACTAAGTTCTCAACTCAGAAAAGAACTTGGCTAACTTCAGTTTTCCGGCATGTAAGAGAGATGATTTTTTTTTATATAGATGCAGAAATCGTAGAAAATAATCCTGTATCACTTTAAACAAATGGAATATGACCAAAGGAAGAACAAATGAATAAAAAAGATCAAAATCAGAAGTTTTGCATGAAATGAGAAAAAGAGAGGTCACCCTTCTTAAGAGATGCAAATTCAAAATTACCATGATGTTCTGGATGAATGTTTAAAATGTAAACAATTGCTTTTCTTGTCTTGATCAATACAAGACAAATCCCTAGCTTTCTTGAACATATAATTCTTTAATTCATGTCTTTGTAATGTGAATTTTGAGAGAACATCATATAACATTCATTTCCTGTAGATGGTAGTATAGTCAGTGAATACCTTGTCAAAGATTACTTATTCTTTACTGATAATTTATCTATCTTGGCACCAACTTAAGAACAGAAGGACATATATTACAGCTCGGGGCATTGGGGTTTGGAATTTAATTCAAGCATCCTTTATAAGAAAGCTTGTATGTTCTTCCCTTCTGCGTAAGGGTTTTCTCTGGTTTGCCCCAGTTTCCAAAGCTGTACCGGCTTGTAGGTTAACTGGTCAACGTAAATTGCCCTGTAATTAGACGACAGTTAAATCAGCAGGTTGCTGGGTGGTCCAGCTCATTGGGTCAGAAAGGTCTTTGTATGTTCTGTAACTCCAAAAGATTAACCAATTTAGAGAAAGACACAGGACCGGGAATAACGAATCCTTCATTTTTTTACTTCAGTGAGGCGCACACTTAGGATGTGGTGACATAATGACCAATGCCATTCACATACTTTTACATAAAACACTAATGAATTAAGTAAACAACAAGGAATATTCAATCAAACAATATATCTACAATATTACTCAAATGTTACTGAAATATTAAATACACAACATTCCTCCCTGCTTAGCTATAAACTCCAACTCAATATAGAATGCATCTCAATAGAAGGCATTCTTCAATTATGTGAAGAACAAAATGATAACAGGAGTGAAGGTAGAACCGATTAGAGATAAAGGTGGGAAGATGTGCCTGGAGGCTGTGGAAGTGAGCGAGGTCCTCAATGAATACTTCTCTTCGGTATTCACCAATGAGAGGGAACTTGATGATGGTGAGGAAAATATGAGTGAGGTTGATGTTCTGGAGCATATTGATATTAAGGGAAAGGAGGTGTTGGAGTTGTTAAAATACATTAGGACGGATAAGTCCCCGGGGCCTGACAGAATATTCCCCGGGCTGCTCCACGAGGCGAGAGAAGAGATTGCTGAGCCTCTGGCTAGGTTCTTTATGTCCTCGTTGTCTACGGGAATGGTACCGGAGGATTGGAGGGAATGTTGTCCCCTTGTTCAAAAAAGGTAGTAGGTATAGTCCGGGTAACTATAGACCAGTGAGCCTTATGTTCGTTGTGGGAAAGCTGTTGGAAAAGATTCTTAGAGATAGGATCTATCTCTATAGGATCATTAGAGAATCATGGTCTGATCAGGGACAGTCAGCATGGCTTTGTGAAGGGCAGATTGTGTCTAACAAGCCTGATAAAGTTCTTTGAGGAGATGACCAGGCATATAGATGAGGGTAGTGTTGTGGATGTGATCTACATGGATTTTAGTAAGGCATTTGACAAGGTTCCACATGGTAGGCTCATTCAGAAAGTCAGAAGGCATGGATCCAGGGAAGTTTGGCCAGGTGGATTCAGAATTGGCTTGCCTGCAGAAGGCAGAGGGTGGTGGTGGAGGGAGTACATTCATATTGGAGGATTGTGACTAGTGGTGTCCCTCAAGGATCTGTTATGGGACCTCTACTTTTCGTGGTTTTTATTAATGACCTGGATGTGGGGGTAGAAGGGTAGGTTGGTAAGTTTGCAGATGACACAAAGGTTGGTGGTGTTGTGGATAGTGTAGAGGATTGTCGAAGAGTGTAGAGGATTGTCGAAGATTGCAGAGAGACATTGATAGGATGCAGAAGTGGGCTGAGAAGTGGCAGATGGAGTTCAACCCGGAGAAGTGTGAGGTGGTACACTTTGGAAGGACAAACTCCAAAACAGAGTACAAAGTAAATGGCAGTATACTTGGTAGTGTGGAGGAGCAGAGCGATCTAGGGGTACATGTCCACAAATCCCTGAAAGCTGCCTCACAGGTAGATAGGTTAGTTAAGAAAGCTTACGGGGTGATAGCTTTCATAAGTCGAGGGATAGAGTTTAAGAGTCGCGAGGTAATGATGCAGCTCTATAGAACTCTGGTTAGGCCACACTTGGAGTACTGTGTCCAGTTCTGGGTCGCCTCACTATAGGAAGGATATGGAAGCATTGGAAAGGGTACAAAGGAGATTTACCAGGGTGCTGCCTGGTTTAGAGAGTATGCATTATGATCAGAGATTAAGGGAGCTAGGGCTTTACTCTTTGGAGAGAAGGAGGATGAGAGGAGACATGATAGAGGTATACAAGATATTAAGAGGAATAGATGGAGTGGACAGCCAGCGCCTCTTCCCCAGTGCACCACTGCTCAATACAAGAGGACATGGCTTTAAGGTAAGGGGTGGGAAGTTCAGGGGGGATATTAGAGGAAGGTTTTTTACTCAGAGAGTGGTTGGTGCGTGGAATGCACTGCCTGAGTCAGTGGTGGAGGCAGATACACTAGTGAAGTTTAAGAGACTACTAGACAGGTATGGAGGAATTTAAGATGGGGGGTTATGGGAGGCAGGGTTTGAGGGTCGGCACAACATATGGGCTGAAGAGCCTGTACTGTGCTGTACTATTCTATGTTCTTTGTTCAACTACAGTATAGTATATAATACAGCTACTATACAAACAAATACTCATAGTAAATTTTAAGTTGCCCATCCAGTCCTGATGACTTTACAGCCTTGAAGGATTTCATACTCTTGTTGGATAATGTCTTTCCTGGCAAGAGGAATCACTCTGCTTGGCAGGGGAGACATGAGGCAGTGAAACGATATCAGTTTCCAGCCTCTTCCATGGTGGTGTAGGAGTTGACTCTGAGACTGCAGAAACTGGTCCTGACAGCTCTGAGCGTGTCAGAATACTGAACAGTGGACGGCAAGCTTCTTGACCTGGTGAACGACCGCAGGCCCCAGACAAATCCTTGAGCCAACGCTTTCATTTTGACCACGCCTAGATAACCAGCATGTTAGCTTCTCCAACACTTCAGTTCGCAGCTTGGATGGTACACCAACTCTCAATCCCACATAAGGCAAATTCCGTCAAGGGCAAGTTCATCCTGATGCTGGTAAAAGTTCGGTAACTGAAATTTCTGTTGCACATTCCAGCCACTTTGAGTTGCCATATAAACCTGAGACCGTGTGGGGTCTTTTCTGGTTTCCCTTTGGATCCTCTCTGCTGTAATGGGGAGACTTTTGATTTGCATTAGGGGGAATACACCTAGAGAAGTGTCCTCTATTATAATTTTTTTCTGGTATTTCCTTTTCCGAGGGTAAACAGGATAATCCACCAGTATTTCCATGATTTGTTGTCCTGTTATATCCAGTCTTGTGATTGTGTCCTCTGACAAACAGAGCCCATCTCTGCATTTGTGCTGTTGCTGTTTGAACACCCTTCTATGGACTGAAAATGGACACTAGTGGTTAATGATCAGTAATGAGGGTAAACTCTCTCCCATACAAGTAATGGTTGAAATGCTTTACTCACCAAACCAGACTAATGAAGTGTGAGTGCAGTGTTTGATGTCACCATTTCCTTTGTCTTTTGGAAAGCCTCTGCACACTGCTTTGTCCATTGCCATTTCTTCCTGATCTGTAGTAATGAGTTCAAGAGATGTCTCACATTAGGGAGATCTGTCAGGAGCCTTAAGGGACCACAACTGCGACATGTCCTTTGGCTTGATGGCATCTACCACTGCTGGAATTTTCTCAATAGGTCAATAGGTACATTTAATGCCAGAGATATGTATATACCATCGGAAATTCTTTTTCTTCACAAATATCCACAAAAACAGAGGAATGCCCAAAAGATTGAATGACAGTTAAATGTTAGAACCCCAAAGAACCCCCCATCTCCGCCCTCACATGCACAAGCAACAATCCCCCCTTCCCCCACCAGCAAAGAGAGCATTGGCACCCCTCACCAAGCACTAAAGCGTGCAGCAAAGCATCAATAAAGACATAGACTTACAGTTCCCCAAAGATTTCTCATTCACCCGGTCATTTTACATATCACAAGCTCTCTCTCTCCCTAATAAGGGAAAAACGGATGTCTCCGTTTGACAGCGAGAGGGGAGACATAACAAAATAACTCACTGATTTATGCTGTTAAAAGTCTGTTGCGTCGCGTTTTCTGAGCTCTATGCCCAAAGAATTCAGGTCTCTGGGCACACAGCCATCAGAACGCTTACTCCTACGACACATCAGTTGACGGCACCAGCCTTCGATCAGCCCATCTCCAGAGCCACAAGAATCTGGCATCCTGAAGGTACATGAGGGTTCCAGGCCACGTTCTTGGCATATTGAAAAGCGGCCGGTCGTGAGGCCCTGAGAGCAGGTCCCATTTCTGCAAAGAACCGAAGTCAGCGTGTAACTCCAGATCATATAGGCATCCATTAGTCTCATGAGACCATGGATTTGGCTTTGAAAGGTTTCCAGGGCGCAGGCCTGGGCAAGGTTATATGGAAGACCAGCAGTTGCCCATGCTGCAAGTCTCCCCTCTCCACGCCACTGATGTTGTCCAAGGGCAATAGGACCCATACAGCTTGGCACTGGTGTCGTCGCAGAACAATGTGTGGTTAAGTGCCTTGCTCAAGGACACACACGCTGCCTCAGCCAAGGCTCGAACTAGCAACCTTCAAATTACTAGACGAACGCCTTAACCACTTGGCCATGCGCCAACACCAGATCAGGGTCTTTAAAAGAACCTTGAAAGGGAAAAAGAGAGATATCAAAGACAGAAACAGAGCTGTTTTTGAAGATGCAAGCGAAGTCAGGTGCCATCATCCTGAGCTCTGCCCCTCCAGCACACCAGTGTAAATATTGTGCATCAATGGTGTGACCACGGTAAGTGATGCTTGGTTTAAAGAATTCACACTTGTTGCGTCATGCTCTGAGCCCATAATCTTCTCATGCTTTTTAACAAGGTCTTGAGATTTTGGAGATGTTCCTTGGCATCCTTACTTTTAACAATAATGTCATTCAGGTAACACTGAGTGCCTGGACAGCCTTGCAGTAACTGGACTGTAGCTTTCTGCCAGTATACAGGTGCTACTCCAAAAATAAACCTATTATAATGACAAATCCCTTTATGAGTATTTATGGTGAGAAACATTTTGGACTTCTTCCACCTCCATCTGTAGGTAGGCCTCAGCTGTCATGGTCCGGTCCGTGAAGTCCGCATTCCAGTTCATGGTCCGGTCCGTGGACTCAGGACTCCAGATCTTCCAGCTGTCCCTTGTTTGGTTGAGTTAATCATAGACACCTGATTCCCATCTTGAAGCTTGGAATATAAGTAGCCTTGAGGTCAAGTGTGGACTGGTGGTTTGTCTTGTCAAGATCCCCTGGGAGCAACCTGCCAGTTGAAGGCTAGAGCGGCCACTTGCCTTCTTTAGGCTGCGTTGGAGAACCATCATTTCATGAAGCCTTGCTGTCGGTAGTTGGAACTGTCTTTGCGGTATGGATTCGGCTGTTTCCGTAGCCAGCCTAGGTTGCTGGCCGTAACTGTGACTTGGAGCAACCCTGATACGGAGATGGAACTGTCTGTCATTCTTTGGTGTTTGTCTCTTCTTGTCCTCGCCTCTATGGGGTAAGTCAGGCCATTCTGCCATTGCTCTGTGGGGGGATCTGTCTTGTCTTTGCCTCTGTTGGGTAAGTCAGGCCATTCTGCTGTTACCCTTTGGTTGGATCTGTCCCCTCTCATCCTCACCTCTGTGGGGTAAGTCAGGTCATTCTGCCGTTGCCCTGTGGGGGGATCTGTCTTGTCTTGTCCTCGCCTCTGTAGGGGTAAGATATGCTGTTCTACTGTTGCCCTGTGGGGGGGCCTGTCTTGTCTTGTCTTTGCCTCTGTTGGGTAAGTCTGGCCGTTCTGCCGTTACCTGACGGATAGACCTGTCCCACCTTGGTGTGGAGATAAAGTTGAGACCCGGCTTGTCTAAGGATAAGTCCTGGCTCTATGTTGATGTACAGTTCCCAGTCTGTCTCTGAGCTCCAGCCTCTGAGTTATCAAGACTCAAGACCCCAGCCACGTCCTGTCCTGTAGTCATGTCATGTCCTTGCCTGGTTCTGGGGTCCGAGCCTGAGGCAAGACCCAGTTTTGGGTCCTTGTCCAGTCTCTGGCTCGGAGTCCAAGCCCAGGCTCCTAGTTCATAGTTCCTTGTCCGGGTTCCCTGTTTCTTCTCCATGTCCTAGCTCAGGTCCTGCATCCCTGTCCTGTTCCTAGTACTTGTGTCTGTGTCTTGCACTTAGGTCTGTTCCCAATGTCCCCCAATGTGACATCAGCTAAGTCCACTTTGCTGAAGTGTTTCCCTAGAGAAAGGTCTGCAAATATATCCTCTATCTTGGGAAGAGGGTATTGATCTACTTTCAATACTGGGTTGAACATGTCCTTAAACTCACCACAGATCCTGATAGACCCATTCTTCTCGACTACAGGGAACACTAGTGATGCTGAAGTGCTCTACTCAACATTGGAAAGAACTCCTTTGCCCTCCATGTGATCTACCTCACAAGCTACTTTATCATGGATGGTATAAGGAAAAAGAGAGACTTTATAGAACTTTGGTGTGACATTTTCATCTAATGTTATTTTACCCTTGATATTTATGAATTTTCCAATGACATTCTTGATTACTGCTATGACATCATCCAGTACCTTTCTTAATTAGCTTTCATTTGACTCTATTGCAGGGGTTGTGGCATGCAAATGGTCGATGAATCTCCAATCAAGATGTAGTTGTACTGGCCAGCCATGGTTACAATACTGGCCTCCTATTTTTGCCGCATACAATCCCAATGTGGCTGCTAGGTTGTTGTATTTTACTGTTAAAAATGTCATTCCAACAGGAGTTATCTTTTCTCCAGTATAAGATCCTAGTTAGATATTTGCAGGCTTCAGTTCAGTATCTTTGAAATGTCATTCACATTCATTTTATGGAATGGCTGGAACAGCTGAGTCAGTGTCCAATTCCATTTTAATCAATTTTCCATTCACTTCAAGTGTGAGCCATATTGCTTGTCTATTGTTAGTTATCACATTGTAAATCTCAAGTCTACACAGACCTGTCACTCTCATGATGATCAGATTTGCTATCAAGAGCAGATTAATGCTTTTTCTGAAACTGCAACTTGACTATCTTTTTCTCTTCTCTGTGCAGTCCATTTATTTTTGTCTGACCGAAATGCTCATTGTATGTGTCCTACTTTGTTGCTTCTTTTGCAAGTTTTGCCTTGAAACCTGCATTGGTCTGGCGTAAGTGTACCCTGCCACAATGGTAACACAATTTGTTTGGCCAGACAGGTTTCTGTCTAGACCCTGCAATTTTGTTCATATTCACTTTCATTCATGACTGCAACTCAATTGCATCTCTGTCTGCTGTTTCCATTGATACAGCAATTTCAACTTCTCTTTCAAATGTGAGTTGTGCTTCAGTTAGTACGTAGCTGTTTTTGAATGTTTCCTTGTAAAGTTCCACAAATGAAATGATCACACACTGCATCATTAAGTCCATCACTAAACTGATAATGCTCAGGCAATCTCTTCAATTCAATTCATCCTTGCACTCTGAAATGGATTCCCCTTCCTTTTGATTCTAGTTATGTTTTTGTTCTAAATGTTCCTACGTGCTTTCACAAATTCAGCAAAGTTCATTACGGCTGATTTGGTTGGAGCAATAAAACTTCTAAACAAACTATATGCTTTTCCACCCAATACATTCAACAAAACCAGCACTCACTTTTCATTGACTATTTCATTTGCTTCAAATTCACTCAGTATTGTCGATCACCTTTTCACTATGCCCCATAACAAGCAACAAATAACTCAAGTGAATGAATTTCAATCATTAGCACATTCATTTTACTTGCAGGAAAAGGAAAAAATCACCACACACAAGCTGGTGATAGCCTCTTTTTTTTTTTAAAAAAAACAAAAAAAAAAAACAGCATAGTCACGCCTTTCTACACAATTATCATATCTCCGTTCAAGAAAGGGGTGCATCCTACCCTTCTGCTTAATCATGTTACTTGACATTCTTCCAGTAACACATCTGCTGGTCTGCAGTTTGTCACAGTCTCAGGTTCCATCTGCATGATGTTGCATGAACTCTATTAGCAAAGCACTCTGGTACAATACAGGTTCCATTTTGTTACAGATAAAAATACCATTTTGTTACACAGTATACAACATCCAGTTATCCCTCGTGCAATCGAAAGCATATATCTTTACAACATAGCCAGCCATTTCAGCTATCATGTTTATTATTATTATCATCCAGTATTCTCTGTTTATGAGCCCATGAATTCATCAATTTTCTGTCTTTCTTTAACTCAACAATCTCTGTCCCTTCCCAAAGAAGCACATGCTTCGCTGTTTTTTTACTCAGCCATTTCTCACTGCGTTTTTTGTTTCAACTTAAAGGTCTCGCTGAGTTTCAGCATATAGGTAGTCATCTCGTGTTTGTTTAAAACTTCCTTGTTTCTACTATTATGTTTTGTAACTCTGAAACATCTAAATAATTGAAAGAAAAACAGAGCCGGGAAAAATGTTTCCTTAGTTCAGTTTTTACCTTAGTAAGGAGCACACCTGGGAAGTGGTGGCTTAATGACGTACACCATTGGCATACTTTACTTTTACAAATAACCTGTAATGAATTAGGTGAATAACAGAGATTGCTTAATCAAATAATATATCTACAATATTACTCAAATATGACTGAAATATTAAATACACAACAGACCTGTTCCGCATTGTATCTTTAAATAAGTAAATAAAGAAATTGCGAGTTGTGCGTGGCAATGAAGGAGACCTATGCAGGAGAGTTTTTTTAAAGTGGAAAAGCTGTCGCACTGGAGCAGTTCCACTCTCTTGAGACCGAAGTCCGGGTCTAGTGGTATGAGTGGTCTTCACAGACTGGGGATTTCCTTGGTTGCAGTGCATGACCATGAGTTCTTCTGTGTTTTCACATGTCCCTTACTCTCCATGAAGCATTGCAGAGCTACTTTCCTGACTGATGGATGTCTATGTTGATCTCACCTGCCCAGTCCACCAGAGCTGACTTCACATGCCAGGACAGGCATGCCCCCATCTCACTGAGCTATCAGCCCTTCTGGCTACCCTCAACTGGTTTAGCCTGCCTGTTGAAGTGGGGTAATGGGGTATGATCACTGTCACATGCAAACCGTTACCTGGAGCCACAGGTGAGAGCTGAGTGTTTAGTGGGGCGCAGAGACCACAAGATATAGGAGCAGGATTAAGCCATTTTGCCCATTGAGTCTGCTCTGCTATTTCATCATGGCTGATCCATTTCCTTCTCTGTCCCAATCTCCTGTCTTCTCCCCTTAACCCTTCATGCCCTGACTAATCAGGAATGGATCAACCTCTGCTTTAATACACCCAGTGACTTGTCCTCCACAGTGACCTGTGGCAACAACTTCCACAGATGAATTCCAATGAATTTCAAAGGTGAGTGAGCTGCACCAGAACAGACATGACAAGCCCCTTCACCAGAGGTATGACCCCCTCCCTGGACACCCTACACACACCCCAAATAAATAAATAAATAAATAAATATTTACCATTAATGGATTTTATTGTACTTGTTTGACCAGCTGACTGACATTTATAGTTATATCTTACAGCTTTTGGTGGTGATTTGATGTTGGTTTTTAGGTCAACATGAATTGACTACTGTGTGCTGAATTGAGGCTGAGGCTATGGGCCTGCTCTAGGATTTATGTGTATGGACTCACTTTTGTTTTGAATGCTGTTGCCTGCCTTTAATGTTGCACAACGTGTCTTTATCTCTCCGTGCATTAGGTGTTTGTTGGTCTTTTTCGGGTTTCTTGCTTTGTGGCCATTAAAAGCCTTCAAATCGCCTAGTTGTATGATCTATGCATACTTTGATTATGAATGTACTTTGAACTTTGAAATTACCAACTTCTCAATTCACTCACAAGCTGGCTATTTGCTACTTAGCTGCACTGCTGTGGAAGGACCATTGGATCACACTGCTGGACCTGAAACCTCTGGTCCTTCGTGCCAGTGGGCAGGCAGCCCTACCGCATTGACAGGCAAGGCAGTATCAATGTGTGCCCGTGGACCAAGACCATTGAATTGCAGGAAGGCTCCTGCTGAAGGAAAGCTGGGAAGGACAGAGTCACCATCAGAGTTGTGGGTTTGGGAGTTGGATAGGAACATCCCTCTGCAGCTACCTGAACAGACATATAATCAGGAGAATCCGCTTCTGCACTTCATAAGGTCTTGGCTGAGCTAATTATCTTATGCCTCATGCTTTTCTATCCACGGCAAGAATCAAGAATCAATCTACCCTATCTTAAAAATATTCAAGGACTGCTTGCTCTGAAGAAAGTTCCAACACTCATGACCCAGTGAGAGAGAAACATTTGCCTCTGTGTTAAAAGGGGTTAATCATTATGCATAACCAGAGAACCTTAATTCTAAATTCTCCTGGATCCCCTCTGCATCCACCAAACTGCCTTTATATTGACACTTATGAGATGATCTTAGTATGAATTAACTTTTGATGTTTGCACCATGTAACGATTACAGATGTCACAGAAAAGATTACACAGTAAGCATTCCAATTTTAGAAGCAAACTGAACAATAACTAAAATAAAACAGATGATAGTTTCCTTCAACAGATTTACTTCACAATTGAGATTCCATACAACATTTTAGAATGGCTTTAGTTTTATTTCCTCCAGATGTGGATTTAATTTGTAAGATGGTTGAGCCACACAGTAAAACATTTAGGTAAATTGGAAACAATATAATATAACAATTAAACCCTTTGATGTTTATCTCCCTCAGCTGTCTGCACGAAATAGAAGCTTAGGCATTACCTCGTCAGTGTTTGAGAGGGCTGATCAGCTGATCACATCCTTTTCAGCATGGCAGCAATGTGTCTAATTTCCAATACCATCCACTACCATCAGGCAGGAGGTACAGAGCCTTAAGACCCACATCACCAGATTCAGGTAACACTATTCCCGAATAATATGGCAGCACAGTAGCATAGTGGCTAGCACAACGATTTACAGTACAGGCGACCTGGGCCATATTCCTTCCACTGCTTATAAGGAGTTCGTACATTCTCCCTGTGACCGCGTGAGTTTGCTGTGTGTGTTCCAGTTTCCTCCCACAGTCCAAAGACGTACCAATTACTTGGTTAATTATTCTTTATGAATTGTCCTGTGATTAGGCTAGGATTAATACGGAGGATTTCTGGGTAGCATGGCTCTAAGGGCTGGGAGCACCTATTCAGTGCTCTATCTCAATAAATAAATAAATAAATAGATAGATTTTTGCATTACACCATCAGGCTCCTGTGGTTAACTTCAATCACCTCAACTCTGAACTGATTCTCCGATGTATAGACTCACTTTCAAGGACTTTTTACAACTCATGTTCTCAATATTATTTTTGCACATTGCTTGTTTATTCTGTCTTTGTCTGTGGTGGGATGGAGATGCGTCTCTACCAAAGCAGCTATAAGAAGCTCCTTCCCTCTGTCAGCCTGCAGATCACCATTGGATAAGGTGTGGCACCTGCTTAGCCCCCAAATCAGGGTCACATAAAGCCATGGGGGCAGCTGGTGCATATCTCAAGTCCTGGTTATGCAACCACTGACACCAGGCAGAGAATCTCTGAAGAGTATTAATAATGGCTGGGGTCACCTGTCTTGTAAAGATACTGCCCAGAAGAAGGCAATGGCAAACCACTTCTGTAGAATAATTTGCGAAGAGCAGTCATGACCATGAGATCATACTTGCCTCTGTCATACGACACAGCACAGTTGTCTACTTGAGCTCATCCCATTATTCTACATTTAGCCCATCTCACTCTAAACAATTCTAATCCATTTACCTGCTTAAATGTTGTAACTGTAGCCATCCCTACCACTTCCTCTCGCAGTTTGTTCCATATGCCTAGCACCTTCTGCGTGAAAAAGTTGCTGTTCAGATCCCTTTTAAGGTTTTTTTTTCCCTGTTACTTAAACCTAGGCCCTCCAGTTTTGGACTCAACTGCCACTTACAAGGCCTCCAGCCCTGCTACCTTCCTTATCAATCTTTTCTGCACCCTTTCCAGCTTAATGGCATCCTTCCTGTACCCAGGTGACAAGAGCTATACACAGTTTTGCAAATCTGGTCTCATCATTGTCTTAATAGGCTGCAATGTGATGCCACAATTTTTGTACTCAGTGCCTTGATTGACAAAAGGCAAGCATGCAAAAAGCCTTCAATAACCTGCGTCTCTAGGTTAAGGGAACTGGAGCATACTGCTAGAGCCCTCTGTTCTATATACTTGTTCTATAACACAGCCCAACTGTGTACAATGGAAGTTTTGTCTTGGTTTAACTTTCCAAAGTACAAAACCTTGCACTTATCCAAGTTAAGTTCAATTTGCTCTTGTCTTGGCTACTTCCCAAGATGGTCAATATTCCATTGTAGACTTAGATAAATTTTGGATAACTTTTTACAATTATGACACTGGCAAACAGTAACACTTAGAGTCATAGAAAAGGTTAGCTTAGAAACAGACTTCCCAGACACATCTATCTATGCTTAAAACATTTAAACTGCCTTTCCCCATCGACCTGCAATGGGAAAATTAGCCCTACATGTCCGTAACATCCATGTACCTATCCAAACCTTGCTTAAACATTGAAGACAAGCTCGCGCGTATCACTTGTGCTGGCGGCTCATGCATCACCTTCTGAGTAAAGACGTTTCCCCTTATGTTTGACCATAAGACTGTAAGATATAGGAGCAGAATTTGGCCATTCAACCCATCAAGTCTGCTCTGCCATTCTAGCATGGCTGATCCTGGATCTCACTTAACCCCATACACCTGCCTTCTCACCATATCCTTCGATGCCCTGACCCATCAGGAAACTATCAACTTCCACTTTAGATATACCCACGGACTTGGCCTCCACCACAGTTTGTGGCAGAGCATTCCACAGATTCACCACTCTCTGGCTAAAAGTATTCCTTTTTACCTCTGTTCTAAAAGGGCTACCCCTCAATAGTGAGGCTAGTTTGGGTAACCACCACCAGATGAAACATTAGTAATAATAATAAGTACTTTATTGATCCCGAGTGGGAAATTCTTTCATTACAGCAGCAACATTTAAAAGCACACTTAGAATTGTGCAGACCTAACTAATAATAAAGTACAAGACAATAATACACAATAATAATTTACCAATGTGCAATAATAATGAATAGAATAATTAAGCAGAGACTATTGTACTATGATGTGTGTTCTCCTGTCACACAGAGATGAACTGTTGTATATACTTATTGCATTTGGTAGGAATGCAATAACGATCCTTGTGATAGCAGAGATGAATCCTCTTGGCATCCACACTATCTAGTCCCTTCAACATTCAGTAGGTTTCAATGAGATCCCTACGCATTCTTCTAAATTCCAGTGAGTACAGGCCCAAAGCTGCCAAATGCTTCTCACATGTTAACCCCTTCATTTCTGGAATCATCCTCGTGAACTTCCTCTGGACTTTCTCCAATGACAACACAACCCTTCTGAGATAAGGAGCCTAAAACTGTTGACAATACTCCAAGTGCAGCCTGACCAGTGTCATATCACAGCTCAGCATTATCTCCTTACTTTTATATTCTATTCCCTTTGAAATAAATGCCAACATTGGATTTGCTGCCTTTACCACTGACTCAACTTGTAAATTAACCTTCTGGGAATCTTGCACGAGGACTCCTAAGTTCCTCTGCACCTCTGATGTTTGAATCTTTTCCCCATTTAGGTAATAGTCTACACTATTGTTCCTTTTACCAAAGTGTATTATCATACATTTCCCAACACTGTATTCCATCTGCCACTTTTTTGCCCGTTCTTCCAATTTGTCTGCTGCAATTGCTTTGCTTCCTCAGCACTCCCACCTATCTTTGTATCATTTGAAAACATTGCCACAAAGCCACCAATTCCATTATCTAAATCATTGACAAACAATGTGAAAAGTAGCAGTCACCATACTGACCCCTGAGGAACACCACTAGTCACCGGCAGCCAACCAGAAAAGGCCCCCTTTATTCTCACTCGCTGCCTCCTGCCTGTCAACCATTCCCCTATCCATGCCAGTATCTTTCCTGTAATCCCATTGGATTTTATTTTGTTAAGGAACCACATGTATGGCACCTTATCAAATGCCTTCTGAAAATCCTAGTAAATGACATCCACAGACTCTCCTTTATCCACCCTGTTTGTTACTTTCTTGAAGAACTCTAACAGATTTGTCAGGCATCACTCACAACACGCAGGAGGAACTCAGCAGGTCGGGCAGCATCTGTGGAAACAATGAGTCGATGTTTCGGGCTGGAACCCTTTGTCAAGACTGTAGGGGGAAAGGGGCAGAGACCCTATAAAGAAGGTGGGGGGAGGGTGGGAAGGAGAAGGCTGGTAGGTTCTTGGTGAAAAACCAATAAGGGGAAAGATAGAGGTGGGGAAAGGGAGGCAGGGAGGTGATAGGCAGGAAAGGTGAAGAAAGAATAGGGGAAAACACAATGGGTAGTGGATGAGGCGGAACCATGGGGAAGGTGGTAGGCAGCTGGGGGAGGGGGCAGAGTGACATAGGGATAGGGGAAGGGAGGGGGAGGGAATTACCGGAAGTTGGAGAATTTTATGTTCATACCAAGGGGCTGGAGACTACCCTGAATTTGTCAGGCATGATTTCCCTTTACAGAAACCATTCTGACTTTGACTTATTTTATCAAGAATCCTGAAACCTCATCCTCAATAATAGACACTTTCCCAACCATCAAGGTGAAGCTAATTGGCCCTAATTTCCTTTCTTTTGCCTTCCTACTTTCTTAAAATGTGGAGTGATATTTTCAGTGTTCCAGTCCTCTGGGACCATGCCAGAATCAAGTAATTCTTGAAAGATCATGACCAATATATCTGTTATCTCGTCAGTAACCTCTCTCAGGAGTCTAGGATGTAGTCCATCTGGTCCAGGTGACTTATGCACCTTAATACCTTTGAGTTTGCCTAGCACTTTTTCCTTTGTAATAGCAATGGCACTCACTCATGGTCCCTGACACTCACAGACCTCCGGCACACTGCTAGTGTCTTCCACAGTGAAGACTATTGCAAAGTACCCCTTAAGTTCATCTGCCATTTCTTTGTCCCCCATTATTACCTCGCCAGCATAATTTTCCAGTGGTCCAATATCAACTCTCATCTCTCTTTTACTCTTTATATAACTGAAAAAAAAAGTTTTAGTATCCTGCTTTATAGTATTGACTAGTTTGCCCTCATATTTTATCTTTCCCTTTTTATAGCTTTTTTAGTTGCCTTTTGTTAGATCTTAAAAGCTTCCCAATCATCCAACTTCCCACTCACTTTTGCTACCTTATATGCCCTTGGCTCTTATGCAGTCCTTAACTTCCCTTGTCAACCACGGTTGGCTACTCTTGTCATTTGCGAACTTCTTTCGTGGGACCTAGCTATCTTGCGCCTTGTGAACTATTCCCAGAAACTTCGGCCATCTCTGCTCTGCTGTCGTCCCCGCCAGTATCCTCCAATCCACCTCGGAAAGCTCCTCTTTCATGCCTCTGTAATTCCCTTTATTCCATTGTGACACTCACACAAGTGACGTGTGCTTCTCCCTTTCAAATTGCAGTATGAATTCAATCATATTATGATCACTGCCTCCTAAGGATTCTTTTACATTAGCCCCCTTAATAAGATCTGAGTTATTACCACAACGCCTAATCTGAGGTAGCCTTTCCCCAACAGGCTCAAGCACAAGCTACTCTAAAAAGCCATCTCGTAGGTGTTCTACAAATTTCCCCTCGTGATCCGATACTAACCTGATTTCCCAATCCCCTTGTACAGGGGTCCCCAACCTTTTTTGCACTGTGGACCGGCCGACTGGGGGGTGGGGGAGGGGGTAAGGTTGCCAACGGACAAGAGTAGCAGTCAGATACGTTGTGTTTACCCCAATTAAGACTACCATAACCATGAAGCCTTATGCGGGCACCAGTGCGCATGCGTGTACATGCCAATTTTTTCTACAAATCGTTTTTGGCGATTCTGTTCGGGGTGGGGGGGTGTTAACCATGACTGGAATATAGGTGATAAGTGGCTAATACACTCAATTTCATTTCTAAAAGGGTTTATCTAACAAATTTAATATTAAACACACAGCGCATATTTTCCTTGCATGAATATAGTGATAAGTCAATTATCAGGAGAGGACAGGGGAGCTTGAAGTAAGTATTGAATGAACTTCCAGTAGACGTGGTAGAGGCAGGTTCGATTTTATCATTTAAGTCACTTATAAGTCAATAGCATCATAACATTTTAAGTAACTTTTGGATATTAAACACACAGCACATATTTTCCCCGTATGAACATATAAAATCATTGCAACACACCAATATTGCTGAATCAGTGGGAGCCCTGGGCTTGTTTCCCTGCAACAAGACAGTCCCATCGAGGGGTGATGGGAGACAGCGATAGTCGAAGGGGGTTCCTTATGTCCAGTCTATTCCGCAATTTAGTTTTCGTTGCATTCATTGCAGAGATATGTTGGAAATGGAAGAAACGTTTCCAGTGCTTTCGTAGCTATCACAGGATATTTAGCCTTGACTTTGATCCAGAATGCCGGCAGAGATGTTATGTCAAACATACTTTTCAGCCCACTATCAGGTGCAAGCTCGAGGAGTCAATCTTCTTCCCGCGCTGACATGGATGACGCGTGCGTTCAAGCTCAACAGTGCGTGACAGGGAAAGAGGAAAAGTGCAGCTGACTCATATCGCCAAATCATATCATTTCCTCGCGGCCCAGTAGCACATGCTTTGCGGCCCGGTGGTTGGGGACCGCTGCCCTTGTATGTTGAAGTCCCCCATTACAATTGTGACATTATTCTTGTTGTATGCCTTTTCCCGCTCCCTTTGCAATTTCAACCCCACATCTTGGCTACTATTTGGAGGCCTACATATGATTCCCATAATGTTTTTTCACCCTTGCAATTTCTTAACTCCACCCTCAAAGACTCAGCATTCTCTGACCCTATGTCACCTCTTTCAAAATATGTAATTCCATCTCTTACTGACTGAGCCACACCACTGCTTATGCCTTCCTGCCCGTCCTTTCGATACGAAGTATATCCTCTGATGTTAAGCTCCCAACTATGCCCTTCTTTCAGCCACAACACAGTGATGCTCACAACGTCATACTGACCAATCTCTAGTTGCGCCGTAAATTCGTCAACCTTATTTCAAATACTATGTGCATAGGAGTCCTGCATTTTTCACCCTTTTGAATTTTCCACATGTGGTACAATTTAATTGTTTTTTCTATCTGCAGTTGTACCCAATCACTGGCTTGTCCTTGCTTACATTCATGTTACACCCATTATCTACTTGTAAACCTGCTGGCTCGTTCTCTATAATACTGGTTCCCATACCCCAGCCAAATTAGTTTAAACCACTCATGACAGCTCTAGTAAACATGCCTGCAATGCTCCCCTTAAACTTTTCACCTTTCGTCCTTAACCCATGACCTCAGTGGAAAAAGCCTGCTTGAATTTACCCTATCTAGATCTCTCGTAATTTTGAATACCTTTATCAATCTTTCAATCTTCTACGTTCTAAGGAATAAAGCCAAACCTATTCAATCTTTCCTTATAATTCAGGTCCTCCAGACCTGGCAATATCCTTGTAAGTTTTCTCTGTACTCTTTTAAACTTATTTACATCTTTCCTGCAGGTAGCTGACCAAAACTGCACACAATGCTCCAAATTAGGCCTCCCCAGAGTCTTATACAACTTCAACATAACATCCCATCTCCTATACTCAGTACTTTGATTTATGAAGGCCAATATGCCATATGCTTTCCTTGTGACCTTATCCACCTGTGACACCACTTTCAATGAATAATGGACCTGTATTCTGAGATCCCTTTGTTCTACCACACTCCTCAGTGCCCTGCCGTTCACTATATAAGACCTTCCCTAGTTGGTCCTACTGAAGTGCAACACCTCACACTTGTCTGCATTAAATTCCATCTCTTTTTTTTCAGCCCATTTTTCCAGATGATGCAGATCCCGCTACAAGCCACAATAGCCTTCCTCACTGTCCACTACGCCCCCAATCTTAGTGTCATCCACAAATTTACTGATCCAGTTAACCACTTTATCATCCAGATTGTTTTTATAGATGACAAACAACAATGGACGAATCCCTAGGGCACTCCAGTCAGAGAGGCAACCCTCTACTATCACTCGCTGGCTTCTCCCACAAAGCCAATGTCTAATCCAATTTACTACCTCATCCTGAATACCAGGCAACTGAACCTTCTTGACCAGCCTCCTATGCGGCACCTTGTCAAATGCCTTACTAAAGCCCATGTGGGCAACATCCACTGCCTTCCCTTCATCGACTTTCCTGATAACTTCCTTGAAAAACTCTATAAGATTAGTTAGACATGACTTAGCATGCATGAAGCCAAGCTGAGTATCCTTAATCAATCCATGTCTATTCAAATTCTTATATATTCAGTCCCTTCCAGTAACTGTTCCACTAGTGATGTCAGACTCACTGGCCTAGAATTTCCTGGTTTATGTTTAGAGCCTTTCTTAACAGTAGAACAACATTCTCTAATACCTCTCCCATCACTAAAAATGATTTAACTATCTGCTAGGCCCCAGCAATTACTCCACTTGCCTCCTGTAGGGTCTGAGGGGACACCGTGTCAGGCCCTGGGAACTTATCCACTCTGATTTGCCTCAGGACTGCAAAGACCTGCTCCTCTGTAATCTGTATAGGGCCCATGAAGTTGAGTCGCATTGCCTCACTTCTATAGACTCTGTGTCCATCTACTGAATAAATAGAGATGCAAAAAAAAAAATTTAAGATCTTCCCCACTTCTTTTGGCTCCTTCTTTTGATTACTAATCTGATCTTCCAGAGGAGCAAATTTGTCACTTGCAATCTCTTAGCTCTCAACATTTCTGTAGAATCCCTTAGGGTTTTCCTTCACCTTGTCAGTTAGGGCAATCTCATGCCTTCTTTTAGCCTTCCTGATTTCTTTCTTAATTGTTCTCTTACATTTCTTGTACCCCATAAGCATCTCATTTGTTCCTACCTGCCTCTACCTGCAATGCAACTCCTATTTTTCCTTAACCTGGGCCTCAATATCTCTTGAAAACCACGATTTCATACACTTGGTATGTTTACCTTTCATTCTGACAGGCATATAGAAGCTTTGTACTCTGAAAATTTCACTTTTGAAATCCTCCCACTGATCAAGTACACCTTTGCCATTAAATAGCCTGTCAAAATCCACACTTGCCAGATCATTTCTGACACCATCAAAATTGGCCTTTGTCCAATTCAGGGACCAGACCTATCTTTTTGCATATGTACTTTGAAACTAATGGCATTGTGATCACTAGATGCAAAATGGTCTCCTACACAATCTTCTGTCACCTGCTCTGTCTCATTTCCTAATAGCAGATAAAGTATTACACAATCTCTCATTAGACTTCTATGCACTGATTAAGGAAACTTTCTTGAACACATTTGACAACTCTATCCCATCTGGTTCTTCTACAATACGGGTGTCCCAGTCAATATGTGGAAAGTTAAAATCACCTACTATAACAACCATGTGTTTCTTGCAACAGTTGCGATCTCTCTACAACTTTGTTCCTCTAATTCCTGCGGGCTGTTCAGTGGCCTGTGATAAAGCCCCATTAACATAGTCATACCTTTCTTATTTCTCAGTTCCACACATAATGCCTCTCCAGATGAACTCCCTAGTCTGTCCTGACTGAGGACTGCTGTGACATTTTCCCTAATTAGTAAGGGAACCCCTCCTCCTTTAATTCCTCCCACCCTGTTGCATCTAAAACAATGGAACTCTGGAATATTGAGCTGCCAGTCCTGCCCTCCCCCCTCCAGCCCCTCCGCAACCAAATCTCACTAATGATGATAATATCTAATTCCAGGTGTTTATCCATGCCCTGAGCTCATCCACTTTTCCTATGATACTTCTTACATTGAAGTATACACAGCTCAGGACACTAGTCACACCATGCTCAACCTTTCGATTCCTAACTTTGCCTGAGGTCTTAATAACATCTGACTCCTCAAACCTCTCCACTAACTGTTCTGGCGCTCTGACTCCCATCCCCCTGTAACTCTATAGCCCAACCGTGCAACAACAGCAAACCTTCCTGCCAGCGTACTGGTCCCCTTCTGGTTCAGTGCAAAGTGCCTTTTCTGAAAAAGTCCCACCTTCCCTGGAAGAAAGCCCAATGATCCAGAAATCTTAAGCCTTCCCTCCGACACCAACTCCTTAGCCATGTGTTAAAGTGTATAATCTTCCTATTTCTGGCCTCAATAACATTTCTTTTAAATGTTGAAATCAAACCTGTATCCAGCACTTCACTGACAGCTCTCACCACCCATTGTAAAGAGAACAATTAATTTACTAATTCAAATGATCTGCATTATCTTACGAACTATTTTTAAAGTGTTATTTTGGTTTGAAGAGATACTTGATTTGAAACAGTTTAATCAAAAAGTCACAGAAATATCTAAAAAGTAATAGAAGGCTAAATTAATTAAGCCCTGATAGTCAGTCAGCACAGTCTGCGCAGTGCTTTACAGCACGAGTTGTAAGATCAAAATTCAGTTCTGGTTCTCTCTTCAAGGAGTTTGTATGTTCTTCTCATTACCATGTGAGTTTCCTTTGGGTGCACTGGTTTCCTCCTAAATTCCAAAGATGTACAATTAGGATTAGTGAGTTGTGGGCATGCTATATTGGCACCGGAATGTGTAGTGATGCTTGTTGGCTGCCCAGCACGATCCTCACTGATTTGATTTGATGCAAACAACACAGTCCACTGTACATTTCTATGTACTTGTGACAAACAAAAATAATATTTCTCCAAATCTTTCTTCCTTTCCATCCAGAGATGAAGACACTCACTGATATGGCCAAAATACCAGCTTCATCTCCATGCTCATTAACGTCACTGCCATGTGTGGTGTTTGCTAGCTGTTGTTGAGTATCTGCATGTTTCCATGGTGAGCCCAATAGTGTGATCACCTGGGCTGATCGCCTAAGGGGTTGTCTATTGATGCGTCTCACGTGGCTATAGAAGCTGATCTGGAAACCATGTACTCTGCGGCAAATGTAAGTGGTGGCAGAGGTTAAGGCTGATTTATACTTGTGCGTCAAATGTACGCCATAGGTACAGTGTAGCCGTGAACCCTACACTGTATCTACGCTGAACCCTACGCTGTAGCCTAACGTGCACCTCTCCCAAAATGTAACTACATGTCGCGGCGTCGCAGACCACAACAACTGTGATTGGTCCGCTTGGTAGCATCGCATTTCCTCCTACGTTGCAATAGCTTGCCTTTGGGCGACTGAAGAGCAGGGAAGGAACTCTGGCTGCAATGCTTTCCATAAAGCTTTACAGACCTCCGAAATTATGGAGGACCCTGTGCTTGATGCCAGTTTGTATCTAGTTGCTACAGACTGTTGACTTCCACCTGAAATTAAACTCGAATGGTGATTGCCAGTCTCTGAGTATACTGAGCGTACACTGATGCGAAATAAATGGTTGGAGACGATGAACCAAATTGTCAAATCTACCTGCCGACATCTGAAAATATTTGAAATGCATTTCCTCGTCCGTGCCTCAGTGGCCAGACAAGCACAGAAAATTCACCCTCCTTCAGTTTCAGTCGCCATTGTTTGAAGTTTGAGTTTCTTCATGTTGAGTTTCAACACGAAACTCAACACAGTGGCATAGAAACCCCACCGCCAACTAGCGTTTTGGTGGTGAATTGCAGAGTGATGCAGACACACCAACGCACAAGTATAAATGCTCACAACAGCGTAGCCCACTTGCGTAGGCTGCAGCGTAAGCTGGTAGCACAAGTATGGATCAGCCTTTAGTGGTTGGGACTTCTGGTTGTTCAGTCTCTCCTTTCGCAGCTGCTGACTGCTGTCTGCGTCAAAGCAGACGTCATTCTCATGTAGCTCAGCTCCCTCTTGAACCACTTTGAGTCAAACGTCTTCCCAGTTTTCAGATGTAATGTTGAATTCTTCAGGCTGATTTTGATGTTATCTTTGAAGCATTTCCTTTGCCCACCGAGGGCTCGGTGACCTTCCTTCTCCTGGGAGTAAAGGACCTGTTTAGGGAGACATCCAGACGACATGACCTATCCACCAGAGTTGATTTTGCTAAATATCAACCTATGGAGGGAGAATCATCATGATCTCAAGGTGGTCAGTTGAAACCTCTTAACGACCAAGTGTATTGTGGCTGGACTATTCCAAGAAGAACGTACCCCATGATTGCGAGGAACTGTTTACGGAGAGGCTTGGTCATGACTAAATTGCAAACTTGCCAAACCACTCTGTTAAATTCAGTAACTTGGAAGAACTCTACAAAACACTAAGCACTAATATAAACGTAGCAACACGCAAAAGATACCAATCAGCAACTAACCTGAAAGCAATTGACAGTCTCTATAAGCCATGCTGAGGTGGGGCACTTCATGCTGCTGAACTTGTATTCAACTGTGCAAGGTTGAGTGAAGTACTTGTTGATGCTTTGATTGATAGGATGATATGCCTCTGCTACACACTCGCAATGATGCTGTACTCAATGAGTTTAGAAGAATGGGGCAGAGGGGAGAGATCAATCAAATCTGATAGAGCTACCAGATATTGAGAGGTCTAGATAGAGTGAATGTGGAGAGGATGCTTCCTATAGTGGGTGAGTCTAGGACCAGAGGGCACAGACTCAGAATAGAAGGTTGTCTCTTTAGGACAGAGATGAGGAAAGATTTCTTTCCAGAAGTTGCTAACCTTTTTTTAAGCCATGAAGCCTTATGATTAACTGAGGGGTCCACGCACCCAAAGTTGGAAACACCTTGCTTTAGGGTGATGAATCTCTGGAATTCATTGCCACAGATGATTGTGGAGGCCAAGTCATCGGGTGTATTTAAAGCTGAGGTTGATACATTCTTAATTAGTAATGGGTTGAGAGGGAAAATAAAGCAACCATGATCAGATAGTAGAATAGATTCAAAGGGCCAAATGGCCTAATTCTGCTCTTGTGTCTTATGGTCTTATGATCTTATGGATTAACAGATAAATTAATCTATACTCAGCAATTGTGCATGTATCTTTCACAAGTCTTTGTTTTTTACTTATTTTCCTTGTTGTGTGAAAAAATCGTTTTAGGTCAAGAGCTGCACTCAACAGTGCAATATTGAACAAGTACCTCATCAGTTACATAAATTGAAATCCTGCATTTTTATCAACATCGGTTTTATTACTACCTCCCATGTCTAGGTACAAAAAAAAATTTGCATTACTTATTCCATGGTCTGGCTTATACACTATCATATTCTTCACAGGCTACAATCTAATTAAAATCAGAATCAGAATCAGCTTTAATGTTTTTCTGCTTTAACTTCAAATTAAATGCTTAAAGACCCCAGCAGGAACACACCATAAAAACAAATATGTTATACTTGCACAGATTCCTGGGAGATCCATCATACAGCAACCAGGTGGGGGTGGAAATCTAAGGTCTGATAAGGAGGAAGGAGGATATATCTCAGAGTTTAAATCGACATATTCATGTACAGGTTGGTAATGATTATTTTGGGGACCTATGCCTGTGAAAACCACCGCTGCTCGTTGGGCAATCCAAAAGCAGAACTGAAAATGAAATAAAATTGTCATTGTTTAGGCCCTAAAACTGCAAAGGTGTTTTGATGGTGTCATGACAATATCTGCACATTCGAACTAAAGCGCCACTTCCTGTCATCTGACTGTTCACCTGTTCAAAGGAGCAGGTTAATATTGGTGCTCTAAAGGAAGCTAGCATGATCGTAGAACTTGGAGCAGCTGCAAGGTGGAGATTTTCTGGTCCATCGTATGCAGAAATTGGCCAGGTGTCGTAGCCAAGGATGCCCTGTGAGAGTCAAAGTGTGTGAATTCTATCAGCTGTGAGATCATAAAGACACAAAGTGAGAGAAATGGGATATATGTGTGTGTGAGAGAGAGGGAGAGAGAGTGAGACAGGCAGAGTGAGAGAGAAAGAGAAGGTGAGAGGGAGGGAGAACGAGAGAAAGAATAAGAGAGAGAGTGAGAGGGTGGGAGAGGGAGAGAGAAAGGGAGACAGAGAGAGGGGAGAGTGAGAGAGAGAAGAGAAAAAGAGGGTGAGAGAGAACAAGAGAAAGAGAGAGGGTGGGAGGGGGAGAGAGTGAAGGGGGGCAAGAAAGAGAGACAGAGAGAAAGAGGGTGAGAGGTAGGCGAAGGGAGAGAGAAAGAGTGTGAGAGAGAGGGAGGAAGAGGGAGAATGAGAGAGGGAGCAGGGAGAGAGAGAAAGGCAATATACTATACTGTACACAATACGGTCATAAAGTATGATCTAGTCTGTCAGCACTACCGAGTCAGGAGCTGTTGAATGAATGCTCTCAGAAAGAGCAAATAAATAAAACTGTTAGGCCAATGCCCTGAAACATTAACCTGTTGTTCTCTCCACAGATACTGCCTGTTCAGTTGAATACTTAAAGCACTTCCTGTTTCTATTTTGGACTTAGAGCATCTTCAGTTTTTTTTGCTTTTCTGTTAGGAATTGTGGTCGGCCGCCTGAAGTCACTGGCCTGATTTTGGCTCAGGAAATTCTGCTACGTATTTGACGCTTGTGCTACTTGTTTTATGGTATAGGTGGGCCGTCTATCCTTGCTTGCTGCTTGACACTACCCTCCAGAATGCTGGCTTGCTTAAGTGCTCTTGCTCCTCCCTGAACACATGCCAGCGCTTTAAACACAGCCAGCAAGCACAATGTTAACACAGAGGAATCTGTGAGCTGGGAAGATTCATGATGCCAAAGAGAGTGTGAGACGGCCACTTCCGTCTTCATCCAGCAGAAGATGATGAGCGAGAGAGCAGGATTTGGGTGGTCTGTCAACACAGGGTGGAGCTGCTGCCTGTCCCCACCAATGCCCACACTCAGTGTTTTGGCCAGGCTGCGGCCCTGAGTGCCACATCTTGGTGCTGTGTGGCCTGACCAACCCTTCTCAACTCCAGCCGTGAGGACATCATCTCCACTGGACTGCTGGATTGGTGGGGAACTTCCTGCACCATGCGACAATGCGAGCAGCAAGGATTCACACCAGATCCCCGACCACCACGGTGTAGGTGCTACAGGTGCAAAAGCAGGAGGTGCAGCAAGATTTTCAGCAGAGCAACACAGTCAGTGAGGCAGAGCTCTATGCATTACACCAACGACTTCGCTTTACCATTGACCCAATTAGCAGTATCGTTCCTGGGAGAGCATCCTGTGTGCTGTACCAAATACCAGTGTTTATGCTACATCATCTTATCTTAGAATCTCATCTTAGTATCAAGAGTGCACAACCCATAATTTTGTCTTCATAACTAAAATCAGTAAACAGAGAACTATTTCAAGCCGTCATTTTCCAATACTCCCCTGCAGCTTTGTTCTCAGAAATGCTTTCATTGTAACTTAACTGAAAACTCAATAATACCTTACTTGGCAACAAAGGGAGTTCATGCTAAGACAAAATGTTTATTGTATCTGAGCCCAGTATTATGTTTTATTTACTTTTTATTTAGAGATACATCACGGTAACAGGCCCTTCTGGCTCACTAGTTCACGCAACCTATTTCTGTCCATGTGACAAATTAACCAACTAACCCATACGCCCTTGGACTGTGGGAAGAATCTGGAGCACTCCGAGAAATCCCACATGGTCACGGCGAGAAAATGCAAACTCCTTACAGACAGAGGCAGGAATGTAACTCAACTCATTGGCACTATACTGGCATTACACTACTGTGTTGCCCCATTTGGTTCAAGAAATCAGGTGAGTCTGCACTACCTACATATATGCCAGAATCAGAATCAGTTTTAGTATCACTAATGTACAGTACTGTGCAAAATTCTCAGGCACACATGTATAGCAAGAATGCCTAAGACTTTTGCACAGTACTGTAGTAATTTTATGGTGCTCGGTGCTCGGTGTCGGAGGGCTGGTTGGAGGCTCGAAGTTTTTGGACGGACTGAGAGTCGACTGTGGTCGGGTGCTTCCAGGGTGCTGCATTGGCAAGTTTGCGGCGCTGGAATCTAGTGGCAGGGAGAGTTTCTCCCTTCTACCGTCTACGTGAGACGTTGGGACTTTCGAGAGACTTTGAGATTTTTTACCGTGCCCATGGTCTGTTCTTCTATCATATTATGGTATTGCTTGCACTGTTGTAACTATATGTTATAATTATGTGGTTCTTGTCAGCTTTTCAGTCTTCGTCTGTCTCGTGTTTCTGTGATATCACACTAGAGGAACATTGTATCATTTTTAATGCATGCATTACTAAATGACAATAAAAGAGGACCGCGTGCCCTCATAATCTAATTTATTGTAGTAAACTGCTACCGCAAAAAAAACAGATTTCATGATAGCTTTGAGTGATGATAAACATGATGATGATATAGGTCTCTATTGTGAACTGACAGAGGGAAGGGGTAGACAGCTAGTTGGGAAAGGGCAAGGGAGAGAGGAGGGAGTGGGAAGTACCAGAGAGACATTGGTAATGATCAATAAACCAATTATTCAAAATCAAATGGCCTTGCTTCGTGTCCCAGGGCTGAGTCTGCCTGCACTCACACCACCCCCTGGCACTGGCAATCCGTCTCCGCCACTCATCCCACAGCCCACCCATGGCGCTCACCCTCACCATTCCCAACATCCTTTGCTCCTGCCAGATTTACAGTCTTGCTCTCTGCTCCATGTTGACAAATACAGTACTGTGAAAAGTTATATATTGTTATATAGACTTTTGCACAATACTAACGTCAGAATCAGAATCAGGTTTGTTATCACTAACACAGGCTGTGAAATTTGCTGTTTTGCAGTAGCAGTACTGTGCAAAGACATAAATCACAATGTTATAAAAATAAATAAATACTGCAAATGACTAATAATGAGGTAGTGATCAAGGCTGGTCGACTGTTCAGAAATATGATGGTGGAAGGGAAGAAGCTGTTCTTAAAGCATTGAGTGTGGGTCATCAGGCTCGTGTATCTCCTCCTTGACCATAGTTTAAGACCATAAGACCAATAGACAAAGGAGCAGAAGTTGGCTATTCAGCCCATCGAGTCTGCTCCGCCATCTTATCATGAGCTGATCCATTCTCCCATTTAGTCCCACTCCTCCACCTTCTCACCATAACCTTTGATGCCCTGGCTACTCAGATACCTATCAATCTCTGCCTTAAATACACCCAATGTCTTGGCCTCCACTGCCGCCCGTGGCAACAAATTCCATAGATTCACCACCCTCTGGCTAAAAAAATTTCATTCGCATCTCTGTTCTGAATGGGCGCCCTTCAATCCTTAAGTCATGTCCTCTCGTACTAGACTCCCCCATCATGGGAAACAACTTTGCCACATCCACTCTGTCCATGCCTTTCAACATTCGAAATGTTTCTATGAGGTCTCCCCTCATTCTTCTAAACTCCAAGGAATAGAGTCCAAGAGTGGACAAACGTTCCTCATCTGTTAACTCTCTCATTCCCGGAATCATTCTAGTGAATCTTCTCTGTAAAACTGTATCGTGGTTAATAACGTTCCGGGGATTTGTCTAACCATGTACGAGGCTGACACATACATCCTCTGTAATTCTCTGTACTAAAGTCTTGTGTTGAAACGTATGGTTATTGCATGGATTAAAAGTAATAATGAGTTCTCCCATTACACTGTCTGCTAAAACAGTAGAATGCCTTACAGTTTTACACCTATTATTACATAGATGTTACTTAACGCTACATTGCGCTGTGTGATCAAAATTTTTATTTGTGGAATAAATAAGCATTAGGAATCTGGATCATTTTGAGCGGCTGATTAAGCAGCACAAATTAAATTTAAATAGAAATCCTTAGTCTTAGCACTCATAACAGAACCTTGCCAATTTCCTTATAAAGCCCCTAGCAAAATTCTGTACTATATTAGGCTAATTTCCTGGGAATATCACAAAATACATGAGCAGTATTTCAATGAGACGGGTGGTTTAAACCCAGATAGGTCAACAAAATTAAATATTTCACTGTAGACCTGCAAACACAGAACTCATTTAGTTTCTGCTGCATAATTCAGATTTGTCATTCAACAGCTTTTCTCCACCATTAGGTTTGGGAAGTTCAGAATGAAGAAATTTTAAATCTTCTTCAACCGTATGGGGGCAGACCAAATGTCATTCAGTTTCCAGCAAATTCAATATCTTTCTTTTAACATTAAAGCCATTCTCATAAAATATAGAGCTGATTGACTAAAATATTATATATTCCCCAATTCTGGTTAGAATGAATATTGTATTGGAAATTTTGTGCCACTAATAGTGCAGTGGGTCCGGTTAATGAAGCAAACTGTGAAACTAGAACAGTTGTAGGGTAAATTAAAAGAGGCTCATTTCAGCGAACTTGACCAAATTGTGGTTAGAGAGATAGGAGGGGTGGGCAGGAGATCATTGCAGACTTCAGTAAGGAGAAGTCCAGAAGATATGCCCCAGTCTTCATTAGGGTATCAGCGGTGGAAAGAGCGAACAGCTTTGAGATATTGGCTGTCAATATTTCGAGGATGATGGAATCATGAAGCATACTAGTGGCTCTACTTAACTAGGAGTTTGAGGAGGTTTGGTACATCTTGTGCATTTCTATAGGACTATTGCAGACAGCATTCTGACTGGTTGCATCACAGCCTGCTATAGAGACTCCAGTGTACAGGATTGTAAGAGGCTGCAGAGGGTTGTAGACCCAGCCGGCAACATCCCATGCACAATTCCCCCCCCCACCAAGGACATCTTCAAGAGAAAGTGCCTCAAGAAGGCAGCATCTGTCTTTAAGGCAGCATCCCAGGGTACTTAAGGAGGTGGCTTTAGAAATCGTGGGGGCATTGGTAATCATTTTCCAATGTTCTATAGATTCAGGATTAGTTCCTGTGGATTGGAGGGTGGCTAATATTGTCCCTCTCTTCAGGAAGGGAGGAAGAGAGAAAACAGGGAATTATAGACCAGTTAGCCTGACGTCGGTGGTGGGAAAGATGCTGGAGTCAATTATAAAAGGTGAAATTATGACACATCTGGATAGCAGTAACAGGATTGGTCCGAGTCAGCATGGATTTACGAAGGGGAAATCGTGCTTGACTAATCTGCCGGAATTTTTTGAGGATGTAACCATGAAAATGGACAAGGGAGAGCCAGTGGATGTAGTGTACCTGGACTTTCAGAAAGCCTTAGATGAAGTCCCACATAGGAGATTAGTGGGCAAAATTAGGGCACATGGTATTGGGGGCAGAGTACTGACATGGATTGAAAATTGGCTGGCTGACAGAAAACAAAGAGTAGCGATTAATGGCTCCCTTTCGGAATGGCAGGCGATGACCAGTGGGGTACCGCAGGTTTCAGTGCTGGGACCACAGGGTTCAGTGCTGGGACCGCAGCTGTTTACAATATATATTAATGATTTATATGAGGGAATTAAAAGTAACATTAGCAAATTTGCCGATGACACAAAGCTGGGTGGCAGTGTGAAATGTGAAGAGGATGTTATGAGAATGCAGGGTGACTTGGACAGGCTGGGTGAGTGGGCAGATGCAGTTTAATGTGGATACATGTGAGGTTATCCACTTTGGTGGTAAGAACAAGAAGGCAGATTATTAACTAAATGGAGTCAAGTTAGGAAAAGGGGAAGTACAACGAGATCTAGGTGTTCTTGTACATCAGTCACTGAAAGCAAGCATGCAAGTACAGCAGGCAGTGAAGAAAGCTAATGGCACGCTGGCCTTCATAACAAGGGGAATTGAGTATAAGAGCAAAGAGGTCCTTCTGCAGTTGTACAGGACCCTGGTGAGACCACACCTGAAGTACTGTGTGCAGTTTTGGTCTCCAAATTTGAGGAAGGACATTCTTGCTATTGAGGGAGTGCAGCGTAGGTTCACAAGGTTAATTCCCGGGATGGCAGGACTGTCATATGTCAAAAAATTGGAGCGACTGGGCTTGTATACTCTGGAATTTAGAAGGCTGAGAGGGGATCTTATTGAAACATATAAGATAATTAAGGGATTGGACACGCTGCAGGCAGGAAGCATGTTCCCGCTGATGGGTGAGTCCAGAACCAGAGGCCACAGTTTAAGAATGAGGGGTAGGCCATTTAGAATGGAGTTGAGGAAAAACTTTTTCACCCAGAGAGTGGTGGATGTATGGAATGCTCTGCCCCAGAAGACAGTGGAGGCCAAGTCTCTGGATGCTTGCAAGAAAGAGATGGATAGAGCTCTTAAAGATAGCGGAATCAAAGATTATGGGGATAAAGCAGGAACTGGATACTGATAGTGGATGATCAGCCATGATCACAGTGAATGGCGGTGCTGGCTCGAAGGGCCGAATGACCTACTCCTGCACCTATTGTCTATTGTCTATTTAAGGACCCTCACCATCATGGATGCACCCTCTTTTCATTACTGTCATTAGGGAGAGGGTTCAGGAACCTGGCGACCCACACTCGGTGATTCAGGAACAACTTGTACCTCTCCAATATTAGATTAATGAATGGTCCATGAATTCATGAACACTAACTTATTATTTCTTTTTTCACTATTTATAGTAATTTTATGTGTTTTTACTGTACTGCGGCAGGTGAACAACGAATTTTGAGTCATATAAGGCAGCGACAATTAACTTGATTCTGACTCATCTGTCCCACCAGGGTCTTCAGAACTGTTCAACATCCTGGAAAATGACAGAATCTAAAGGTCTTTGAGAAGGTTATGGATTGCACCCATAAATACAAAAGAGAGCTAAAAACAAGGCAATGATGGTGGAAGATTACAGCCAAGATGCCAAATCCTACTCATTGGCTGGCCTAAAGAGTTAAAGAAATAAAATAAATACTTATACTTTTTTCTTAAACTAATATTTTTTTTGCTAAGAAAGTGTATGGCATGTTAACCTTCATTAGTTGGGGGATTGAGTTCAAGAGCCATGAGGTAATGGTGTAGCTCCATAAAACTCTGGTTAGACCACACTTTGAATATTGTGTTCAGTTCTGGTCACCTCATCATAGGAAGAATGTGGAAACTTCACAGAGGATACAGAGGAGGTACCAGGATGCTGCCTGGATTAGAGAGCATGTCTTATAAGGAGAGGTTGGGCGAGGTTTTTCCCTTAGGAGCAAAGGTAGATCTGATGTGATCTGATGGAGGTGCCTAAGACGATGGACAGTATAGACAGAGTGGGCATCCAGTCTCTTTTTCCTAGGGTGTAAAGGGGTAAAACAAGAGGACATAATTTGAAGGTGATTGGAGCAAAGTATTGGGGGAATATCAAAGGTAGGCTTTTTGACCGAGAGAATGGTAAGTGTGTGGAATATGCCAGTAGAGTACATGTTAGAGGCAGATACACTAGGGACATTTAAAAGATTCTTGGGCTACATCCACACTATGCTGAATAATTTTGAAAACAAAGCTTTTTCTCTTCGTTTTGACCTTCCATCCCCACTAAAACGGCGTTTTCATCCCCCGAAAACAGAGCTTTTCAGAAACGGTCTCCAGAGTGAATAAATCTGACAATGCCAAATATCCGTTGCAGTGTGTACGGGGTAACCGGAGCTTTTTTAAAACCGCTGTCATGACGTGCCAGAACAGATGGCAGAAGCGTAACATTTCATTGTTTTCTTCTTCTTCTTCTTCTTATTATTATTATTACTTTATTGTCACCAAACAAATGATACTAGAGCATACAATCATCACAGCGATATTTGATTCTGGGCTTCGTAGAACCTAACAATTTCAGAACAGATGGCAACAAGGCTGAAGCCAGAGAGTTAGAAATGTACTCACCAAATACTTTGACCAATAGCTTACTGAATAAATAAGTATACTCACTTTACCCTGTTTTTTTGTCCTTGCTTGTATGAAGGTGGTTTACCTATTTATGCAAGTGCTTCTCTGATAATAAATGTGTAACAGCCTAATGTAACACTGTATGGAAATACAAGATAACGCTGATGCAGACACGTTTTATACATTTAACAAGGTGCTTTATTAATGCAACAGAGTTAGTCAGTTTTTCAATGTTCATCGTCAGCTGGGTCATCCTGTCCGTGAACTCCCTGTCGGTTGCCTCCATATGCTCCAGTATTTGTTTTTGTTTTAGTTTTAAATCCTCCTGTGCGAGAGCCAAGAGCAATTCCTTTTAAGTTTTTCTACTCTGTAACTGGACAAACGCACACTAAGTACACTGTTTCCTCTTTGCTTGTTTTCTGTGTGTCCTGCGTGTGCCCCGTAGAGGAGATTCACCCAAATAGCCGTGTTAGTGTGGACAGAGATACTTTGAAAAACGCTTAGTGTGTACACATTTTTACTCAAAACCGGTGTTTTCAAAATTATCCGGCGTAGTGTGGACGTACCCTTAGACAGGCACAAAAATGAAAGAAGAATGGAGAGCAATGACGAAGGGAAGGATTAGATTGATCTTGGAGTAGGTTAAAAGGTTGGCACAACATCATGGGATGAAGGGCTTGCACGGTGCTGTAATGTTCTATGTTCTCTTCAATGGTCAAAAATGAAGAGTTATGTACCACTTTTGCCCTTTCTCTACAAATGATCAAACCTGTCTCGAACTCAGACATTCCAAATATAACCATGCTATGTCAGTTAGAACACTGTAGTGTAAAACTCCAATAATCCACTCTCTAACTGTTTGGAAAACTCAATCTTTTGACATCTGCCCCAGTGTATTTCATTTCTTTTGCTCCCTTTAAATGCACTGAGCTCTAATACTCACACTCCCTTTAAATACACCAGGACTCTATTTCCCACACTCCCTTTAAATACACTGGGGCCCTATTTGCAACACTTTCTTCACATGTACTCATGCATTATTTTTGTGCCTCCATTAAACTGATTCTGGAATGCTACCTTTAATCTAGCTCGTGACCTGTTTACCAAACTATCTTTAAACTTACCAGCTGTTTCCTGGGCTGACTTAAGCTCACTGGAGTCCTGTTTTTCATTTTTATTCTCAGGTTCTTATTCCTGTACTCCATTTAAACTGGTCAAGCCTACTGGAAAACATACTACTGCAGAAAGTTGAAGAAGTTAATGAAATATGTACTGTACTATCAATAGGTGTAATATTCAATAGCCAGGAAGTCCTGCCAGGCTGGAATCATCAAACTCCTAAAGAGGCTGGATTATTGGAGTTTTGCAGTTTTTTTTGAAATAACCTCTCATATTCAGCTGTGTTTGGTGTAGTGATTCTTGGGAGCATTGCGCGTCCTAGCTATCACTGTGGAATTTCCTGAAGTCTTCAAGATACATCTTCATCTTCTCCCCAGTGCTGCCTCAGATAAAAGACCTTATTTTATGCATTTGCATGTTTGACCAGAGGAGAAGATGCTTTAGTGGAAATTGATTTGATTCAGTCAGGTAATTCATTTGACCATTAAGTTAGAACGCCATTTCCATTAATAGCATTTTTAGTCAAATAGTGAAGACCAACAAATTGTCTACATCAGTTTCACATTCAGCATCCAGGTAATTGCCCTGTCTATGGCTTGCTTTACTGAAGGTCATTTAAAAACAAACTCGATAGTATTTTAAAAGGAAATATTGAAGGAGAAGAGGAAAGGGCAGGCAGATAGAAGCAGAATAAAGAGCTCCAGCTGAGAAGCTAACGGATTCAAATGGACTGAAGACTTGTTTGGTGGTGTTATGTTTCAGATTTAGATTGATTTATTTATCACATGTACATCGAAACAGAGTGAAATGTGTCAATACTCGTGGACAGTGAAGAAGGTTCACTGCGGTTATAACAGGATCCAGATGAACTGGGAGAATAGACTAAGAAATGGCAGGTGGGATTTAATTTGGTCAAGACAAGTGCAGAGGGACGTACTTAAGACAGCACAGACAATGGGGAGTGTTGTAGATACAAATTTCCTGAAGGAAGCAACACATCTAGATGCGGGATGGCGAAGACTGGGTATTGAATATGTGCCTTCATCTTCTGAGGTATTGAGTACAGAAGATGGGACGCACGCTACAGCTGTACAAAACACCGGTTAGACTTGAATCATTAGGCACGGTTCAGGTCCCCACAGAAAGCTGTGATTAAACTGAAGAGAGTCAGGAAGGATTCACAAAGTAGAAGTCTCAAGTTACATTACTGTGCAAAAGCCTTAGACCCACATATATAGCCAGGGTGCCTAAAACTTGTCAACCTGGAGTGGAGAGTGACTCTGTTTATCTGGCCTGAGCAAAGGATGTTGGGAGGGTGGAGGACCTTGGGAAGGGTGTGGGACAGGTGGCACAGAAGGAATGCCAGGACAGGGGGTGGCATGTGTGTGCACACACACCCAGACAAGGCCATTTGTATGCACACCGCTACTTGAATCCCTCAGAAATTCTGGTCCATACTTCAGTCCAAACTAGAGTGGTGTGTCTGAGAAAACAATGAAGAATCAAGCAAAAAATAAATGAATTAATTATACAGATTTAATGCATTAATTATGTATTCCATAAATTAAATATATATCTGACCACATATATTGTGCATCTGACACATCACAGTAATTTATTTTAATGAATATTTTATGGTTGAAGAACAAACTGAAAATCTTATTTGTTTTAGCTAAAACCCAGTGGCTTAAAAAGGAGGCAACTAATGAATACATAATCTAACAAAAAACCTGAAGAAATTTCTCAACTATTCTACTAAGATTCTTTTTACCTGCTGCGTTGAACTCATTCCCCATCTTATTAGCTAACATTAAAACACAATACCTGTTCATCAAATCAAATTTTACACCAGAGCCTTAGTAAGAAATTGTGAAATGTTATGACCTCCAGCAGTCTTATTTAATTGCTTTTATATGGGTTTATTGGTGAACGAACAAATTAAACACATTTCTGTCCTATGGAAAGATAGCAGTAAATGCTTTATCTGTGAACAGCATCTAACATAATAAAAGCTCCATTTAAGGTGTCGCCAAAGAGTCACCTTAATCAACCATTTGTGTCCAATCTATACATCAAATTCTGGATTCAGAATAAAGTTGTCAAACTCTTACTAAATAATTCAACTTTTTGCTGCAAACTATATAATATCCTAAAATGCTAGCATTGAATAGTCTTGTACCCATTTAATTTCACAAGAAGAAGTTTAAAAAGACTACCTTTGAAGCAGTAATCTATCTGAAAGTACTTTAAATAAAACATTCTTACATAGCGTTGTCAATTCAAATCAAGTCAAAGACATAATAATTTTTGCTTCTCCTCTGAGCTGAGAAGAATTCTGTGGGAATTCTAAGGAAATTTAGCTTTAGTTCCCCCTCCTATGGATGATTCAAGTAGAAGAGGTCAAAGGGCACCTGAGACTCAATGAAACTCAGTGACGTTTCACTGACAGAACATTAATGTTCACCTGTACATACATGGAAATCTAATTTGGAATGCTGAAAACTTAGCAGTAAAATTTCACATGGAGTCTAACAATTCCCAGAAATGACCATGGTACATATTAAATTTTATTACAAGATTTAGTTATAGTTACATGTTTGGTGAATTACTTGATCATCTGAACGTAGCCATAATAATTTCTGCTTTGGTTTTTTGCCTCACTCTGCCTTCCACCATGACTCTCACTTTGACTCCCTGTTGACACTGGGCCTTTCCTTTATCCTGCTTTGAAGTCACAAAATTCTTCCCCTTTCTGAACCATTTCCAGGGCCTTTAACTCTGCTATGATGTCTTCAGTCTAAATTGTCCCCGTTTGCCTAACATTTGTAACTCCAGTGACATTTCTCTCAGCATATTCAGGGATTTTGCCTGCTCTACATTACAAAGCTGTCCTCTTGTAGAGTATCCATTTGTTATAATTCTGCAAACCAGAAGCTAAGTCTTGCACCAGAATTCATAATCTCATTTTTTACATTAGCATCATGTGGACCAAACATATTTGATGTTACATGGACCAAACATATTTGATGGTGAGCTTTCAGCTTCTTATCTTGTTGTAGATTTCTGTAATAATAATGGTGGTGTCCTGAAACTTATGCAAACCCGAAAAGTGTTCCTAGCGTATATGATGAATAAACTCTTCTTGGACGTCCAGCCGGTACCAGGTATCGACTATAACTAACGTTTCGATATCAAACTCTGTCATCTTCATCGGGGATGATGCCTGGGCATGGCTAGTTTGGTGGTATTTATATACCCCTGTCATCTGTCCTTCCTGATTGGTTAGTCCTCATCCAATCAGGACCCTGCTCTCCTGCCTTGTTTACAATTAAATTCCAGTCTTTACATAGAGCGAGACCTCTGTCTTTGTTAAAATTCTTTTCCTCTAGTTTCATTTCAACTGCTCCTTCACCAGGCAGTCCCAAAAGCCCTTGGCACAGCACAGTAGTTTTGTGTCATCAAAGCCAATTCTATGGCCATTGTGAATGCAAAGTTCTGCAACTGCCGATTTCTCCAGGTAGCACAAATGGATACAACTCCTGAGCTCCTTTATGTGGGTTTTCACTATGTGTCCCACCTGGCCGATATACACTGCTCCGCATTCACAGGGAATCCTGTAAACTCCAGCCATCCTGAGTCCCAGGTCATCTTGACCCGCAAAAGCCGTGGTTTGAGCTTCCTTATGGGTTTGTGGGTGGTATTAATCTGGTATATCTTCAGAATCCTGGTAATCCTTCCAGAAACTGTAGAAGTACAGGGAAGACAGGCAGTAGCGACAGGTTCCTCTTCGTTGTTAGGTTCCTGTTTTTTCTGTTGGCCCCCTTAAAGCCCAGTTGATTTCTTCCACCTTGCAATCATTCTGTAGAAATGTCATGCTTAATTGTCCTATTTCCTTGTGGAGCTCTCCGGGTCCAAAATAGATTTCGCACGGTTAGTCAAAGTAGAAAGATCCGTTCTACATTGGGAGACACGATGGAGGCTATTATTCTGCAAACCTGTTTAAACAATTCACAGGATGGTGAATATATCTTCAGCAAGTGCAAACTAGAGACTGGATGGATGGATGGCTGTTCTTGAGTTGGAGGACTGTCTGAGTCTGTGGGTGAGGAGGTGTGGGGGCGGAGGGAGAGAAGAAAAGGGCTTCTATTGCTGCAGCTTGTTGCTTGTTGTGCTCTGTACTGTTCTGCTGAGCATTGTGGGTATGCTACAATACTCCAGAATGTGCCGTGACACTTGCGTGTTGCCTCCAGCACGTGCTGGTTGTTAACACAGAGGGTGTATTTCACTGTATGTTTCAAGTATATGCGATAAATAAATTTCAATATGAAATCTGAATTTGAATCTGTTACATCACAATCAAAATATCTATAAGGGACTGTCTTCCACTAGCCGCTGACTCAATGTCTTTCCCTCTGGGATACCTCACTCAGGACATGTTTTCTGGCCAGCCAGTTACGTTGCTTCCCAAGTCTATTCATCAAGGTAACCTCAACAAGTCATTCTCTCATTGATAGATCCTGGCACAGACATTTTGGTAATCAGCATCTCCTTCAAACTTCTCCTCTGCCTGTTTCACTTAGTGAGCCATGGTGAAAACGCATTGTCCATGCCTTACTGGGGAGGTCATCATTCAGAGTCTTCCCCATCTAGAAGCCCTAGATGAACCAGGAGATCTGCAATCTGCTCACGGACATTGAGGGCTGGTGACCAACTGCGATATCCAGAAAGCCAACTCATGTGCAAAGTGGCAATTCCTGACCACATGGAAGGATGCTCGACAGCTGTGACAGAGCTAAAAAACTATTACTTCTCACCAAGTGAAACCAAGTGACATAGGTGACACCGAGGCTTCTCTCCCAGGTGAGCTCAATGCATTCTATGCTCATTTTGATCCTCAAAACATGGAGGATCCTTCACAAATTCTCACCGCCCATGATGGCCCTGTGACTTCAGTCTCTGAGGCCGACGTGAGAGGAAGGTGAACCCATGGAAAGCATCTAGCCAGATGTGAAACCAGGCCAAGTACTAAAGGGCTGTGTTGAACAACTGGCTGGAGCATTCACTAGTATCTTTAACCTCTTGCTTCGGCGGTCTGAGGTATCCACCTGCTTCAAGCAGTCTTTAATTATATCAGTGCCTAAGAAGAACGTGTTTACCTGCCTCAATGTCTATCATCCAGTAGCACTGAAATCCACTGTGATGGAGTGCTTTGAGAGGATTGGTGATGAAACATATCATCTCCTGCCTGAGAAGCCACTTGGATCCACTCCTATTTGCCTACCGGTGCAACAGGTCCACAGTAGATGCCATCTCACTGGCTCTTCACTCAACCCTGGAACAGTGAAACTGCATACATCAGGAAGCTCTTAATTGACTATAGATCAGCATTCAATACTATCCCTCCCTCAAAACTAATCAATAAGCTTCATGACCTCGGCCCCAATACCTCCTTGTGCAATTGGATCTTCAATTTCCCCACTTGCAGACCCCAGTCACTTTGGATTGGCAACAACATCTCCTCCACAATTTCCATCAGCATGGTGCACCACGAGGATGTGCGTGCTTAGCCCTCTGCTCTACTCAATTTATACTATGACTGTGAGGCTAACCACAGCTCCAACTCCACATTTAAGTTTGCTGACGACACCACTGTCATAAACTGAATCAAAAGCAGTACGAATCAACGTATAGGAGAGAGATTACAAATCTTGCTGAGCGGTGACATGACAACAACTTCTCACTCAATGTCAGCAAGACCAGGGAGCTGACTATTGACCTCATGAGGAGGAAACTGGAGATCCATGAGTCAGTCCTTATCAGAGGTGGGAAGGGTCGGAAACTTTAAATTTCGTAGTGTTATCATTTCAGAGGATCTGTCCTGGGCCCAGAGCATAATTACGATTGTGAAGAAAGCACTGCAGTGCCTCTACTTCCTTAGCAGTTTGCAAAGATTCAGCATGACATCTAAAACGTTGACAAACTTCTATAGATGTGTGGTGGAGAGTGTATTGACTGGTTGCATCATGGCCTGGTATGGAAACACCAATGCCCTTGAATGGAAAAGCATACAAAAAGTAGTGGATACAGCCCTGTCCATCGTGGGTAAAACCCTTCACACCATTGAGCTGTCACAGGAAAGCAGCATCCATCATCAAGGACCTCCACCACCCAGGTCATGGTCTTTTCTCGATGCTCCCATCAGGAAGAAGGTACAGGAGCCTCAGGACCCACACCAACAGGTCCAGGAGCATCTATTACCCCTCAACCATCAGGCCCTTGAACTAGAGGGGATAACTTCACTCACCCCATCACTGAATTGTTCTCACAACCAATAGAGTCACTTTCAAGGACTCTTCATCTTATGTTCTCGATATTCATTCCTTATTTATTATTATTTTTTCTCTTTTGTATTTGCACATTGGTTGCTTGTCAAGCTGTTGGGTAGTGTGGTCTTATACTGATTCTATTGTGTTTCTTAAATATACTATGTATGCCTGCAAGAACACAATATGTGTATGGTGACATACATGTACTTTAATAATAAATTTGCAGCTCAGATTTGAACTTTTGAACTTTGAGTTATTTCTGCAAATCCATTCCTGTCAGAAAATTTCCTCGCCATTTCCTTACTGTCTCTGATGGTTCATTCTGTGTTGATTTCACCCAATCTCATTTCAAACCCATTCACCCATTCCACACAGATTCACACAACCCTTGGATTTATATTGCATGAGGTTCTCTCTGTATCCCAAGTACACATTATCTCCTCGTTTGAGCCACACTACCAATTTGTCTCATCTAAGGAAATTTGCACATTTAATTTTACATATTTAAGCCTTACCTTTTGGCTGGTATTGGAGGGTAGCAGTTAGCATAATGTTATTACAGCACCAGCGTTCTGGGTTCCATTCAATTGCTGTGTGGAGTTTGTATGTTCTCCCTGTGACTGTTTGGGTTTCCTCAGGGTGTTCCAATTTCCTCCTACATTTGAAGGACATGTGGATTAGTACATTAATTGGTCACATGGGTGGAATTGGATGTCACAGGCTTTTTGGGATAGGAGAGTCTGTTACTATGCTGTCTTGCTAATTAAAAAAAATATATCTGATTTTCCTTTAGCCCAAGCTTTGTATTCTTTGTCAGATGGACTGCTGTCAAGATCCATCTGCCATGATGCATCACTATCCTCATCTTGATGATCTTTAGCTTGAAAGCTCTCCGTTTTCTACCAGTCCTAATTGTAACATCCTTTAAGGTCATGGAAGCAAACATCACATTAACATTACTATTTCTGTGATTGCTGGTGCCAGATGGGGTGGTTTGAGTACCTCAGAAACTGCTGACCTCCTGGGATTTTAATGCACGACAGTCTCTGGAGGTTACAGAGAATATTACGAGAAACAAAAACAAACATCCAGTGAGCGGCAGTTCTGTGGACTGAAACTGTTAATGAGAGAGGTCAAAGGAGAATGGTTAGACTGGTTCAAGCTGAGGGGAAGGTGACAGTAACACAAGTAACCACCAGTTACAATATTGGTATGCAGAAGAACATCTTAGAACGCACGACATGTCTAACCTTGAACTGAATGGGCTACAGCAACAGAAGATCACTAACGTACACTCGGGGCCACTTTATTAGGTACAGGAGGTGCTAATAAAGTGGTCACTGGGTGTATATTAAGCAGTCGTTTCACTGGCTTATTTAAGTGCCATGGAAATGCACTTTTCTCAACATTGTTTGCTGATGCAGGAGAAAAACCGATTGTCAAAACTCAACTAATTCCATTATCAATTGATTTCCCTTTTTCTTCTCTTCCCCACATGTAAATCTGTAAGTCACTTTTGGAGTCAGCAGAATGATTTCCCAGAACAGACAAAGTAACATTTAAAACTAATTATGTTTCAAGTTGCTATCTGATGCCATTTTATAAACACGGAAAAGCAATTAAAAAGGTGTGTGGTGTTATCCCTAATCAGATTCACTGGACTGCAGCATTTTTTATTACGCTTCGTAATAAATTGGAACTTATAGGGAAAAAAGGACAAAACGTTTAGCTAAAGTTTTAATACAGTAAGTTATTAATCATCACGTACAGCCAACACCCTGTGCAATATGAAAGGCATGCTGTGCAAATGAATTTAGTTCAACAGTGCACCGAGTAGTGTTACTTAAACACTTATGCCTAACAAATTTCTTCAGTAGGCAACGTGGTACATCTGCAAATCCCTTCTGTGAATTGTTATTCTCAAACAAAAAAAAACAGTGCCGTAAGTTTTGGTCTGGAGTCTTACATGAATTATTAATTTTATCTCAACTTACCAGTAAAGTGATAGCAACATAATGAAATATTATACAATAGGCAGTAAAGCAGGATAATTATATTCACAAAGCTAATAAATGGATATGTTGGACAAGTCACAAGAACCTGGGGGAATATGAGTAGATTTTTTAGGCTGGCTTGTTTGTGATATTCATTTCAATCTTTGTTAATAGTCTAATAAGTTTTAATGTCATTCATTTGCATCACTCTCTGGTATGGACGGGCCACTGCACAGGATCAGAAAAATCAGAATTAGAATAAATTTTAATATAACCAGCTTATGTCATAAAATGTGTTAACTTTGCGGCAGCAGTGCATTGTAATGGAAAATAAACTGATTTACAGTAAGTGTGTATATATATGTATATTAAATAGTTAATTAAGATAAGTAGTGCAAGAAAAGCAGAAATTTAAAAAAGAAGTGGTGAGGTAGTGTTCCTGGGTTCAATATCCATTCCGAAATCGGATGGCAGAGGGGAAGAAGCTGTTCCTGAATCATTGAGTGTGTGACTCAAAAAGGTGGCATCCGTCATTAAGACCCCTGTCACCCAGGACATGCCCTCTTCTTGTTACTACTATCAGAAAATGATCCAGGAGTCTGAAGGCATGCACTGAATGTTTTCGGAACAGCTTCTTCCACTCTACCATCAGATTTATGAATGGACAATGAACCAACCCATGAACAGTACCACACTATTTTTGCACTACTTATTTAATTTAATTTTTAATATATATTTCTAATTGTTATTTAATGTATTGCTGCAAAACTGACACATGCTGGTTATAATAAACCTGATTGATTTAACTATTTCCCATCTATCATAATCTGAGCTCTGCAAAATTTTGTAACTAGCTGGATTGAAACAATTTTCTAAAGTTATTTATAGAAGCACACACCATGTAGCATATTGTCTGACCTGCTGAGTGTTTCATGCACTTTTTGATTTCATTTCAAAGTTTCTGTATTCATAGTTTTTTGATTTTTATTTATAATGTTATACTCGATTATAATAGTGCAGGGCCATTTGCAGTGGGGTTCGGTTGGTCTTATATTTAGTCTATTAAAACTCAAGTTCAATGAATGTAATATAAAGGGTAATGAGAGCAAGATTAAGGAAGGATAAAAAGGGATTGTTTTAATCTTTATTCCCCTTGTTATTGCAGGGGAAATAGCACAGTTATTAATTTGGATTATTCTTTGGGATCCAGTTTCTTTAACTTTTAGTGTTCGGGAGGAAATAAATGAAACAAAACAAAAACAGGATAAAGATTAATAGTATGTTAGGTGACAGTGCAGACAGAAATCCATGGTTTATGAGAATTTACAGCTGAGTGCTTTGCTCAGTACTTCAGATAAAACATTTCAACTGACAGCAAGACCCTTTCATCGAAGCTGTTCTGCATTAATTAAATTAGCCAACCTTTATTAGTGTGAATTTTAAGTATTAACATTTTTAAACACAGTTCTAATGGTAAATAGCTTTAAGTAATACCCAAAAGAAATGGACAATTTTTGAAATTCTACAATGGAAATTATCAGTTGAAATCAGTATGATAGAAAATGAGAATGCATATTATTATGCAGGGAAGGGTTCGGGGTGATTCTGGTCTTTCTGATCTGATAGGATGGATAAATTAGTGGAAGAATAATGACCAGTGCCTTTCATTTGCAGCTCGTAGTTTACTGAATTGGTCAAGTTAGCTATCAGTGGCAAGATGAGATCTGAGTATATATAATTTGGGGCATAACAAGGCAATTAAGACCCCAGTGCACTTTAATTGAAAGTGCAGATATACTATTGAGAGGAACAATGTGCATATCTCGCTGGTGGTGTAGCATATGTTGATGTCCTGGTAAGAACACATAGGTGGACTGAATGCTCTGCCATTCAGACCTACTCTAGATCCTAGGTTGCAAAGATCAATTGCAATGAAGGCAAGTGCACATCTCAGAAAGCATAGCAGAGCCTGGGTAAGTTTTTTGCAGGCACACAATAGATAAAACAATTGCAGCATTATATTAAAGCAACACATGCAAAAAATGCTGGTGAACACAGCGGGCCAGGCAGCATCTATAGGAAGAGGCCTGCTGCGTTCACCAGCATTTTTTGTGTGTGTTGCTTGAACTTCTAGCATCTGCAGACTTCCTTGTGCAGCATTATATTCTTTACTCATATATTTCAATGGCAAAGAAGTTATCTCTATGGAGTGATACAAGGGCAATTGATGTTGCCTTATACTCATGCCAAGCAAAGGTAAAACCAGATTTCCAACCTGATACTTGTAGGAAAGTCGCTGTTCCCAAACCTGCTGTTGTGAGTTTTCAAGCATCTGTACCTCCTGCCTGATGGTAGAAGTAAGAAGAGGGTGTTACCCAGATGGCAGAGATCCTTGACAATAGATATCACTTTCTTGAGGCTGTAGATGCCATCAATAGAGGGGAGGATACCTGTGATGTACTGGGCTATGCTTAACTCTTTGCAGCTCCTTGCTTTGGAATTGCTGTAGCAGACCATGATGTGAGCAGTTGGGACACTTTCAATAGGGCATCTGTGGGAGTTTGCTTGAGTATTTGAGCTTCTAGGAAATTAGAAGCTCTGGAGAGCCTTGTTCCATACTGCATCCACATGCTGGAACCAGGACAGTTCATTGAGATGTTAATGCCCAGGAATTTATTTGTTTGTTGGAGATACTGCATGGAATAGGGTCTTCGGGTCCTTCAAGCTGTGCTGGCCAGCAACCCCTGACTTAAGCTTAGCCTAATCACAGGACAATTTACAATGACCAATTAACCTTCCATCTGGACAGTGGGAGGAAACCAGAGCACCCAGAGGAAACCCACGCAGTCACGGGGAGAATGTACAACCTCCTTACAGGCAGAGGCGAGATTTGAATCGGCTTACTCTCTCTACCCATGGCCCACCAATGAGAACTGGTATGTGGTCTCCTGATCTCCCCTTTTTGAAGTCAGTGATTAGCTCCTTGTTTTTATTGATGTTAAGCATGAGGGCGTCATTGTGTCTCCACTTCGCCAGTTGGCCTGTCTCACTCCCTATGTTGACTCATCACCACCCATGATTCACCCAACAACAGCAATGTCACTAGCAAATTTATAGATCGTCAGATTGCTGACCTATCCAACTCCCCATTCGCAGACTTTACAGGAGCTAACATTCACCCAATCTCAATCAAAAGTAAGCGAGAAGTCATCTTGTTGACCTGAGTGTACCTTACTTTTCATTCACCATCTTAAAAATAAAATCTCTCTTCTAGATGAACTATTATGGTTGTCATTTTACACAAAGCAACAGAAAAACATTTGCTTGCTCTCGGAGTCCCAAGCATTAAGGCATCTGATCCCATATTTCTTCATATGAAGCCATTCACTATAGCTCATACAGATATATTGTTTCAATCAATGCATATGCAAACATTTCTTATAATAATTAAGACTGAGAGTGGCAAGTTTCATTAAAGGCAGTTCAGCACCACCATGGATCTGATGAATTCAAATAACTTTAGCCTAGAATGAACCAACAACAAAGAATTTGATTTAAATTTAACAAAGTTATATTGCACAGGCCTCTATGTATACTGGTATGAAAATTCATATTGTTTTAAAAAATAATAGTATGTTTTATCACTGCATATGTAACACACAAGGAGAAATTGGGAAAAGTAAATCCATCAGAAAATTACTTGAGCATTTTTAAATAACGTCCTCTTGTTATAGCGTGGATCGACTTTTACCGTACAATCAGATTGCAAGGCTTTTTGCTGCTTTCATTTCACTAAGTGGAACATTTTCAAATAAATATGTTCTGAAGTGGGTGACTCAAATATACATAATTAATCTCCCAGTGCAGTTCTGTGTAGCTTCTTAATTGTCTTTACTGGTGCCTCTAGTCTGCAGAAAGCAATATGCCAATTCAATCATATTTCCCCTGATGTGTAAAGGGAAGTGTCACACTGTATAGCTTGAGGAGAAGGGAGCCTCAATATAAAATTCGGCACACTGTTATTTCATTATCTATGGGGATTTCAGAAGACAATGAGCAGGTAGTAGGAGTTGTGAGATTTTTAACACATTAGTAATTCAATTGCCTGCAGGGACTGACGACTGATGAAAATGACCTACAAGGTGGAAATTGCCTCACTGTTTTTAATAAAGTATTTCTCTCCTTGAAATATATAAAAAAAGCATATGGTACAGCTTGATTTTGTTCTTTTAATAATTTTAGACAGTGATGATTAATACAGGAAGAGAGATACCTTTATAGTTTTATTTCACTTCTTTTTGCTTTTGTTTCTTCTGGTCTAAATGTTTTGGCTACAGATCTGTGATGGGTACTGAATTGTTTGCAATATGCACACACACCCAGTGATCATACCTCACTAGCCTCATTAATAGAAATTCGATTTGTGGTCCCATTGCTATGTCCTCCAAGGTGGATAGGTCATGAACTCAATCAGTATGCATTCGGAACTCTGCTCTCCAGTAAGCACCAGACATTGACCACACATGGAGAATCAAGCCAGCACAGAGAACCAGTTCCGATAAATGATAGGCTCCAAAACATTATCTCTATTTCTCTCTCCACAGTTTTAACTGGTGTTCTCAGCATCTCCACCATTTTCTGAAGCATCAGGCTCTGGAAGACTCATTGTCTCTCTGAAGGATCAGCGGTGGAAAGGGTGAGCAGCTTTGAGATCCTGACGTCAACATTGCAGAATTTCTATCCTGGACCCAGCACACTAATGCAATCATGAAGAAGCACTCCAACAGCTCTGCCCCATTGGGAGTTTGAAGAGATTGGGTATGTCAGCAAAGACTTGTATATTTCTGTAGATGTATGGTGGAGAACATTCTTACTGGCTCTATCACAGCCTGGTATGAAGCTGCCAATGTGCAGGATCACAGGGGGCTGCAGGGGGTTGTCGATTCAGCAGCTCCATCATGGGTATAACCCTTCCCACTGTCAAGGACATTTTGGAGAGGCAGTGCCTCAGAAAGACTTGCCTTCTTCTTCTTACTACCATCAGGGAGGAAGTTACAAGAGCCTGAAGAACCACACACAATGGTTTAGGAACAGCATTTTCTCTCTGCCATTAGATTGCAGAACTGTTCATGAATTCATGAACCCTAATTTGTTATTCTTTTTACATGCACTGGAAAACTTCTGAAATGCCCGCTTCGCTGCCGCTGCTACTGTGTGGTGACCGGAATCTCCGGAGCAGAAGGCCCCGAAATCCTTGGCTTTGCTTGTTTCAGCGGCCGGGGCGAGGTCGAAGGTGCTCAGCAGAGGATGGCGCTCGGCAGGCTGTATCGGAGGGCTGGTTGGGGGCTCGAAGTTTTCGGATGGATGGACTCGGTGTTGGCTGTGGTCGGCTGCTTCCAAGGCATCGGCAAATCGACAGTGCCTGGAGGTTGATGGCAGGGAGTTTCTCCCTTTCGCCGCTGCTATCGGAGACTCGGGAGTCGATCGACTTGGGGACTTTTGAGACCTTTTTTACCGTGCCCATGGTTCGTTCTTCATCAAATTATGGTATTGCTTTGCACTGCTGTAACTATATGTTGTAGTTATGTGGTTCTGTCAGTGTTAGTCTTTGGTTTCTCCTGTTTTCTATGATATCACTCTGGAGGAACATTGTATCATTTCTTAATGCATGTATGCATTTCTAAATGACAATAAAAGAGGACTGAGTGTTCTCATAATCTAAAAAAAAATTTTGTAATTTATTGTAATTTTTATCTCTACATTGCTGCTGCAAAACAACAAATTTCATGCTGTATAACTCAGGGATAATAAATCTGATTCTGATTCTGATCTGGAAGACTTGAAAAAGTGAACAGAAATTCCTACAGGTCTGCTGTATGTTACATACCTATTACAGTCAGACAAACAATGGTGAACTGCAGAGCAGGAGGAAAGGAAGATTGTTACATGGATGAGGAGAAGCAGAAAGAGGAAGGTCAAGTGGAGGTAAGAGTTAACTTGCTCACTTCCTCTTTGAATGGCTGTCCATTATCATCTTATCCAACAGGACCACCAATAAACCAACACCAGTTCTCCATTAACCATGAGACCATAAGATATTGGAGCAGAATTAGGCCATTTGTCCAACTAGTCTGATCCACCATTTCATCAGGACTGATCCATTTTTCCTCTCAGCCCTAATCTCCTGCCTTCCCCCTGTATCCCTTCATGCCCTGACCAATAAAGAATCAATCAACCTCTGCCTTAAATATACTTAAAGACTTGGCCTCCACAGTTGCCTGTGGCAATGAATTCTGCTGATTCTGGCAAAAGAAATTCCTCCTCATCTCCATTCTAAAAGGATGCCGCTCTATTCTGAGGCTGTGTCCTCTGGTCTTGGACTCTCCCAGCATAGGATGGTCCCAATCTTAAATTTCTTTAGATCCTTTCCACTGCTGACCCCTCAGTTAGACAATGAATCTTCCAGAGCTTGATAGATTAGATTAGATTAGATTAGATTATGAGGACACACAGTCCTCTTTTATTGTCATTTAGTAATGCATGCATTAAGAAGTGATACAATATTCCTCCAGAATGATATCACAGAAACACAAAACAAATCAAGACTGAAAACCTGACCATATAACCAAAACCATATAATTATAACATATAGTTACAACAGTGCAAAGCAATATTGTAATTTGATGAAGAACAGGCCATGGGCACGGTAGAAAGAAGTCTCAAAGTCTCTCAAAAGTCCCATCATCTCACGTAGATGGTAGAAGGAAGAAAAAAAAAACTCTCCCTGCCATGAAACTCCAGCGCCTCAAATTTGCTGATGCAGCACCCTGGAAGCACCCGACCACAGCCGACTCTTGAGTCCGTCCAAAAACTTCGAGCCTCCGACCAGCCCTCCAACACCGAGCACCGAGCACCATCTCTGCCGAGCGCTTCGACCCCGGCCCCGGCAACAGGCAATAGGCAAAGCCAAGGATTTGGGGCCTTCCCCTCCGGAGATTCTCGATCGCACAGTAGCAGCGGCAGCAAAGCTGGCATTTCAGAAGTTTCTCCAGATGTTCCTCCGTGCTTCTTACGTCTGTCTCCATCAAATTAGGATTGTGAACGGCCCCTACTTAACAAATACGATAGCATTTCGGAGCGGCTGCGTGCACTGCATTGCGCTGCCATCTTCTCCTCCCCTCCTGATACTTCAGAAAAACTCAGAACACCAGTTAGAACTGTGGAGAGAAAAATAGAGATAATGTTTTGGAGCCGAACATTACTCAGAACTGGTTACCTATGTTGCTATCAAGCCATCTGCCTGACCACAATTGGAATGTTAAGGCCAACATAAATTAAACATTCAAAGCTATTTTTTTAAAAAAAATTTAACCATATTTTCAATTCCATGGAAAATCAACTAATTTTCTTTGTGCATTTTCTTGATGCTGCTTTTCCAAGCACTTTTGGCTGTTTTCCCATGTTCTTAGAAGTCTGTGCATATTCCACATGTCATCTAAAACATTGACAAGCTTCTATAGATGCACAGTGGAGAGTATCCTGACTGGTAGAGAAACACTAATATCCAAGAATGTAAAGGCCTACAAAAAGTGGTGGATACTTCCCAGTCTATCACAGGAACTGCCCTCCCTACAAGGAGAACTGACACGAGAAAGCAGCATCCATCATCTACAACACCCAGGCCATGCTCTCTTCTCACTGCTGTCATCAGGGAGGATGTACAGGGGCCTTTGGTCCCACACCACCAGGTTCAGGAGCAGTTATTACCCTTCAAACATCAGGCTCCAGAACCAGTGTAGATAACTTCATTGACTTCAACTGTGAACTGACTCCATGACACAAGGACACACTTCCAAGGACTCTACAACTCATGTTCTCAGTATCACTTATTAACTATTAATTTATTATTATTCTTTGTGTTGCATAGTTTGTCTTCTTTTGCACATTGGTTGTTTGTTAGCCTTTGTGAGTAGTTTTTCATTAATTCTGCCGCATTTCATTGTTCTACTGTGATGCTTCAATAAATCTCAGTGTAGTAAATGGTGACATACAGTGTACATACTTTGATAAGAAATTCATTTTGAACTTTGGTGCATTGCCAAGCCAATGATTGAAACATGGTCAATGGAAGAGACACCTGTGGCTTTTCCATGGAGAAACTATAGTTTCTGGAGTGGAACGCTGGGCTTAGAATGCCCGAAGTTCAATGTACAAAGTAAATTTATTATCAAACTATAGATATGGTGTTATGTTTTGTAACTCCAAACTAATCAAAAGAAAAACATGGGGCCACTGCATGGTACAATAGGTTTCAATTCCCACATAAGGCAATCCCTGTCAAGGGCAAGTTTATACCACTGCTGGTAAAAATGGGGGAACTGGGGTTTCTGATGCATGTTCCAGCCAATTTGGGTGGCCATGTAGACCTGAGACATTTTGGGGTCTTTTCTGGTTCCCTTTGGATCATCTCTGCCATAACAGGGAGACTTTCAATTAGGATTAGGGAGAATACACCAAGAGAAATATCCTCTTCTGTAAATTTCTCAAGTATTTCCTTTTCTGAGGGAAACAGGACACTCCATCAGCACATCCATGATTAGTTGTCCCCTTGAATTCGATCATGTAATTATGTTATCCAAGAAGCAGACCATCTCTGTTGCTGTTAGTGGACCCACCATTCTGTGGATTGAAAATTGACACTTGTGGTTGATGATCAGTGAACTCTCTCTCGTACAAGTACTGTTGAAACATTTTACACCCCAAACCAGACTCAAGGCCTTTCTGTCAACCTGTGAGTACTTTTCTCTGCAGTGGTAAAGGAACATGATGCGAAAGCTATGGCCATTCAGTTCCGTCACTCATAACGTGTGACATGACTGCACCTGTACCATAAGGTGAGGCAACACAGGCAAGCTTCAATAGATGGTGTGGATCATATCTTGTGAGTACAGTGTCCGCTTTCACCTTTACCTTTTTGAAAGCCACCTCAACTGCTTTGTCCATTGTCCTTTCTTCCCGATCTGTAGTAATGAATTCCAGGAATGGAGCACAGTAGCCAGGTTTGGCAGGAACCTGTTATAGTAAATGACAAATCCAAAAAATGACTGCAACTGTGACACGTCCTTTGGCCTTGCGACATCCAACACAGCTTGAATCTTCTCAGCACACTGGTGTAATGCTTGTGTGTCAATGGTGTAACCACAGTAGGTGATACTTAATTCGAAGAATTCACACTCCTTGCCTTGTGCTCTGAACGCATAAAATCCTAATCTTTTTAACACTGTCTTGGGTTTTTGGAGATGTTCCTTGTTAACCTCACCAGTAACAATGATATCATCCAGGTAACACTGAGTGCTTGGGCAACCTTGCATCACCTGGTCCATAGTTTTCAGCCAGAGTGCAGGTGCAGATACTCGAACAAAAATAGTCTATTATAGCAATAAAGAACTTTGTGAGGAAACACTTTGGACTCTTCTTCCAACTCCATCTGTAGGCAGGCCTCAGCTAAGTCCACTTTGCTGAAGAGTTTCCCAGAAAGGTTTGCAAAGGTATCCTTTATCCTGGCTGGGGGTATTGATCTACTTTCAGTACTGGGTTGATGGTGACCTTAACATCACCACAGATCATGACAGATCCATCCTTCTTGTCTACTGGGACCACTGGTGGTGCCCATAGGCTTCACTCAAACTTGGAGAGAATTCCTTCATCCTCCATGCCATCTGGCTCACCGGCTACTTAATCAGGGATGGTTTAAGGAATGAGATGGGCTGTGTAAAATATGTGTGTGGCATTTTTATTTTACACTATTTTACCTTTGATACGTTTGAGTTTTCCAGTGCAATCCTTGATCACTGCTGTGTTATCATCCAGTAACTTCCTTAATTTGCTTTCTGTTGATGCTATTGCAAGGCAGGTGGCTTGCAAATGGTGGATGGATCTCCAAACAAGTTGTAGGTGTCTCAGCGAAGCATGGCCACACAATTCTGGCCCTGCTGTTTTTGCCACATACAAGTCTAATGTGGCTTGTTGGTAGTTGTATTTCACTTTTATGAATGTCATTCCCACAGGAGTTATCTTTTCTCCAGTATACGTTCTTAATTGGTTATCTGCAGGCTTCAGCTCAGTATCTTTGAAATGCAGTTCAAACTCATTTTATGGAATGACTGAAACGGCCGAGCAAGTGTCCAATTGCATTTTAATTAATTTACCGTTCACTTCTGGTGTAAGCCAATTTGCTTGTCTGTTAGTTTTCACATTGAAAACCTAAAGACTGCTTAGTCCTGTGTCAATCTCATCATTATTAGGTTTTGCATCGACAGCATGCAGATCAGTGCTCTTTCTGAAACTGCAACTTAACTTTTTATCGTTTTCTGTTCCCTGTGCAGTTCATTTATTTTTGTCTGCCTAACATGCTCTTTGTATTTGTCCTACCTTGTTGCATTTTCTGCAAGTTTCTCCTTTAAATCTGCATTGTATGTGTGCCCCTATCAGAAAGGTAACTCAATTTGTTTGGCCAGGCAGGTTCCTGCTTAGACATTGCAATTTTGCTCATATTCACATTCACTCTTGTCTGCAAATCAATTGAGCCTCTGTCTGCTGTTTCCTTTAATACAGGAATTTCAACTGCCCTTTTAGATCTGAGTTATTAGGAGACATTTTTGAATGCTTTCTTGTAAAATTCTACAAATGAAATGATCTATTAGTGCATCATGAAGCCCATTACTGAACTGGCAATGCTCAGACAATCTCTTCAATTCAGCCACATATGCTGAAGCGGACTCCCTTCCTTTTGACTCCATTTATGAAAGCTAAAGCATTCTGCAATCAACAATGGTTTCGGTTCTAAATGTTCCTGCATCATTTTCATGATCTCAGCAAAGCTCATTTCAGCTGGAGCAGACAAGCTTCTAAGCAAACTGTCTGTTTTCCCTCCTGTTGCACAATAACACTGGCACTCACTTCTGGTTGGCTATTTTATTTGCTTCAAAATACTGCTCAATTTGTTCTGTATACATCACCCAATTATCTTTTGTGCAATTGAACACGTCTATCTTCTTGATGTAGCCAGCCATTTCTGCTTCTTTTTTTAAAATTTATGATTATCATCACCGGGTACTCACTGCTTATGAACATGTGAATTTTGTCCAGTTTCTGCCTTCTTTTTAAACTCGAACATCATTTCCCTCCCCCCATTGTGAAGAAAAAAAACTTCCTGCATTTTTCTTTTTAACTCGACCATCTCGCTGTACTTCTACAGGTAGGTAGCTGATTTGGGTTTATTTTAAAACTTACTTGTCGCTACTGTTATGTTTTGTAACTTCAACACTAATCGAGAGAAAAACATAGTGTTGGGATGATGCATGTTGACTTTTAGTTTTACTTTAGCAATGTCTGCGCTCATTGCAAGCAGTGGCGCAGTGATGTATGCCATACACAAATTTTTGCATATAAACCGTAATAAATTATGTAAACAACAAAGAATGCTTAATCAAACAATATATTTACAATATTACTCAGATATTTGTTATGTGCCAGCAGCAATAGACCACAGATTTAGTTTTTAATGTTAAACAACTATATTTTCAGTATCTACCCAAAATACAGACAATGAAACAAATTACTCCCCTAAATAAAAATTAACAGTGCTATGCATTTGTAGCTCACAAATGGTGACAGGTTTGGGAACAGCTCTTCTTAAAACTTACTCAAACACAGTCCCAGAAATGGCAATCCAGATGATTCCAGGAATCCACGGAAACAGGTGAGGGAAAGAAACTTGTAAACCCACACTAAGATGACTCAAGGTGGCGATCACGGAAAATTCCAGAAGATCCACGTTGGGAAAGCAAGATAGCAGTCACAGCAGATTCCAGACGTTGAGTAGCGTTCCAAAATCCACCTAGGGATATCACAAGATGATGGTCACGGAATATTCCTTAACACAAGTGGTCACCACCTAACACAGCCAAATCCACGTATGGGTTAACAAAAAGTTGTCGCCACAGGAATACTCCAGAAATCCAAGTATGGATCATGTAAAGTGACAGTCATGTATCCAATATGCATTGTGTGCCACTAATTATCACAATCCTCTGGACATGGAGAAGGATTAGATTCGTCTGTTGCTGTAGAGAACTCTTCAACTATCTCCACCCAGCTCGCTCTCATGCTGGTACCCCGCAGTCCACTGTTCCTTCTCTGCCCAATGTCCCAGAAACCTGTCTGCATTTTTATAATGACATCATCCACCTGCCTCGTCCAGGTGCTTAAAGTGATGCTTGCGGTTAAAAAAAATGTTGTCACGTAACATATTACTGAAATATTAAAGACACAAGATACGTCACCATATATAATCATTTTCTTGCTGGCATTCACAGTAAATACAAGACAAAATAGAAACTAATCAATGAAAGACTGCACACAATAAAGACAGACAAACAAACAATGTGAAAAAAACATTGTTCAAATACAAAAGAAAAAACATAACAATAATGACTATAACCGACCAGTTATTGTGGATAGGGCAATCCATCATAACTGTCTGGATATAATAATACAGGATAACCAGCAAGAACAACTTATTCGTTGGATATAGTCATTCCAAACACACATAACTTACAGAAATCAATAACTGAAAAACGCCAGAAACATGCTGGATTAAATGAGGAAATTGAAAGGCTATGGAACATGAATAGGGTATACATTGTACCAATTGTAAAATCTACAACTGGTATCATCCCAATGTCACGACACAATTGCATTAAATAATTAGGGCTACACAGTAGTATCTATGTAAATCTCCAGAAAACCACAATACTAAACGCCGCTGGAATAGTCCGGAAGTTCCTAGCAATTGTCAATTCAGCATGCTCGGCTCTGCCCTTACTTCAGGTTTTACCAGCTTGAGCTGAGAGAAAAAAATAAAAATAAAAATAATAAATAATCAATACTGGGTATATGAGCTGAAAGTCCTTGAAAGTCAGTCCATAGATTATGGAATCAGTTCAGTGTTGGTGTGAGTGAAGTTATTCACTCTGGTTCAAGAGCCTATTGGTTGAGGGGTAAGAACTATTCCTGAACCTGGTGGTATGGGACCTAAGACTGCTGTACTTTCTTCCTGATGGCATCAGCAAGAAGAGAGCATGGCCTGGATGGTGGGGGCCTTGATGATGGATGCTGCATCATAGTTTGGAGTGCAGCTTTACATTCTGCGTTGTAACAGCCTGGGATGACTGACCAACAACTGCAGACACTAACAGAATTGAATTGACTTTATTTCTTACACCCTTCACATACATCAATAGCAAAAATCTTTACCGTATGTCTCCGTCTGAATGTGCAATGTGCAGCTTATAATAATTTGTAATAAATAGCATGTATAATAGCAATGCAGGATCATAAATGTTATCTTGATAGAGGAGGCTGCCTAGGACCCCACACTGACTTTTTCACCTCCTCAGAGAAGTACCACATCAATCTGAGAAAACCTGTTGGTGGTTTGGTTTCTGCACTCCTTTGATAACTTGCAAGTTTTTTCATCAATTGCTTGAATGTCTACTGATGTTTTCTGTAACCCTACTGGCATTTGCAAGATTGGATGGGTGTCCCTTTAAGAATTATACCATGTGATCAACTGCTCTCCAAATTTACATTATTATATTGTTATTATCGAACGGACTGGAACTGAATGCCTTTCTCAGAGTAGACACACAGGAAGAATTGCTCCGTCCTCCACTGCAAATTCTTTTGTTTAATGAAGCACATTGTTAGTTTAACTGACTGACTATCTGCCAGTATCTTATAGAGAGATATTGATTTTCTTTGTTTGCAGCTGGTGCTGCAGTAGAAGTTCTGGTATTGGTTGGATCTGCAAGTGTGTTAAAGGAAATTGCTTATCACTTGCAAACTAAGAAAGCTGGGCTTCAAGCTCTGTGAAAAGCCCTCCTCAGCTTTGTTGCTGTGATCCACACTCCTTGAATCTACATTCAGGCCTGTTCAGAAATCAAGCATTTTATTGTGTTGACAGACCCCCTGCACCCTGCATTCTCCTGTGATTTTCTAGTCCAAATTTCCAAATGACTCACCTGCAGGAAGTGCTCAGATGTGTGACATCCTGTTGCAGTGAAGTGACATCTTCATTGTCCTTCCAGCATCTGCTGAATCTCTGAGCAATACACAACATGTTGGAGGAACTCAGCAGGTCAGGCAGCATCTATGGAGGAGAACAGGCAGTCGATGTTTTTGTCTGAGACCCTTTATCAGGTCCCTGAGTTTATGATCTGCTGAATCTCATGCTCAGTAATCTTTGGTCTTCTTTGGCTTCAGACTGCATTGCTTGGCAATGCACCTCATGTAGACCCTGCCTTGGACCAGCATCTGTGATGGCTGGGATCTGTTCTGGTAGCTGGGAGAGTTACAAAGAGTGATGCTTTATCTTCACATTTACTCTGTTGTCACTCATTGGCCACCAAGCCTACTTGCGTTTCTTGGACATCTGAAAGGAAGAAGGCATTATGGTGTTGGGTGGAGAGCACTTAAAGTTCAATACTCAAGATTCAAGATTGTTTATTGTCATTCTTCAGGACACGAGTGTAAGGGAGAATGAAACGATTGTTACTCCAGATCTGATTCAGCATAAGGAAAACACATTATGCTTAAATAACGCGATAAATAAAACAAAACAAAAGCAAACACAATAAATATAAATATAAAAGCATTCCTATAAAACACAATGCACAAGTAACTGTTATATACATAGACGGATTGTGTGAAGATAGTGATATTTGGTGATGTGTAAGTAGTGGTGATGGGGTGGGTTAATGGGTAGAAGTATTGTTGAGCTTGATGGCTTTGGGGAAGTACCTGGTTTTGAGTCTGGTGGTCCTGCTCTGGATGCTGAGTAACCTCTTCCCTGATGGAAGTGTGACAAACAGTCCGTAAGCAGGGTGAATGGGGTCTTTCTCCAGCACCTTTCTGTTTATGTGTTTTGTATACTAAGACGTCGGTGAGTTGGATGGAGTTGCAAAGTAAGCGACACAGATTAGATGTGAGCTGGCCACATGCGTACCTTCAAGAAAACTCCAACCAAATCTGCCCATACTGCCGTGGAGGTAAGGGGTAAGGTGATGTGGGTGTTTTCCTGCCCTGCCTGATAGCTGCTGCTATCTTCTTGGAGATTTATCTTTGAACAACCTGTATCGTACTGGGGGTGATGAGTCTTTCATGACCCAGTTACTCAAAATGCTGGAGGAACTCAGCTAGTCAGGCAGCTTCCACGGAGGTGAATAAACAATTAACATTTCAGACAAGACACTTCATCAGGACTGTTTGCTACTCCCACATCAAAGCAATGCACCCACCAGCTGACCACCAGGCAATCCACACCCACGGTCTCTAACCTCTGCCAATCAGTACAGGTGATTTCCACTCTCTGCAATGTTGGGAGATGCCAGAGGAAGGGCTTTGAGTATATATGTCAGCTGTGGCAGGGTTTGCCAGTCATTCTTACTACAAAGCGAAACCTAACATTATAACTGGCTTCACTCCAAGATGAGCTCAACATCTTCCTATACACACTTCAACAGGGGGAATAAATCTACACCTGTGCAAACCCTGCCACAGCTGACGTGCATGTTCAAAGTCATTCCTCTGCCAGCTCCTGCCATTTCTGAGAGTGGAAATCTCTCAGATTGGGAATAGAGGTTAGAGATCATGGGTGAGGATTCCCCGGCGGGTAAGTGCTAGAATGTTGGAGTTGTGTGCCCAGGTACAATGAGTGGAGAAAAATCTGCGGAGATGCAAGAGTAAAGTGGTGGGGAAGCTGATGAGTGGATCCTAGAGTCAAAGATAATTGGATAAGAACCACAGAAATAATGTATGTATTTATTTATTAATTCATTCATTGAGATGAAGTGCAGAATAAACCCTGAATAGGCCACACCACCCAGGAATCACTCGATTTAATCCTAATCACAGGACAATTTACAATGACCAATTAACCTACCAGCCGGTACATCTTTGGGCTGCAGGAGGAAACCTGCACACTCCTTACAGGCAGTGGCGGGAATTGAACCCCAGATGCCTGTACTCTACAGCCCTGTGCTAACCACTGTGCTACTGTGCGGCTCATACCATGTAGCAGCAGATGTGAGAACCATTTCCCAGGAGTGGATGCTTGGGAATGTCAACAAGATTGAACTGCCCAAGTAGTTTAAAGCATATGGATAGCACTGGTCAACAAGATACAGGGGTCCAAAATTAGGGAACATAGATTTAGGGTGAGAGGGGATAATTTAAAAGGGGCCTGTGTGGCATAGTTTAATCATAAAATTTTCTTGTATTTCTTTTGTTTTCTGTGAGACTGGAGTTCGAGGCCTAGTGTTTGGGGTCCCATCATCTGCGAGTCTGGCGTTCGAAGTCCAGTGTTCAGTGATCGGCGTATCCTGGGATCAATGCCGAGGATCAAATCAGAAGTCTGTAGGTCGAGGCCCATTGGTCAAAGGTGAGTCTGTAAACTCGAGGCCGCCAGAGAAGTCAAAGCCTAATATCAGCAGGCTCAAGGTGGAGCCCACTGGAGGCCTGTCCTGGGGTTAGGTGGGAGGGAGGGACGGGGCTCGGTTTGTTGCTCGTCGTGTTCTGTGTTGCTCTGCTGAGCATTGCGGCCATGCTACACTGGTGCCAGAATGTTTGGTGACCCTTGCAGGCTGCCCCAGCACAACCTCAGGTTGTTCATGCAAATAACACACTTTACTGTATGTTTCAATGTACACGTGATAAATGAATCTTGAACTTTTTCACCAAGAGGGGTTGAATTTATGCTGGAGGGAATGGTTGAGACAAGTACAATGGTACCATTTAAGAGCACGTGGACAGACACATAGAGGTGTGGGGGGTGGGGTGCGGCTTAGAAGGATGGGCCAAACGCAGGAAACTGGGACTAGTTGGCTGTCGGCATGGACTTGATGGGCCAAAGGGCCTGTATCTATAATGTACTGTTCTGACACTCTATGATAAAATACAGCCCATTATTACAAAAAGTTTTAATTCTAAGAGCTTCCAACATCAAATCAAACAGATATGGGTTAGTAATGCATCATAATCCCTATGCAATTTTTTGATATCCAATTTAAACATTGTTTCTACTGTGAAACTACAAAATTTTGAATAAACAATGATAAATCTATTGGAATTAAGTATAAGATGATAGTCAGACAAAATTCTCTGTTTCCTGGATATGACCTTAGGGTGTTAAACAAATCAATGCGTGCTATTACAGCTGTAGCTGTGCTGAAACACAATGCATAAATTGTGCTGAAATGCACAGGCAGAGGAGAAAACACAGATTGTTATAGATTATTTATTGTTCTTATTAATAAATTGTCTGAGTTAAATCTGCCTCCAAACAACATTTATGTGGTTTTTACATGTTAAGTGAAGGGAAAAACAGAAGTGAACACACGGAGACTTTCAGGAACCATGTCTATACACCATTTTGTTAAGTACTGTGATTGGGTTAGTGGAAGACTAACAAGATCATTTCAGAATTAAACAATCATGGAAACACACAGGAGAAAAGGAGGCAGTTCAGCAGTCCACACCAAAGTTCTTTCATCAGCTCTGGAAATCTTTATTTTCTGAGCATTCATTTAAAGTCATCAAGCTATAGTTAGAGAGCACTACAGCACAGAAAGTCTCTTTGGCCCATCTAGTCCGTGCCAAACTGTTATTCTGCCTAGCCCTCCAAAACCCTCCTATCCATGGACCTATCCAAACGCTCTTACATTTTGCAATCTAGCCCATATCCATCACTTCTCCAGGCAGCTCGCAACACACTTGCACCACCCTTTGACTGAGGGAGATCTCCCCCAGTTTCCCCTTAAATATTTCACCTTTCACCCTCAATCTTTGACCTCTAGTTCTAGTCTCATCCAATCTCAGTGGAAAAAACCTGCTTGCATGCATCCTATCTATTCCCCTCATAATTTTGTGTACCTCCATTAAATCTTCCCTCATTATCTTCTGCTTCTTTATGAAAGGTGCTGTTGAATCCGTTAAATTTCCAACATCCTTTCAACATCCAGGGAGTGGGAAGCGCAAAATCAAATATCGCTGTGATGATTGTACATTCTAGTATCAATTGTTTGGCGACAATAAAGTATAAAGTATAATATATTGCAAATTAGACTGTAAAGCAAAGCACACCTCTTATTCATTATTCTATCATTGTTAAATTTTTAGTCATAATGTGGGAAACACAGCTAACAACATTATTAATTACTCTAATTGAGAAAGTGCCTACTTGACCTGCTAAAGTCTGTCAGCTGAGAGTACTCCACCAGAGCTCTTTGGAAGATGAATCCAGGATTTTTACCCGGCAATGATAAAGGAATGGCAATATCTTTCCAACTCATGACTACAAGTTTGAGAGGAATTTACATTGAGTGATGCATTGTGCTGTTGTATTTCTTCTTCTATGATGTAGAATTTGCTGGTTTGGAGATGCTATTGAACAAGTCTTAATACAGTGCTTCTTGGAGATAACTCAGACTCTTACGAGGATTTCTAGAGCATTGACATTCATAAGAAAATAGGCTGGAAGTATCCACAGAAAAAATAACAAGTTAACTATTTATTTCCAAATGTTTGAGTTCTGATGCAAGCCCACTAATAGGGCAGCATGGTAGTGTCGTGGTTAGCACAACACTTTACAATACAGGTGATGCAGGTTCAATTCCCACTGCCGACTGTAAGGAGTTTGTTCATTCTCCCCGTGACCGTGTAGGTTTCTCTGGGTGCTCCGGTTTCCTCCCACATTCCAAAGATGTACCATTTGGTAGGTTAATTGGTCATTGTAAATGGTCCCGTGATTAGGCTGGGGTTAAATCAGGTGACTGCTGGGCAGCATGGCTTGAAGGGCCTAATCTGTGCTGTATCTTAATAGATCAATGAATGAATTAATTAATCAATCAATAAATAAATAAATAGAAACTAACCCTTGTCACTGTCTCTACAGATGCTGTCTGAACTGTGTAAATCATTTTCAAGGATTTTACTACTCTTATTCTTGTATTGTTTATTACTTGTTATTTTTATTATTATTCTACTTTGATTTTTCTATATTTGCAGATAGTCTTCTTTGAACACACTTTGTGTTTCAGCCCTAGAGTGAGGAACATGCCAAGGGTGGACTGATTTTAGAGCCGGGCTGAATTGGGAAGGTTAGGTACAGGCCAAGTTGAGGTGGCAGGTCCCAGGCCTGAGACTGTATCCAAGCAACAGGGCCGGGTCCGAGAGTGAGGAATGGCTCGCTGTTTGGCTGATTTAAGTGCCGGGCCAGATTACAAAGCTCAGGGTGTTGGAGTCAGAGGCGAGGGCTGGACCGGTGTTCAGCTCACTGCTCCATGAGGCTTACTCGGTTCTGCACTGAACTGAGGCTGCGGCCTGCAACTAACGGGCTCCTTGATGAGCTGCCGTGATGACTGGCTTTGTGGCTGTGAACTCACCTTTGTAAACTTCAGCTCTGAATGTTATTTGCTCACTTTTCTTGTTTGCACGATTTTATTTTTCTGTACATTGGGTGTTTGGCAGTCTTCTTTTAATGCGTTCTATTGGGTTTCTTTGTTTTGTGGCTGCCTGTAAGGAGACAAATTTCAAGGTTGTATATAGTATACATACTCTGATAATAAATGTACTTTGGATTTTTAACACATTGTGTCACCTTCCTGTCAGCTTGAAGCGGTCTAGCTATTCTCTGACCTCTCTTATTAACAAGGCCTTTTCACCCATTGGATGTCTTTTTGTTTCTTGCACCGATTCTCTGTAAACACCGGAGACTGTTGCCGGTGAAAATCCCAGGAGATCAGCCGTTCCTGAGGTACTCAAACCACCCCTTCTGTCACCAACAATCATTTCATGCTCAAAGTCACTCAGATTACATTTCTTCCCCATTCTGATGTTTGACCTGAACAACTGAGCCTCTTGGATATATCTGCATGCTTTTTTTGCATTGACTTGCTGTCACATGACTGGCTGATCAGATATTTGTATTAACAAGCAGGTGTACAGGTGTATCTAATAAAGTGACCACCAAGTGTACATATACCTTAATAGAAAATTTATTTTGAACTTTCAACTTTGAACTTTGAAATCATGGAAAGGCTGAGGGATTTAGGAGCTGAATTACCACGAGCCTTTAATCATCTCTTGTGGTCATCGTTTATGTGGTCCCTCCTGTTATATTTCCATTCACTGGTGATGCTTTAGCATTTATCATGACACTGAGTAATATTACAAGGTAGTTAGAAGATCCCTGTGGGCGTTAATCACTGCAAGAGACTTGTGTGGCCTAACTAATCCATGTCATTATTTTGAAATTATTTTTGGGGAACTATGAGAATCACAAGCAAACCCAGGATGTATTACCAGACTCCAATTGCTTTTTGGACTGGAGCTTTTCGGAGACAAACTCTTAGGATGTTTTATGAGTTACATAAAGGCCAGATCAGACTGGGTAAGGATGAAAACTTCCTTCCCCCAAGGGTATCGGTACTGATTCATCTAATAACAATTTGGTGTTCTTGTTGTCACTGTCCGATTTCTGAACGGACCATGAACATAGTCTCACATTTTGCTTTCTTTTTGCATTATTTTTTTCAAAGTGTGATCCTGACTCTCTGTGCCCGCCCCCAGAAACTCCTCATTGTGACCTATAGCAATTTTTTATGTTGTAAAACAACAAATTTTATGACCTATGTTGGTGATAATAAACCTGATTCTGATACTGCAAGGACTACTCACTGTTCCAGATTCCAGATTGTTAACTGAATTTAAATTCAATAGCTGTAATGAGGGATTTTGAGCACTAGTGGATCACTAGCATTGTAATCCATTCACTTGGTCACTATTGTAACTGGCTGTCTAGACCTTGCTGTATTTAGAAGCAGTGCACTGACTCCTGACTAGAACAGACTCGTCATTGACCATTCACACAACCGTCTGATAGCGGGAAGCTTAATAACAATGACACTGAATCTGTGTGAGGTAATATTGTACCAGCTGCCACTGCTGGGCTATAAACGTGCAGGAGCAATGTGTGGTTAAGGACACAACACGTTGCCTTGGCTGAGGCTCAAACTCGCGACCTTCAGATCACTAGTCCAACGCCTTAACCACTTGGCCACGCGCCATCATATAACGTCTTACTGCAATTTTCAGTGGCCGAGATGATTTGCCTGAAATTCCATCTTCCTTTGTACTGAAATCTCGAGATGGGAACTCGTCGATTTTTGATGCATGGCAACTTCATTGCATATAGCTTTTGTACCAAATCAAACCTTTAAAAAATATTGCAAAATTGTTCAAAAACAAGATTTCAAATATATATGTACAACCTGTTTACACAAAGAAAGCACTAAAATGTAATAAGCACTCTTTTCAAAAGAATGATATTAAATTCAATGCAACTAATGAGTACACGACATTCAGAGAAGAGTTGCGAAAGGTGAAATATTTAAGGGAAACATGATTCAAAGATTAAAAGTACACTTATTATCAAATCTATATGCAACATACAACCCTAAGGTTTATCATCCCACAGACAGCCATGAAACAAAGAAAACCACAGAACCCATTTAAAGAAAAACATCCAACCCACAACACACAAGAAAAAAGAACCAATCATGCAAATAGCAAGATAAAAAATAACAAGCAAAAAACACAGAATACACAACACCAAATCGCAAAGACATCGAAAGGACCCAGGTGTATTCAGATCAGTACAGTTCACTTCAATCCTGGGCCTCCCCTCTTGCTATCGGCAGGAGTAACTTCTTCAGTCAGAGGGTAGTGTGAGCATGGAATGAGATGCCAATAGAAGTGGTGGATGTGAAGTTCAATTTCAACATTGAAGAGAAGTTTGGGTAAGTAAATGGATGGAAGTGGTAACGAAAGTTATGGTCCAATTTCAGGTGGATGGATGATTTGAATGCTCCGAATGATCTATGAAATCATGAAGACTAACTTGTTATTCCTCTTTTGCACTGTTCACTGTTTGTAATGTGATAGCATTGGGTTTGCTGACTGAAGTTCTAAGTACGAATGAAGACCACAAGCCTTATCAGATATAAATAGTCATGAGTACTCTCACGAAAGGAAGATAATACTGTAACCACCCAATCTTCAAACGCATATTTACTTCCCTGTTTATTCTCCACGTTGCTTTTAGCTGCCAATACCTAGTATTTGAGCAGTGGGTCCTCCCTCTCTCCCAAGAAAAAGATACTTCCACCTAATAAAGTCATTTAAAATGCAGTTCATTTATTTTCAGTGATACATGTTTAAATCCAAGCACATTCCTAAAATATCTATACAGATTCTCCGTCATTTGGGTGACTTCATGTTTATATGTTTCCTCAGATATCCTTTATACACAAATGGCCTGAAGCTTTTTGGAGAAACAGTTTCCAGCTACCCATATTTAATGTTGTAAAGCTAATTTTTCAGAGTACATAAAATTCCCTACTTTTTAACAGATCAGCTGCTGATATGCTAAGACATTTGTCTCCATCTAGTCTTCATCCCTCTTTGAACTAAGCTACTTAGCCAGCTTGTCTGTTTGAAACAAACCAAAATAAATAATCCATTGTCTTATACTGTCCATCCTCAGCAACAATAAATCAGGTGTTGAGGGTTAGCAGTCTGCTCCACAGACAGAGCTTGTTTGCAAAGCTCTGTTTTTAACTTCAAGCTGATTACTGCTTGCCATTTACATTTTAAGAACTGAAGGCTGGCTGCCGTTTGTGACCAAAAGCTAAACAAAGGATATAGTTGGAAATTCAACTTACACTGCTTGATCTTGACAAGTGGCAGCTGCTGTGCTTGGAAGCCAAACTCGGCAAAACCTGGGGCCCCTGGCCCAGCAAGTGAATATCTATCACAGTAATTTACAATATTTTTTATGTTTTGCTTTGTACTGCTGGCACAAAGCAACAAATTTTATAACATATGCCAATGATATTAAGCCTGATTCTGATTTTCACGTTGAACAGGATCATCCATTTGAGTTGATTGCACCTCTTTACATAACGTAACATCTGAATAGATATCATTGGACACAAAACACCTTTCCATTTCATCCTAATCTATTTTAAAGCTTTTGACTCTGCCATTTGGGAACAGTAAATGCCTTTTCTTACACTTCTTTCACCAAAAGACATTTTTTTTCGCATATATGCCAACCCAACTCTTACTCTCACTGCTCTCTGCAAGGAGGTATATTCTCCCTATGACTGTGTGGATTTCATCTGAATGTTTCACATTCCTCTCCTAGGGTGTACAATTAAGGATAGTAAGTTGTGGACATGCGATGTTGGTGCTGGAGGCATGGAGACACTTGTGGGCTGCCCAAGCCCAACCTTCGTTGATTTGATTTGACACAAAATGATGCATTTCACTGTATGTTTCAATATACATGTGACAAATAAATAAAGTTAATTTAAAGTTTAAAAATATTCTTGTAGCATCCACCCACCTTCAGCGTAGTTTACCACAGGCAATTGACCTATCAATCAACACATCTTTGGGATGGAGAAGAAACCAGTGCATGTGGGGAAACCCACATCAGCATATGGTTTTCCATGTGGGTGACTTCACATGTATATATTTCCTCAGATATCCAAAGCAAATCCTCGTCACAACTTCCCATTCCCATTCCAACATGTCAGTCCATGGCCTCCTCTACTGCCATGATGAATCCACAGTCAGGATGGAGGAGCAACACCTTACATTCCATCTGGGTAGCCTCCAACCTGATGGTGTGAACATTGATTTCTCGAACTTCTGGTAATTGCCTCTGCCCTTCCTTCACCATTCCCCATTCCTGTTTCCCTCTCACACCTTCTCTTTTTACCAGCCCATCACCTCCCTCTGGTGTTCCCCCACCTTTTCCTTTCCTCCATGATCTTCTGTTCTCTCCTATCAGATTGTCACTTCTCCAGCCCTTTATCTCATTCATCAAGCAACTTCCCAGATCTTTACTTCACCTCTCCCCCTCTCCCGGTTTCACCGATCACTTGCCACCTTGTACTTCTTCCTCCACCCCCCCCCCCGATCTTTTTCACCTGATCTCTTCCCCCTTCCTTTCCCGTCTTCGATGAAGTGTTTCGGCCTGGAATGTCGACTGTTTACTCTTTTCCGTAGATGCTGCCTGGCCTGCCGAGTTCCACATGGAAGGTTAGTTAGGAAGGTTCAATTGTTAGGCATTAATATGGAAGTAGTAAAATGGATTTGGCAGTGGCTAGATGGGAGACGCCAGAGAGTAGTGGTGGATAACTGTGTGTCAGATTGGAGGACGGTGTGTAGCGGTGTGCCTCAAGGATCTGTACTGGGTCTAGTGTTGTTTGTCATATATATTAATGATCTAGATGATGGGGTGGTAAATTGGATTAGTAAGTATGCAGGTGATACTAAGATAGGTGGTGTTGTGGATGATGAGGTAGGTTTTCAAAGCTTGCAGAGAGATTTAGGACAGTTAGAAGAGTGGGCTGAAAGATGGCAGATGGAGTTTAATGCTGAAAAATGTGAGGTGCTACATTTTGGTAGAACTAATCAAAATAGGACATACATGGTAAATGGTAGGGCATTAAAGAATGCTTTAGAACAGAGGGATCTAGGAATAATGGTGCATAGTTCCCTGAAGATGGAATCTCATGTGGATAGGGTGGTGAAGAAAGCTTTTGGTTTGCTGGCCTTTATTAATCAGAGCATTGAGTATAGGACTTGGGATGTAATGTTGAATTTGTATAAGGCATTGGTAAGGCCAAATCTGGAGTATTGTGTACAGTTCTGGTCACCGAATTATAGGAAAGATGTCAATAAAATTGAGAGAGTACAGAGGAGGTTTACTAAAATATTGCCTGGGTTTCATCTCCTAAGTTACAGAGAAAGGTTGAACAAATTAGGTCTTTATTCTTTGGAGCGTAGAAGGTTGAGGGGAGACTTGATAGAGGTGTTTAAAATTATGAGGGGGATTGATAGAGTTGACGTGGTTAGACTTTTTCCATTGAGAGTGGGGGAGATTCAAACAAGAGGACATGAGTTGAGAGTTAAAGGACAAAAGTTTAGGGGTAACATGAGGGGGAACTTCTTTACTCAGAGAGTGGTAGCTGTGTGGAATGACCTTCCAGCAGAAGTGGTTGAGGCAGGTTCTATGTTGTCGTTTAAAGTTAAATTGGATAGATATACGGACAGGAAAGGAATGGAGGGTTATGGGCTGAGTGCAGGTTGGTGGGAATAGGATAGGGTAAGATTACGGCATGGACTAGAAGGGCCGAGATGGCCTGTTTCCGTGCTGTAATTGTTAAATGGTTATATGATTCCTCCAGAATTTTGTGTGTGCTGTGTGGATTTCCAGCCTCTGCCATGTTTATGATTCACTACAGGGAGAACAAGCAAGCTCCATACAGTCTGTTCTTCAGCCATCTCCTCACAATATTACAGTGGCAGCCAACAGTGAGTGGCTGAGAAATACGAGCAAGGTTGCAGGTTAGAAGAAACTTCTAAACAGGCTTCAAACTGACATGAATAAGTGAGGAACAATTAGGCAAAAGAAATTTTGTGTACATGTCAGCATGACACAGTGTTAATCATAACTACTTATTTTAATGTGAATAGCAAAGGCTTTTTCATCTATTATTGTGCTTGCACTTAATCATCACCCAGATGTAGAATAAAATCGGTTAAATGACATTCCAGGCTGAAACACTTCATTGAGGACTGGAAAGGAAGGGGGAAGAAATCAGGTGAAGAAGATTGGGGGGTGGGGAGGAAGAAGTACAAGGTGGCAAGTGATAGGTGAAACCGGGAGAGGGGGAGAGGTGAAGTAAAGATCTGGGAAGTTGCTTGATGAACGAGGTAAAGGACTGGAGAAGGGGCAATCTGATAGGCGAGAACAGAAGATCATGGAAGAAAGGAAAGGGGGGGGCATTACTGTCATCTAAAGAAGTGCAACACCCCTGCTAATAAGGAGAAATTTGCACAGGCTAGGCAGTCATACAATCGAGCAGAGAGACAGGCCAGAAGAAGGCCAGAAGAAACCATAACATCAAACTCAAAAATGACTTAACCAGTGGTAACCTTAGCAGCAAGAAGTGGTGGAATGTTGTGAACTCCCTCTCTGGAAGGACAGGCCACTCTGACACCCCTGTCATTGAGCACAATGGGTCTGTACATACATCAGTAAAAGATAAGGCCAATGTTTTCTGTCGGGCTTTTGCAGACATGTCGGCTCACAAATGCTAATGACCAGCCACCAGATGTCAAGCAGCTTACTACCACCTCACTGAACAAAATTATCTTCAAACCAAAGACATCAGGAAAATTATGCAACAGCTTCAGCCTGATAAAGCAGCTGGCCCTGACCAGATTCCAACTAGGATCTTAAAGGAATGCAGTGCAGAACGTGCAAGTGCTCTCTGCCACCTCTTCTAGCTATGCTTCTCGAGTGATGTATTCCCAGAACAATGGAAAATAGCATCAGTAACACCAGTACACAAGCGGGATTCCAGAGCTGATCCTACAAATTACCGCCCCATATCCTTACTCAGTGTCATCAGCAAGGTAATGGAAGCAGCAGTCCACAAACAAGTTCAGAACTATCTACTCCGTAACAACTTCATTTCAAGTAGGCAGTATGGATTTAGACCTGATCACAGTACAGCCGATCTCCTCACCACCTTATCTCAAACGTGGAACACCTTCTTAGACAAAGGTGGAGAAGTGTGTGTCATAGCCCTGGATATCAAAGGAGCATTTGACAAGGTCTGGCATAATGGACTCTGTGTTAAGCTGAGATCCAAAGGAATATCTGGAAAGCTGCTTAGATGGCTGCAAAGCTACCTTCATGGATGGACCATCAAAGTTGTTATCTCTGGTCAGGCTTCTGATTCTTCAGCCATCAATGCATCTGTACCACAGGGTTCAATACTTGGGCCACTTCTGTCTTCCATCTTTATCAACGATTTGGTTGATGCATGAAGTAACGAGCTATACCTGTACACTGAAGACTCCACACTATTTGCACCAATTAGAGCAGGAGAGAGTAATACAGTGGCAGCAGGCCTGAATAGGGATCTTGACAGGATGAAAGCCTGGGCAGATGACTGGAATGTCACCTTTGAGCCTATTAAGTTGCAAGGCGATGGTGATGTCTAGGAAGAGGAATCCATCTAACCTTAACCTGTATTTTGGGAACCGCAAGCTGGATTTAAAGAAGGAGCTAGTAATCCTTGGTGTTAATATTGACAGCAAATTGGTGTGGGATAAACACCTTTCCACTATTCCAAACAAGGCTGGGCAAAGGCTTGGAGCTCTGCGGAAAGTAGCACCCAAACTAGACAAAGAGGGCAGAGCCACGGTTTACAAAGCCCAGGTACGAAGTATCATGGGGTATGCCCACTTATCATAGATGAATGCCTCTCAGAGTGTCCTCAGCCAGCTTGATTCCATTCAAAGAAAGGCTCTCAGGACTATAGGTGTAGATGAAGCCACAGCTCGTGAGAAGCTAGCCATCAGTAGCTTACACCACAGACGACAGGTTGCTGTGGCTACTGTGCTATACAAAATGCACACCAGCCACAGCCCTGCAGACCTTTGCACCACGCTGCCTTCATCTTATGAGAGATGGAGCACCACGTGATCAAGTTTATCTATGCCTGCTCATGCTGTTTCGATGCATGATGCGAGAACCTACACAGTGGATAGAAGCTTCCTTCACTGTGCTATCAGAATTTGGAACAGCCTTCCAGATGCTGTGGTTGGAAACATCTGCGACGATGGAGTCCAAGCCTTCAAGAGTCAAGTGCACAAACACCTATCATCTCTGGGAGGGAAGTCACATGCTTCTTTATAAGCTATCATGAAGGGGACCAGGATGGCAATGCTTGGTTGTTGGTAGGTAGGGTTAATACCTGACTTTCAAGAGCACTTGTGAGTTATGTTCTGGCTGGACTTAGTCCTTAAACTGCTGGAGAACAGTGTGGAAAGAACAGGTACTGTTTTCTTCCGGTAGGGATTAGTTTTTAGTTCCAAATGCTCCTGCCACGTTTTGTCACCCTGCAACCTTATCCTTCAATCTCTTTCAATTATGGAGGACAGCATGTGTATAAATGTCCCTCTCCAGCAGACTTCATCATGATCATCATGACTCCAGTATTTCTGCCATTTTTTAATGTTTCTTAATTGTACATATGATTTTTTTGTGTTCTATCGCTGAGCGACAGCGAACCATCTGATTGGCCTATCAGAGTTCTCTTTGACTTGATCAGCATTTCTGATCTGGCTATAGCTCACGATTGCACTTAATAAAAAAAATGGCTTTAAGTTATAAGCCTTTCACGATCTAGTAGTTGTTACAATACATAGGTTACGACGAAAGAAAAGATGGCTGGAGTCACTTAGCACTTTCATGCTTTATTCGGTGTGTCAGAAAATCAAACTTACAAAAATTAGTGAAAATAGCGAAAAGAAAACTGTCAATATTTACAAAAAGATACCTACCAGAGCTCCATACTATTCTTGTCCAGTGTGAACTCCCGGCAGCTTGGCCTCTTCCTCCCCGCTACTGACAGTGAACTGTCCCGTTCTTTTAAACACTAGAGCATATCATCTTTAATTACCCACAAAGTTAACTTAAACTACACATGAATTAGAATGTGGTGCACCCCGCAGTGTAGTTACAATCATATTACAAAATAAACAGGAAGTATCCATCTTAAGTACAGTATACAAACAACATACACACACTTACACATCCCCATTACGAAAGAAATGGAATATTTTGCATGTGTGGCAGGAAAGCACCATAAGGCCAACCCATTATAAGAATATACCGGGTGAAAGACGTTGAAGTGCGCACACTCAGCACAACAACAGCAGAATGACAGGGTAGTGTGTGTGTGTGTGTGTGTGTGTGTGTGTGTGTGTGTGTGTGTGTGTGAAAATTCTCATGTGTAAGCATTTATCAAGTGCTCTCCATCACAGTAGCGATAGTGTAATCACTTGAGTTGAGTACGATGTTCTCGTAAGGCAAGATCTATTGCTGGGTCCTCAGCTGGCTGTGGAGGCCGATCCAGGATCCACATACTCTGGTGCAGTGTGGGCAAGGGTAATTGGTGACTGTGGTTAGTGGTTGGCTCTTCTGTTTGTTCAGATTTCCTCCAGGTGTGTCTATTGACTGCAATGCCTTCCCAGCTCTTAAGCACAGTGTTGAATTTCTTCAGCCTGATTTTGATGTTATCTTTGACCAGGGGTTCCTTTGCCCAGCAGGAGTTCACTGATATTCCTTCAAATGGGAGCAAAGGATCTGTTTGGGATTTCATGATTTTAATGTTTGGCAGAATTGGCCTGAGGGGCTTCTTGTTCCTGTCATATTATGCTGCCATGTGATGTGTAATGGCATCTTGATTACTAGGGTATCTGTGGCAATGGCCATTTAATGGCATTGCAGCCATTTTGAAAGCATAGCACAACACTTAAGCATCCAGGTGGGTCCAATGTGCTCATTATAGAAGGGGAGGTGTATTGTTATACACGCAGGTAAGGCAAAATACAGGGGCCTGTGATATGCAAATGAAGAGACAGATGAATCAGACTCAGGCTTATTTTTACTGACTTAAAGCCCTGCCTCTGTGCTGTAGTACTCTATAAATCTATGAATCTATAACCCATGAAATTTGTTGTTTTGTGGCAACAGTACAGTGCAGGCATGATGAACTGCTATAAATTACAATAAGTAACTTGTGCCACAGTGCCTGGAACCTCCAAGTGTTGCAAACTAATCCCTCTAACATGAAGTCTAACAGGAAGCGGATCAAATGGCCTGCAGCTAACATGACTTCACTGTGGAAGCAGTTCAATGAAGATGTTAACCAAATTCTGGAGGCAACGGCAAAGGGAGGGGTTGATAGGAAGCTGCCCAGTGGAGGTTGGTTGTAGGGGATTCGCAGCCTGTTCCTTAGATAGAGCCTTCAGCATTTTGGGCATCGAGGGAGGGGGGAAGAGGAGAGCCATCCGCAGTACCACCGATGTGGCAGAGAGGGCCTCAAGATGGCTGTGGCTCAAAGAGGGGAGCCATGGAGTCATAAGTAGCTAGCCATCTGGACACAAGCTGGGGTCTGATCAACCCCGGCTGGGTCACCTGGAGGAGGTTGTATGATGTTGAAAGACCTGAAAAACCCGATGATTCCAGGAACATCACTGAAGATGTGTCCAGAAGCATCAGTAAATGTATGTACACAGCAAAGGAGGAATAGCAAGGCAGAGTTCATGGGATCAAGGAGTTTTCAGAAATCTGATGGCAGAGGGGAAGAAGCTAGTCCTAAAATCTGTCTTCAGTCCCCTGTATCTCATCCCTGATGGCAGCAGTGAGAAAGGGCATGACTAAAGGTCCTTCCTGATGAATGCTGCCTCCTTGGGCACCATTTCTTGAAGAGGTCCTTATTGGTGGGGAGGTTTGTGCTCATGATGGAGCTTGCAGAGTTGACAACCATCTGAAATCTCTTGGTATCCTGCGCATTGGAGCCTTCATACCAGACAGCAGTGTAACCAGCCAGAATGGCCTCCACTGTACATCTGTCGAAATCTGCTAGAGTATTTGATGTCAAAACAAACCTCCTCAAACTCCCAATGGAGAATTCTGTGCCTTCATCATGATTGAATCAAAAGTGTTGGGCCCAGAATAGACCGTTTGAGATGTTGATGCCCAGGAACTTGAAGGTGTTCACTCCTTCCACTTGCTGACCCTCTGTGAGGATCGGTGTGTGGCCACCTCATTAGTGCTCCATTTGTAAATATTACTGAGATCTTCTGATATTTCTTTTGAAGATGTTATTCACTAAACATGGACATATGGGGACAGTCTGATGGAGAGATGAAGTATGGCCAGCCCATTTGACTCTTGCGTCTGATTTCCTCCTTCTCTTCACCAGGGGGTCGATGTCCCTGTTCTGTTTTGTTCTTTTTTCTGTGTGGGAGGAAGGATTTGGGGGTTGATGTGCCTGTACTGTTTTTATGTGGGGGAGTGGGATTTGAGGATCATGCTGCCTTTCTTTTCTTTCTTGGTTTCATGGCTACCTGGAGAAGAAGAATAACAGAATTGTATACTTTGATAATAAATGTGCCTTTGAACCAGTCACGAACCATTCTCCCTCCCAATTGTCCCCCTTTCTCTCTCAAATGACTTGCTCCAACTAGATCAGTACTTCCTTCCCTCACTCAGAACTACCCAGATGTCCACTGTGTTGAAAGTCAGTTATTTTTCATTTCAAGGATGTACCTGTTCATGATAAAAAGTTATATATAAAAAGAAGAAACAATGCCAAAACATGTACATTTCTTGCAGGTTTATTATTTACGCAAACTTTGAAGAGAGAGGAAGAAAAAGCCAACAGCAACATCATTGGCATTACCTGAGAAAGATACCCCTTTCGTTGTTCAAGGGGCTTCCTGCACCCAGCTCCTGCCCCTCGATGTACTATAGCGAAGGTCCTTCCCCACAGAGGTGGGGTTTTCAGCACTGAGCTTCAGTGCAGTCCTCAGCTCATATGGTACACCTGCAGCCTGGACTGAACCAGTTGGCAGCATTCCCTTGTACACAAAGTCAAATATTCTTCACCAGTAGACTGGAGAGGATCAGTATTCCTACTTAATGTAAATAAGGATCGGGATTAAATATATTAATCTAACTCTTCCTGCGGAGGGTCTGATTTTAGCCAATCTATAGGGCATATCTGACATCCAGTACAATTTCAGATTGCACTGGTAAAAGACATGTTATGTTACTAATTATTAAACTTAAGTTTCTATAACATTAAATGGAAATTGATTTGTATCCCTACAGTTTATTGAAAATTGATTGGATGATAGAATTTTATATTCTCAGTGTTACACACCATTATTTTTCCAACAATCTCTTTGTCTCCCTCCCCCCCCCCACCTACCATGAAGCAGGAGGTAACATAACATTAGAGAAAGAACTGTTAGGATGGGAAACAACTCACCCCCACCCCCCCCCCCAGACCCTAGGACTACATATCCCTGTCACCATCCAGATCTCATCATGCATGAAACACCAGCAGCATTATACTATTTACTTTTTATTACTTTTAATTTATTTGTGTTAATACTACTTTATGAGTTATGTGCACCTTGGTTTGGAAGAATCTCTCCTTAGGCAGTATACACGTGTATGTTTGAGGTGCAATACTTAACAGAAACATAGAAAACCTACAGCACAATACGGGTCCTTTGGCCCACAGTGATGTGCTGAATGTTAACTTAAAGTTTAACTTTAAGGAGGAGAAGGAGAAGATGGTGGCACGAGGCAGCTTGTGCGGCCAATCCGATGAATGATATCTGTAATCTGTCAAGTAGGGTGTCATGCACAATCCTGACTTGATGGAGACAGAGGTGAGAGAACGGAGGAACATCTGGAGAGACTTCTGAAATGCCTTTTTTGCTGCAGCTGTTACTGTGCAATCCAGAATCTCCGGAGGGGAAGGCCCCGAATCCTTGACTTTGCTTGTTGCTTGGCGGCCGGGGTGGAGTTGTAGCGCTCGGCAGAGATGGTGCTCGGTGTCGAAGGGCTGGTCGGAGGCTCAAAGTTTTCAGACGGACTCAGAATCGGCTGTGATCGGGTGCTTCCAATGCATCGATAGTTGTTGGTGCCTTGAGGATTATAGCAGAGAGAGTTTCTCCCTTCCGCCGCCTGCTATCAGGGACTATCGGGAGTCAATCGGAACTTTGAGACTTTTTTTTACCGTTCCCATGGTCTGCTCTTCATCAAATTATAGTATTGCTTTGTACTGCTGTAATTATATGTTATAATTATGTGGTCTTGTCTGTGTTATTCTTTGGTTTGTCCTTTTTTTTGTGATATCACTCTGGAGGAACATTGTATCATTTCTTAATGCATGCATGCATTTCTAAATGACAATAAATGAGGACTGAGTGTCCTCATAATCTAATCTAATAATCTAATATGTTTTAATAATAAAAAAAGAATGCAAACTCTGATAAAAGACCAGCATTGTCAGAGCAGTATTCTCTTAGAAATACAGAAAGTTATAAATAGTGGAATCCAATTAATTGGGACATATTGGGACAAGTACATCTTGGCTCAGTTAAGCTGTTGGCACAACTAGCCAAAGTTTTGTGGAAAAGGTTAAAAACGTATAAAAAATACAAATTACTGTTTAACTGAATTATGTATTTAAATGAAATAGAGAACAAATTAGAACACTAACAATACTACTGCAGTATTCTAGAACTGCTTTAGTTTTCTAATAGTTATCAATGGAGGAATTATGCTGTCATATTCTTTTGATTAACTGTAAATGAATGAAATCAGCTCAGGCAGCTAGTGTACATAATGGACTGCCATCGTACAATTTTTGACAATTGCATCCTCCAATTCTTCATTTTCATTGCAACATTCAAGATGACTGTAGATACCTTCAAATTCTTTGTTGTTCCTAACTTGTTGAAGGAGTGAAATCATTACATTTTCACTCCCTGGTGTTTCTGGCATCTTCAAGACTGAATGCTTGAAACCGTAGTGAGCAAAATGGTTCTGAGTTGTCTTACTGCTTACATCTCAGCAACTATCAGTGACAAAAATCATTGATTTTTTTTTGTGCACGAAGACTCGTAACTCATGCTGTTTAAGAACTGTTCACTCTAAGCACGATGTAGTGTCTAACAGTCACACAAGTGCAGGTGACTGATACTAGTTAGAAACTGTTCAGCAACAGTCCCTGCCCCAATTAAATGGCATAGTATTACAAATAGACAAAGGGAATTCTACTTACTTTCTCAATTAGTTTTTGTTCTTTAAGAGTTGTCCCAAATAAGTGTCTGTCCCAATTAACAGGAATCAAGATGTATTTTTCAAAGAAAGTAGTATAGATTAATGATGCAATTATTCCCACCACTACATGTTTTAAATGACACCAATGACTTTCACAATCATAAATTATTGTAAAACTAATATCCATTGGGTATTTTGGAAGTCTTTTACTGCTGAGATGTGACATGCAGATGCCAAAAAAAACCCATTTGCTTAATGAGGTTTAAATTTTAAATAGAAAATGCTCATCTGATTGACAGTGTGAGTTTTAAAGATTATTATAAAATTAAGACCTTCCTCAGATGTAGGCAACCTTCTTGCAATTACAGTAACTGGTTCTATAACTCAGCTGTACTTCTCTGTTATGGTCTGAACACTTCACATTGATTAAAGCACAATTAATTCAGTAGCACTGCAATTGCCTTCATTTTAGTGTTGAAGAGATGCTCTAATCAACTGCTTATAAAAGGGTCTTGGTGAATGGACATACATGATGGCCTTCATAATGGCATACATCATTCACACCACAATTTCCTGGAATATTTATTCTGTAGCAACATAAGCTATTTGTACTGAAAACCTTTACTACACATGATCCTAAATCTCATTCTTGTGATCTTAAACCTGATTCTGATTGTGGGAATCAGACAAGGAACTCTATGTAAACTTGAGAAGTGGTGCGTACCATTTTGCACACCATCCACCCACCCCAAGGACCAATCAGGCATCTCTAGCCTCTAAACTCTGGTAAAACCTGCCACATCCCATGTACAAAGGTCAAAGTTCAAAATAAATTTGTTATCAAAGTACTTGTATGTCACTAAATCTTAACCCTGCGATTCATTTTCCTTCAGGCATTCAAAATAAAGCAAAGATTTACAACAGAATCAATGAAAAACTAAATAGAAAGACTGACTAGCAACCAGTGAGCATGAGAAGACAAAGTGTGCAAATGCATAAATAAACAAATAATACTAATAATTAAACAAACAAATAAATAATAGTGAGAATGTGAATTGTGGAGCCCTTGAAAATGAGTCCATGTTGGTCTCATCCAAGTCAGTAACCACCTCAACCTCAGCACATGAGCTGAGGTATTCAGACAAATTTTGTCTATACTTCTTCAGAGACTAAACTCCAAGTCAATGTTGGCTTGGTCACTGAAGTATACAGTACCTAACAGAGATATTTTACCAAAATGTCCTAACCGTACAATATCTGTTTCCCTTTTCCCCATCTCACACCCAAACGACCATGAACAATGTTCATGGCATGAGTTGACCAGGTGGTCTAAGGAAGAGGTTCTAGGGTGCTTGGAGGCACATGATAAAACAGGCCAAAGTCAGCATGATTTCCTTACGGGAAATCCTACCTGAAAAAAATCCTGTGGAATTCTTTGAGGAATTAACAGGGAGGACAGACAAAGGAGAGATGATGGATGCTGTTTACTTGGATTTTCAGGTCTTTGACAAGGTGCTATACATGAGGCAGTTTAACAAGATAAGAGCCCATAGTATGGCAGAAAAGATACCAGTATGGATAGAAAATTGGCTGAATAGCAAGATACAAAGGTGGGAATAAAGGGATCCTTTTCAGATGACTGCTGGTGACTAATGGTGTTCTGCAGGAGTTGGTGTTAGGTCTAATTCTTATCATGTTATTTGTGAATGATTTCGATGATGGAATTGATGGCTTTGTAGCCAAGTTTGGGAATAATACGAAGGTAGCTGGAGGGACAAGTAGTGTTGAGAAAGCAGGGCGTCTGCAGAAGGATTTAGACTGATCAGGATCATGGGCAAAGAAGTGACAGATGGAATATAATGTTGCACTTTAGTAGAAGGAATAAAGGTATAGACTATTTTCTAAACAGGCTGAAAATTCAAAAATCAGATGTGCAAAGGGACTCGGGAGTTCTTGTACAGAATTCCCTAAAGGTTAATTTGCAGGTTGAGTCGATGGAGAGTAAGACAAATGCAATTTTAGCATTCACTTCAAGAGGAATAGAATTTAAGAGCAAGGATGTAATGCTGAGGCAAGGATGTAATGCTGAGACATTGGTCAGACCGCATTAGAGGTATAGTGAGCAGTTTCAGGCCCTTCATCTGAGAAAAGATGTACTAGCTTTGGGGAACGTCCAGAGGAGGTTCATGAGAATAATTCTGGGAATGAAAGAGTTAACATATGAAGAGCGTTTGATGTCCCTGGGCTTGTACTCAGTGGAGTGTAGAAGAACAGGGAGGATCTCCTTAAAACCAATGGAATGTTGAAAAGTCTGGATAGAGTGGATGTGAAGTGGACTTTTCCTTTAGTGGGTTACCCTAGGACAAAAGGACACAGACCTGGATGAGAAGGACGTCCATTTAGAACAGAGATGATGAGAAATTTCTTTCGCCAGAGAATAGTGAATCTGTGAAATTCATTGCCACACAATGCCGTGGAGGTCATGTCATTGAGTATATTTAAAGAGGAGATTTATAGTTTCTTGATTAGTCAGGGTGTCAAAGGTTACAGACAGTAGGCAGGAGAATGGGATTGAGAGAGATAATAAATCAGCCATGCTGGAATAAAAGAACAGACTTGAATGGTTGAATGACCTGATTCTGCTCCTATATATTGTAGCTTTATGGTCTATTAAAAAATTGATCCAGTCTTATTCGTCCAGTCTTTCTAATTTTTCTCCTGTGCTCTGGACTCAAAAGTAGCAGATGAACACTAATGACAAAAGTATTGAGATTATAAGGGATCAAGCTGATGGACTATGATTTAAGGAGGAAAGGCTTCAGCTTCATAAGCCTGAGGTTTCAGGATACTTGGAAGCACATGATGAAGTCAGCATGGTTTCTAAGGAGATATCTTACCTGTCAAATCTGTCGGAATTCTTTGAAGAAATAACAGGCAGTATAGACAAAGGAGAGCCAGTAGATGTCGTTTACTTGGATTTTCAGAAAGCCTTTGATACCTGATGCACATAAGACTGCTAAAGAAGATAAGAGCCTATGATACCATGTATAGAAGATTGGCTGACTGGCAGTAGGCAAAGAGTGGGAATAAGGGGGCCTTTTCTAGTTGGTTGCCAGTGACTAATGGTAATCTGCAGGGATCAGTGTTGAAACCGTTACTTTTTACGTTACATGTCAATGCTTTGGATGACGGAATTGATGGCTTTGTGGCCAAGTTCACAGGCAACACAAAGATAGGTGGAGGGACAAGTGGTTTTGGAGCATACTTTGGTTATATTATTACTGTGCTTCACTTGCAGGAGAATACCCCTCAGTATTGATTTTCACAGATGAAGTTCAGCAGGAACGCAGCAATTCAAGCAGTATCAATGCAGAGGAATAAACAATCAAAGTTTTGGGCAGAGATCCTTTATCAGAACTTAAGATGAAGGGGGCTGAAGCCAGACTAAGATACTGGGGGGAGGGAGTAGAGTACAAGCTGGCAGGGGATAGGTGAGGGGAGGTGAGGGGAAAGGTGGGTGGGTGGGGGAATGATAATTAAGGGTGTTGGCCGAAATGTCAACTATTTATACCCCTCCCTGGATGTTACCTGACTTTCTGAGCTCCTCCAGCATTCTGTGTGTGTTGCTCAAGATCTCCAGCCTCTGCAGAATCTCTTGTGCCAGTTTTGATTTTGGTGAGCATCTACGTTGTAGGAAAGATCTAGAAGGATGGAAAGACGGAAAGGTGATGATAAGAATTCTTTGAAGACTCTCTTTCCCTTCACCACTCCCCCACCCTGCTATGGTCTGAGGCTGAACCAGAATGCTTGCAGGCTTGATATCCAATGGCTGGGCAGTTACAAGGAGAAGAAAGATTTGGAAGGTTATGGACCAAATGGGACTGCCTTGGATGAGCATTTTGGTTGGGTCAAAGGCTCTGCTCAATTTGGGGGCAGCATGGTATTGTAGCAGGTTACTACAGTGTTCAATTCTACCACTGTCTGCAAAGGGTTTGTACATTCTCCCCATGACAGTATTCATTTCCTCCGACTGCTCTGGCTTCCTGCCACTTTCCAAGGACATACAGATCAGAGGTTAATTGATCACATGTGTGTAATTGGCCGATGTGGGCTTGTTGGGACATAGGGCCCTACTGTACCTCTAAATAAATATCTCTAAAACATCTTTAAACTCTACATTTTTGCTACTTAAACTCCTGATCTGACTCTCAATTTAAATTATGTCTGTGACCTCCTTCATTGTTACATTGAAGCCTGACATGAAGAAGAGTGCTTCCTTCTTTCCACTGGGCACGTTGCTTTCTTCTGTACTCAGTACTGAATTCTGTAAGTTCGGGTAACTCCCTTTTGTTGTCTGTGACAGAATTCTTCTTCCTGCCCTAACAATAAGGGTGGAGGAGCAACACCTTATATTCCGTTTGGGTAGCCTCCAACCTGATGGCATGCATATTGATTTCTCCTCCTGGTAAAAAAATGTTCCCTCTACGTCCCCTCATTCTGTTCCCCATTCTGGGCTCTTACTTTTCCTTACCTGTCTATCAGCTCCCCCTGGATTCTCTCCTCCCTTCCTTTCTCCTATGACCCATTCTCCTCTCCTATCAAACTCCTTCCTCTCCAGCCTTTACCTTTCCTACCCACTTGGCTTTCAGCTATCACCTTCTGGATATTCTTCTTCTCATCTGCCTTTTTGCTCTGGTGTCTTTCCCCTTCCTTTCCAGTCCTAAAGAAGAGTCTCAGACCAAAATGTTGACTGTTTATTCATTTCCATAGATGCTGCCTGACCTGCTGAGTTCCTCCAGCATTTTATGTGTGTTACCTGGTAACTGTCTTCTGCACCATTTCTCTTTTTTTTCTTTTTCTTTGGCGTGTGCCTGCATGCATGCGAGGCTGTGCGTGTGCGTGCATGCGCGTCTGCGTGTGCGTCCATGCGTGCGTCCATGATGATGTCTTTTTCATGGCTTTTTGCAAGGCGCGGAGCGAGAGAGAGACTGTGTGAAGCGCCACTCCTCACACAGACATTTTCGCAGTATTTTTCCTTTTATCTTTATGAGGTCGAGTTGCGATCCCGACACTCAACCCAGCACGGATGGAAAGCATACGCGGGAGTGGACCCGACTGGTTTCGAACCCGGGAACATCCGCTCCCGGGTCCAGTGCCGATGTCATTGTGCCACCAGCCGGCCCCTTCTGCACTATTTCTAATGCTTCCACATGTTTCCCGAAATGAGGCGACTTGACCTGAACATAATACTCCTATGTGTAGTCTAATCAGAGTTTTATAGAGCTACAACGTTACTTCACGATGCTTGAATTCAGTCCCCCAACTTCATCCTACAATGCCAAGTTGTCTCCATCTCATTGAGAAGCAATATGTATGTTTAAAAATAGTCCTAGCATCAGGAACTAAGCAGAACTGAAAATACTTCAGTCATTTGGATGACAGCTACCCACACAAAGTAGGATGGCATTCCAAAGGAAAATTCGACAGATGTATGGTTTCTTGCTCAGCAAAGTTTAAACACACAACAACCCAGTGCACAGGAACTCATCAACACATGAGCAAGTGTTAATACCGATGCAGAGATAAACAACATTCTGAGGATCTTAAGTACAAGATTGTTATTCATCACACTCATCAGAATGTCTGGCAGCAAATGCAATGTATATTTGCAGCCTGCCTATCGTGACTAGAATAACCATTGTTGTGGCTTTTTGACAGTACTCTACTTGACCAATTCTAATCAAACCAGTTGCCATGGCTGACGACCTGCACGGATTTGTTCTATTTATATGATGCGTCCTCAGCTCCAATAATGATTGTTCCAAAGTTGGAGATATGTAATTAGCAAACATACTTACAATCTCGAAGCAATGAAACTTAAGCGAAGTTAAGTGTAATTGAGTGGCTAACAAAAGATATGTCATCCATCGGGTCCCAGTGCTAAATGAAATTGCTGTGAATAAAACACGAATATGTAACTAAAACCTATGCTTTTACTGCACCCTTAGCCTATGTGACAAGTTACCATAATGACTGGGCAACACAGAGTACAATGCAGATACAAGAGAGGTGCATGGCTCACACTCTATCACGGATCTGTATCTAAAATCATGAAATCATAGGACTAGAATTTCTTTTAATATGCTTTCGAACTATTTTGAAGTAAATTATGCACAGTGATGGCTTGGACAAAGACTTACAACGGAAAGTTTTCAGTCATCTCATCTACGTATCTAGTTGACTGATTAGTGTAACGTGCATTTAAGATATACAGTACAGTGCAAAAGTCTTAGGCACATATGTATAGCTAGAGTGCAGTATTTTTGCAGAGTACGGTAGTAATTTTATGTACTGCACTATACTGCTGCCGGGAAAAAAAAATCAAATTTCTGACAAACGTAAGTGATGATAAGCCTGATTTTGATACGGGTCTCTACTGGGGAAAGAGGGAAGGGGGAGAGGAATCATAGTTGGGAGAAAGGGATGGGAGAGGAAAGGAAGCAGGAAGCACAAGAGAGACATTCATTCATCCTGCCCGCAGCATTCCACCCTTGCCATTCACAACATCCTTTGCTCCGGCTAGATACAGTACTGGCTATATATATGAGTCTAAGCTATATATGTGTGTGCCTATATCTTCTGCACAGTCCTGTATAAATAACAATATATGGATCTTTATGTTTTAAATTAGGCTTTTACATTTTAGGTTATTTATATATCATAAAGTGTTACATAAAATGCATAAAATATAGTTCTATATTAGTTGTCTAATTAAATCAATTCCTCTTTCCATGCCTTTTATTAACTTCTAAAGTAAGTTCATAAAAGGCATGGTGGCAATTGCTCTTTACTTGGTCTGGTTATTTATCCATTCTCCAGACTGACTCTCACATTCTCTGAGTGCTAAAAGAATTAAATTGAGTCCACCTTATGGATCCACAAATGAGCAAGAAGACCAGAGTGTACTTGAGATCCAGAGTATTTAGTGAAGCAATAACTCCAGTAAGTCTTGCAGCGTAGTCAAATTCTCAACAAGGCAATCCAACGAAGTCTAATCACTCCAAACTTTGACCAACTTTACTCCCTACAACTTCCAGAACCTTCAAAGCAGACTCAAGGTCAGTACACCATTACTAGTCATATTCTTCTTCAGCTCTGGTATGAATGCATTAATAAATCCTTTGGGGGATTCTCTCCGATGTCAACATATTTCAGCTTTTCAATAATTAGTCTTGGTGTATCTATTTTTGATCCTTATGACCTTCCAATCTTCTTTGCAGTTACTGTAGAATTCTTGATGCTTCAAGGACACAGAGTTTTCATCTTCACCAGTGGATTAAGGATGTGTTCAATGAAAATAATTCTTTTTACTTCTGCACTGATGACAATATTTAAAGTCGAGTCTACGCAACATTAATCAGAACACTTCATCTAAATTCAGATTGATCAAATTCATAAAAAAAAGCTTAATGCTGAGTTACTCAGATTATGTTGCTAATCATTTTAAACTGAACAGAATTTGTCTGATTTTTGTTCTGAATGGGTTAGGGACAAATGCAGGATCAAACCTATTTTTTTTGTGTAAAAAATTAAGCATCTCATGGAATTATAGATGTTGAGAGTGCTCATGAAATTCAGTTAAAAATTAACATACTCCAAATGTTTGTTTTCACTGCCAAAGGACTAATTTTAGAATAGATTGTCTGTGGCTCTATAGCACGCTCTATTTTCATTGTTGCAATTGTATCCAGTGTGGTGAAACATTTGAAGCATCCTTCTATTTGAAAGGAGCATTTATCAATAGCAAAGGCTGCACTCCATCAACACCCAATGAGTAATTTATCATTGGGTTGCTGGTACAGTTAAATCTTGAGGCAGTTCACAGCTCTCCATTGTGACTGTGCCATCATTATACTAAAGTGGTTTATCATTTAGAGAATGGGTCAGCCACTGCTGTGGTCTGACAATGTAACTCGAACCTGTGGTAGTTAAAATTATAGAGCCTCTATCCAGTCCTAGAACTGCCAATAAAACCTGGTCACACTGCCTAAAATCATCTTTTCTGGAACTATACCCTCAGGGGGGTTATTTGCTTTTAAGGAGGTGTTAGTTGTACATTATTCCAGAAGAAGCTAAACTGAAGGAGGAGCACCCTGGCACACAGGTGGAGCAGTACTGAGGCAGAATGCTAGGCCGCATTTGGAAAGTTATGTTTTGCTTTGGTCACCCTGCTGTAGGAAAGATGGTGTTAACATGGAAGGAGTGAAAAGGAGATATATGAGGCTGCTGCCGGGTCTTCAGGGGCTGAGTTACAGAGGAGTATAGAATCATGAGGGGTATAGATAGGTGAATGCACATAGTCTTGTAATTTCCTGGTTAAGAACCCATTTTATTGTATTTCTACTCCCATGCTGTTATGCATTTAGCAGCTTTTTTGCAAACACCGGTGTGTTCTCTTAGTTAAGCTTTATAGACTGGTGTTTTGACTTGGGCTGAGATAAGGAGCCTTTACTCAGCTTAGGAATGTTGTGTCAGCCTGTTTGGTTTGTCTTGGTAATGTGCTGTAACACTCTGTCCATTGGGATGGCATGGTTCATTCAAGAGAGCTGGGTGAGATCAGATTTCTGAGGGACTGAGGCTGGCTTTGGGTCTTTTGGTTGGGAGGTGTTGGAAGAGAAGGAGGTGTGGAGGAGAGCACACGGGAGGATGTTTGGAGAATCCCACCTGAACGGAGACTCTATTGCAGGAAGTGCTTTCCCACCCGAAGGGGAGACTCCTTCCCACCCAAAGGGAGACTCCATTGCAGGAACTGCTTTGTTCAGACAAGTGGCTCCAAGGAGGAGGTGCCAGTACTTCTGGAGTTAACCAGTTTGTTCATAATGTTCTTTGAGGGAAGCTTGAACTGTGGCTGGGTTCAGCGCTGTGAGTAAAGCAATACACCCAACTATTTCAGAAATGAGCTCCAATGTTTATGTGCACATTTAGACTGGTTTAATCGTACTGGGCCCTTTTTCTTTTCTTTTTTCCTAGTAACTGTTTGTTAAAGTTGAAATATTGGTAAATACACTTCCACTTTAATTTTATGCCAGTGTAAGGTCAGTTTTTTCATGGCAACCAATAACTTCACACAGAGCAGCATTTACACAGCATTCACGATAAATTCCATTCCCTTATTGGAACATTCCAACTTTCCTGTTTTGTTGACCCTGAACTGTGTGTGTGAGTGTGTGTGTGTGTCTGTGTGTGTGCTGTGTGTGTCTGTGTCTGAGTGTGTGTGTGTGTGTGTGTGTGTGTGTGAGTGTGTGTGGTGTGTGTGTTTGTGTGAGTGTGTGTGTCTGTGTCTCTGTGTGTGAGTGTGTGTGGTATGTGTGTATGTGTGTGAGTGTGAGTGTGTGTGTCTGTGTCTCTGTGTGTGAGTGTGTGTGGTGTGTGTGTCTGTGTGAGTGTGTGTGTGTATATGTGTGGTGTGTGTGTCTGTGTGAGTGTGTGTGTGTGTGTGTGTGTGTGGTGTGTGTGGTTAGAAGGAGGAAAGAAGCTTATTTGTGGGCACCGGAATGTGTGACAACGCTTGTGGGCTGCCCCCAATATACCCTTAAGTGTGCTAGATATTAATGCATACGATGTATGTTTCAGTGTACATGTGATAAATAATTCTGAATCTGATAAAAAAGTCACATAACCCCTTACCATTTGACCATTGGATTTAGAATGATACAGGTGAGCATACGTGACATTTTCCAGTGCATATTGCAGTAATTTGATACCAAACATCCTATTTAATGTAATGACAGGAACTTGTCAGTGACACATCCTATGCATTGTATTAATGTGATGACTGCCAATCCACACAGGAAGATATTAATTTGTTGTGGTGGTGTGCACTACACCATAGACTGTTTGAAGGATCTTTGCTTCTTCTCCCAACGTGGCTCCTGTTAACAGAAGATCAACTCAGTGCACTGGATTGGGGACTGTTATATTGTATACTCCCAGACAGTTCCAGCGTCACTTTGGAGCACTGAGCAGATATCCAATGGAGGTGGTTGCAACTGTGTTCAGTAACCACTTGCTGAATGTTGTCGATGAGTAACTGCAATTGAAGTTCTGCAGAATCATAATCCCATTTCATGAGAGAAAGAAAATGTTTCCCTTAACCTAGACTTAATGTCCTTTGTCAAATTGAGGGAGAAAATCACATTGTTGGACAGTAAATATAGGAGAATATTTTGGAAATTTGAATTATATTTTGATTAACCAAATATTAGGGAATATTTCCAAGGACTTCCTCCTACGAACTGACATTGATCAATGATCATCGCACTGTCTGTAGGAAACTTCAGGTTGATGGGCTGAAGGGTTTTCACTTACCCCACGTACTAGAGTGGATTTAATTTGTGCTGTCCCCTCCATATCATGAGATCATAGTCAAACAGACATCTTTTCCGTAACGAACTGAAAATAAACAACAAGCAATTATCGAAGGATAAATTATATTTGAATCCATCAAATTCTGAAATAGGGAGACCTAAAATTAAGTTCACAGGGAATTGATGTGTTATGCAGAATAACACTTGATGCAAAACCAATGCAGTAATGAATCATTCTAGTGATTAACCATTCTAGTTACCCCCTCACCCCCTTTATCTAATACCTCAGTCACTGCACTGCTCTGTAAACACTTAAAACCACTTTTAATAATGCTGCTTACGTTGTAAGCACATGCAGTTATTTATGTATTTATGCTCATTTTACTCCATATCCTTGCTTCTAACAATTTTTATATAATTCTTCATTCTTTTTAATTGTTGAATGCTGTCTTTGTTGCATGTGGCGCCAACATACCACAGCAAATTCCTAATACACATGTAAATGAATATAACAACTAAAGCTGATCCTTATTCAATACATATTGCCTTTGTTCTGAATTATTCAAAAGCAAAATAGTGCTGAGAGTGGAAATGAGAAATAAACTAACAAGAGGCAGAAGTCTGTTCAGAAGTAACAGTGAGGAGTGTGATTATCAAAATCTGGCAGAAAATGGAAATCAAAAATAAAAATAGAAGAATTACAGTCAGCAGGTAAGGCGGAATCTGTGGAAATAAATACCATTTCAGGTGGAGGACCCTTCTTTAGACTTGGAAAAGAGAATTAAAAACATTACAGAACATAGAACATAGAACAGTACCACACAGTACAAGTCCTCCAGCCCACAATATTGAGCTGAACTTATAAACTGCTCTAAGATCAATCTAACCCTTTCCTCCCACATAAATCCCTCATTATTACATCACCAATGTGCCTATCTAAGAGTTTCTTAAATGCCCCTAATGTATTTGCCTCTACCACCACCCCGGCAGTGCATTCAACACCTCTCTCTGCGTAAAAACCTTACCTCTGACCTCTCCCCTATTCATTCTAAGGTCAAGTTCAAGTTTATTGTTAGTCAACTATATACATGTACCTCCTGCTTGATGATGGGGGGGGGGTCAAAGAGATTCTTGGATGGATTGGGGGGATCATTGGCAATGTGAACGGGCCTGCATACACAATGCCCCTGATAAATATCTAGGACGGGTGGGAGAGAGACCCCAGTGATCTTTTCAGCAGTCCTCATAATCCTTTGTAGGGTCTTGTGGTCAGATTTATTGCAATTCTCATACCAGTTGATCAACACACTCTGTATCGTGCTCTGGTAAAAGTTGGTTAGAATGGATGGGGTGGGGAGGGGGAGGAACCTCACTTGCCTTAACCCCTTCAAGAAGTGAGATTGTCCGTTATGAGCCCTCCCAGAAAAATGGTGCTCCTAACCTCCATGGAGAAGCCCATTTATGTGCTGTGAGGAGTGGTCAGCCTGTACCTTCCTAAAGTCCACAGTCATCTATCTCCTTGGTTTATTCAATTATTGTGCTCACCCAATTCTACCAGCTGCCCTACCTCCTCGCTGTATACCATCTCATTGTCATTGCTGATGAGGCCATCCACAGTAGTGTCATCAGCGAACTTGCTGATTCAGTTTGAACTGGATCTAGCAGTGCAGTCTTGTTCAGGAGCAGGCTGAGCACACAACTCTGGGGGGTCACCGGTGCTCAGCACGATGGAGCTGAAGATGTAGCTGCCAACGTGGACTGACTGTGGTCTTTCTCTGAAGAAGTTCAAGGTCCAGGTGCAAAGAGAGGCGCCATTTACCCACCAGCTTTGGGGGGGATGATCATACTAAATGCTGAGCTGAAGTCAGTAAACTGCATCCTGGTGTATGGGGCACCATTTTCTAGGTGGCACAGGACCGAGCGGTGTGCAGAGACTATGCATTATCAGTGGATATGTCATCAAGCCAGGGGAGTACGATATGGAGAGCAAACTGTTGCCCACGTGGCAGTCTCACCCTCTCCACGCAGCTGATGAATCCAAAGGAATGGCAGAGACTGAGGCGGCTTAGTATGAGTAGCCTGTCACTATTGAACTCTGAGGGGCTCCAGCGTTTTCCCTCAGAGTTTACTCCTCAAGCTGTCCCCATGAGTGGGCATAGCCGCAAGGCAGTGGCAGCTTGAGATCAGAGTTTTCCTTCTCCTAGATGAGCTGCCAACCACGGCTATTAAGCCAAATCCGCCTGAAGCCAATAATTTTAAGGGTCTGGTTACCTGCCTTTTCCCCTTCTGTCGAGTTTAGTAGCTGAGCCACATGTGAAGGCCAGGGGTTGGACTTGGTTGGCAGAGGGTATTTGAGATGCATGCCATTTAGTGAGTGGTGGGAGCTTATCCCTACGATCCCCACCCCATCCCAGAATCACCAGAACTAAACACAATAATAAAAGACAACTTTTTAAGTTGCTGAGAGGATGTAGAAAGAATGCATATGCTAAAGAGAATAAAGATGTCCGGATTTCCTATGGGGTTACGATATTCTGCTGCCATAAAGCACAAATTTCACAACATATATCATTGAAAATAAACATGATGCTGATACTGGTGTAAGGGTAAATTATGAATGGGCTGTAGTTTGGAAGAAAGGAAATGAGTAAAAGCTATGAAATAAGGCAGGTCGGGAGTTGCAACACTGATCTGTAGATTGAAGGGGGAAAAACAGAATGAAGCAAGTCAGTTAGCAGGAATGGTCAGTATTGACATGCGCAAAGAAAGTGATACCTGAAGTAACTAAGATGAGGAGGGTATAATTTTAACGTATTTAAGAAACTTCTAGATAGGCACAGAGATTATAGAAAATTGGAGTGCTATGTGGGAGGGAAGGGTTAGGTTGATCGTAGAGTAGGTTGAAAGGTTGACACAACGTTGTGGGCTGAACAGCTCATACTGTGTTGTAAAGTTCGATGTTCTATGGTCAATGTTCTGAATGGTAGGGATGGATGTTGAGTGCCCAGTGGATACTTCAGATGAAAGTATAAGAGGCCGCAGACGGAGAGACAGGAAGGTCAGTGGGATGGAGAATTAAGCTGGCAGGCAGCTCAGGGTCCCAAGCAAAGATCCAGTCTCTATTCTTCATTCCAGAGGACACCACACTGTGAGCACTGAATGCAGATTGGCAAAGTGGAAGTGCATCCCAGCTTCACCAGGAAGGACTGTTAGGCTCCCTGGATGTTGGAAAGGAAAGTAATGAAAGGGCAGATGTTGAATCTCCTTCGATTGTACCAGTGAGGAAGATAACAGGGTCGGGAATATCAGACAATAACTTACCGACCTGTTTCTCCAGTCCTTACACCTCAAAATCCACTCACTCATCAGCTGTTCAACAATGACAGGCGAGTCACCCAAGCATGCTGTGTAGCACCAACACACGGCACTTGCATCCTTTCAGAAAAAGCAACATCCACTAGCGTACAACAGAAACAAAAGCAAAAAAAAACGACGCTGGAGACACTTAGGCGGATTAGCAGCACCTGCAGAAAAAGAAGCAGAATTAATGTTCCAGGTCATTGGCCTTTTGTACTTCAAGATGTTTTCTGATAAAAGTTAATTGGTAATGGGTTTAATTATTGTCACAAGTACCAAGATACAGTGAAAAACTTTATTTTACATACCATCCAGAGGAATCATTCCACATATAATTGCATCTAGGTTGTACAAAAGTAAAGGCAATAACAGAATGCAGAGATTTGTGTTAGAGTTACTGAGAGAGTACCGAGCAAGGAGACAAATAAGGTCCAAGGGCCATGATGTCATACAATGAGAGATCAAGTCTTCATCTTCATTATACAAGGAGTCTATTCAGGGGATAAAAGCTGTCCTTCAGCCTGGTGCTATATTTTTTTTCAAGTGATTGTATTTTCTGCCCAACGGAGAGGGGGGAGGAAAAGAATGACTAGGATGGTAAGGGCTACTGATTACAATTGGCTGCTGTCCTGTGGCAGGGAGAAGTGTAGACATAATCTATGGAGGGGAAGCTGGTTTCCATGATTGACTGGACTGTGCTCACATCTCTGCAATTCCTCACAGTCTTCAATAGAGCACATGCCGTACCAAACAGCGATGCATCCAGATAGGATGCTTTTTTATTGTACATGTGTTAAAATCAATAAGCCCGGCTGTGAAAGGAGGAGGATTGGGTATGAGGCTCATTGCATAGAAACCCAGTGCTATAGAGACGCTAACAGAAGCTCCAAATACCTCATCCCTCAGAAAGGAAGGATCTTCGAAGATGGGCTACACCTGGGGGAAATTGAAAGACTGGCCCAGTAGAGAGGAACTGGCAAGCTGATGTGGCGTAATGTAATTGGGAGAATTGTACATAGTTCACAACCACTGACATTGGGTTTGGGTTTCACTTTAAGGGGCTGGTCTGATGTGATGGCGTTCGTATTAGCCAAAGTTTCATGGAAGTAGTTAAAAAGGTATAAAAAAGACAAACTGCGTAACAAATTATGTATTGAACTGAAATACAGAATAAATTAGAATACTGCCAATAGTACTGCAGTAGTATAAAACTGCATATTAGTTCTTAATTCTTATTGACTAAGGAATTCATCCATTGTATGCTGTCATTTTCTTTTGATTGACTATAAATGAAAAACATCAGTGCAGATATCTAGTGCAGATAATGGTTTGTCAACATACAATGCTTTCGACAATTGCATCCTCCAAAATCTTTATTTTCATTGTAACATTAAAATTCTTCAAGTTCAAACAACAGGAATTCTGCAGATGCTGGAATTTCAAGCAACACACATCAAAGTTGCTGGTGAACGCAGCAGGCCAGGCAGCATCTCTAGGAAGAGGTGCAGTCGATGTTTCAGGCCGAGACCCTTCGTCAGGAGGAAGGGTCTCGGCCTGAAACGTCGACTGCACCTCTTCCTACAAATTCTTCAAGTTCTTTGTGTTTCCTAAGTTGCTGAAGTAGTGAAATTGTTTTATTGTCACTCCCGGCTGTTTCTGGCATCTCCAAGCCTGGATACTTGAAACTGCAGTGAGCAAAACAGTTTTGAATTGTCTTTCTGCTTATTCACCAACTTTCAGTGACAAAAATCACTGCTTTTTGAACACTAGCATACGTAGCTGACACTATTTAATTACTGTTCACTCTAAGCAAGTTTAGAAACTAAACTTATACATTTATCTACTAAAGCAACACACACAAAAAATGCTGGTGAACGCAGCAGGCCAGGCAGCATCTATAGGAAGCGGTACAGTCAACGTTTCGGGCCTGATGAAGGGTCTCGGCCCAAAACGTCGACTGTACCTCTTCCTATAGATGCTGCCTGGCCTGCTGCGTTCACCAGCATTTTTTGTGTGTGTTGCTTGAATTTCCAGCATCTGCAGATTTCCTCATGTTTGCATATTTATCTATTATATGATTTATAACATTACCTGTGAGTTTATAAATCTGGCAGGAACGAAGGGTGTTGCAAATGGTGAGGGTGGAGTGCCGTGGGAGGGAGTGGGACAGGTGGCAGAGAAGGAGTGCCAGGGCAGAGAGATGGCAGTGGGTGCAGATACACCCAGCCCTGAGACACCAGGCAAGGATATTTGATTCCAAACAATCGATTTATTGATCGTTACAGAATGTCTCTCTGGTGCTCCACTCTCCCTGCTCCTCTCTCCAACCATGATCCCACTCTCCCTGCCCCCTTCCCACTCTCAGTCCACAATAGAGACCCATACCAGAATCAGTTTATCATCACTCACGTGTCATGAAATTTGTTGTTTTTTGTGACAGCAGTACAATGCGATATATAAAATTGCTACAGTGCTGTGCAAAAATCTTAGGCACCCTAGCTATATGTATGTGCCTATGACTTTTGCATAGTACTGTATATTCTTTTTGTAATTTTTAATAATCTATTTGCATTACACTGTTCTGCTGCCATTAAGCAAACTTGATGACTTACGTCATCAAGCAGATTTGCTGATGATACAAAGGTTGGAGGTGTAGTAGACAGTGAGGAAGGTTTTCAGAGCCTGCAGAGGGACTTGGACCAGCTGGAAAAATGGACTAAAAAATGGCAGATGGAGTTTAATATAGACAAGTGTGAGGTATTGCACGTTGGAAGGACAAACCAACGTAGAACATACAGGGCACTGAGGAATGCAGTAGAACAGAGGGATCTGGGAATACAGATACAAAATTCCCTAAAAGTGGCATCACAGGTAGATCAGGTCGTAAAGAGAGCTTTTGGTTCATTGGCCTTTATTAATCAAAGTATTGAGTATGAGAGCTGGAATGTTATGATGAGGTTGTATAAGGCATTGGTGAGGCCGAATCTGGAGTATTGTGTTCAGTTTTGGTCACCAAATTACAGGAAGGATATAAATAAGGTTGAAAGAGTGCAGAGAAGGTTTACAAGGATGTTGCCAGGACTTGAGAAACTCAGTTACAGAGAAAGGTTGAATAGGTTAGGATTTTATTCCCTGGAGCGTAGAAGAATGAGGGGAGATTTGATAGAGGTATATAAAATTATGATGGGTATAGATAGAGTGAATGCAAGCAGGCTTTTTCCACTGAGGCAAGGGGAGAAAAAAACCAGAGGACATGGGTTAAGGGTGAGGGGGGAAAAGTTTAAAGGGAACAATAGGGGGCGCTTCTTCACACAGAGAGTGGTGGGAGTATGGAATGAGCTGCCAGATGAGGTCGTAAATGTGGGTTCTTTTTTAACATTTAAGAATAAATTGGACAGATACATGGATGGGAGGTGTATGGAGGGATATGGTCCGTGTGCAGGTCAGTGGGACTAGGCAGAAAATGGTTCAGCACAGCCAAGAAGGGCCAAAAGCTCTCTTTCTGTGCTGTAGTTTCCATGGTTCTATGGTACGTCAGTGATCCTGATACTGCAGGAAAGGCTGTTGTCTTGATTGAATTGAGATAGTAACTGAGAAACTGTTTAACTGCTGAGTACCTCCAACATTTTCTGTTGAAATTTCTGATTTCCTGTATCTGCTCTTCTGTAGTTTACAGGGGACTGATGAACTTGCATACCCAATTGCCAAATGGTCAGCAGGGTAATTTTTCTGTCAATTGGAAAGATAGGCAGCCAGGGGGAGCCCAGCTAAATTATCAACTGAAATTGTCCTTATGTTACATGTAGGGCCAAGAGAAGCAATTGAAGACTTAAAAGCAATTAAACCTGGCAAGTAAAGTGTTGATGGCTCATAATTCAGTACATCATTGATTGCCAGTGAACTTTAGGCTATATTACAAATGAGATTTGTTTGATGTAACCTACCTGTAGCCCTCTGGTCACTAATGATGTACCTGATGAATTTCAACTATCAGAAACTTATTGCCCAAGCATAACTACAAACTAGTGCCCTGTGGAATCCCCCCTAACATTTTGACTGCTTTGTTGAAACTTATTAACCTTTGCCAAGCATGCTGATCTAAAATGAGAATGATTGGCATGTACACAAAGGATTGATTGGATTCAGCCTATGCTATGAATTTGTTAACTTGATTGCCCTCATCTGCGAGGCCACGAACATGATGTGAAAACTATCAGCACTTCTCTGCCTCCAGCAGTGAGAAGAATTTTATGAAGACCAGGAAATGAAAGTTGTGATTAACTTAATTGAAAAAAAAATAGTCTTATGCTGATTTGAACTACCCTGTATTGAAAAGTTTTTTTTTTGCTTTTATTTCTCATCTGATCTTTAAACTACCCTGTTTATGGATGTCTACCAAGATACAGTGAAAAGTTTGTCATACACACTGTTTATACAGATCAAATCATTACGCTGTGTATTGAGATAGGACGAGGAAAAAATAATAACAAAGCAGAATAAAGTGTAACAGCTACAGAGAATGTGCCTGATGAAAGAGGAGAGAAGAGAGAATGTCCAGGCCTAGTAGGGTCTTTGATCATGCTTGCTGCTTAACTGAGGCACTGAGAAGATACAGGCAGCATCCATAGAGGTGGATTTCTGCGATGTGCTGAGCTATATCCAAAAACTCTGCAGTTTCTTGTCATCAAGTGCAGAGCAGTTTCCATACCAAGCATTATGCATCCAGATAGGATGCTCTCTATAGTGCATTGATAAAAATCGGGAAGGGTTAATGGTGGCTTGCCAAATTACTTTTGCCTCGTAAGGAAGTAGAGGCATTGGTGAGCTTTCTTGGTCATGGCATCTATGTGTTTGGACCCGGCCAGGGTGTTGGTGGTGTTCACTCCTGGGAACCTGAAGCTCTCAACTCTCTCAACCTCAAGGCTGAAGATTGTCTAATATCATTTCCTGTATGCAAGTGTAAGGAGATCAAAATGTTACTCTGGATCCAATGCAGCACAAAAATACACAAAAGATAAGGAACACAATAATAATAATAAAACACACAATAAATATAAATACTTAAGATAGCTGATGCTATAGGTTGATTGTATGTCCACAGAGTGACACTAGGCTGTACGTAAGGTGACTGACAAGAAATAATAAAGAAGCGGTGGAGTTAGTGGCTGGAGGTGTTGATCGGCCTAACTGCTTGGGAAAAGTAACTGTTTTTGAGCTTGGTGGTCCTGATTTGGATGCTAGATCACCTCCTGCCTGATGGGAGGGTGACAAACAGTCCACCAGCAGGATGGGTGGGATCCTTCATGATTTTACTGACCCTTTTTTCAGCATGTTTCTCTATACATGTCCTTGATGGTGGGCAGGTTGGTGCCAGAGATGCGTTGGGTAGTTTTGACTACCCGTTGTAGACCGTTTAGTTTAATACATCCCTGGCAAAGCAGCGGTGACACAATGGTCAAGTTTAGGTGATCTTGTTCAACATGCAAGCATCACATGTATTGGGGAAATCTGCTGAATAGCAATGAAATTTTAAACATGATCTCATTTTTTTTCTACTTACACACAATGGTTTAATGCTGTCCATAAGTGTGATACCAATTTTTGAAATGCACTAGTGGGAATAATGGTAACTGAAGCAATGGTCTCTTTCCACAGACACATGTTCTGGGGATTACTCAGTACCCAGTTGTTCCATCTACTCTCTGCTTTATTCATCCCACGAAAACAGTTGGCAAACAAAATACTGTGGGTCTGACTTGTTCAGTAATCCATGTTTATCAGTGTTATAAATTCCACCTTAAATATTTTTATTGCATCTTACTGATCACAACTTAACATCTGCAGAGAAATGTCATCTAATGAGATCTAGCCATCTATGACTTCCCCTGAACTCGTTCAGTTTTGATGATCTAAAGCAATAAGTTGGTTTCTCTCTTTATAGCTGTTGTCTGAACTATTATACATTTCTTTTTCCACCTTTCCTTTTATTTCTGGCTTTCATCATTAAATAACTAAATGACATAGCACAGTTTTGCAATCCAAATTCAAAGGCTAAATATTGCAAATGTTGAAAATTTGAATTAAAATAAAATGCCAGAAATATTTTCTGTTTTTAAGTCAGATTAATTTTTTCAGAGCCAGAATCAGAATTAGGCTTAATTTCACCAGTATATGTCGTGAAGTGGTTCGATGTCCATTCAGAAATTGGATGGCAGAGGGGATGGAGCTGTGCCTGAATCACTGATAGTGTGTGTGTCTTCTGCCTTCTGTACCTCCGTTCGGATGGTAGCAATGAGAAGGGGGCATGTCCTGCATGGTGGGCATCCTGAATGATGGATACCACCTTTCTCAGGCACTACTCCTTGAAGATGTCCTGGATACTACAGAGGCTGGTGCCCATAATGGAGCTGACTAATAACTCTGCAGCTCACCTTGATCCTGTGTAGAACCCCTCTCCCCCCTACCAGATGGTGATGCAGCCAGTCAGAATGCTCTCCCCAGTACATCAGTAGAAAATTGCGAGTGTTTTTAGTGACGTACCAAATCTCCTCACAGCTGCTGTCTTGCCTTCTTTGTAGCTGCTTCGATGTGTGGGTCCTGGCTAGTTCCTCAGAGATGTCGACACCCAAGAACTTGAAATTGCTCACTCTCTCCGTTGCTGGTCCCTCTGTGAGGATTGGTGTGCTTTCCCTCGTCTTACTCTTTCCCAAACTCTGCCGTCTGGATCAACACGTTGTGTGGGGGCTTGCATGCTTCAAGGACTCCATTAGGTGATGCCAGCTCAGGGCCGCCCATGTTGGAATGGCCGTGGATGAGAAGCCAGACGAAGATTGATCCAACCCTGGCCCCCGAACGGACAGACGTTTGTCTGCCCCTCCTAGGCCACACTTCATTATGACACTACACCGATGAGGTGCCTGACAAACCCCAGCTTGCCCCTGTGGTGTCCCAAACTAGGATGCCCTCCACCTGGTCCAAACATGCCCTCTTAGCGAGCTTTGCCGCGGTCCATCGATGCAGTCATGAGCTGGAGAAATGTCTTGACAAAAACCAGATAGAAGTGTGAATAGAAAAACACCTGGCATACAAACAACAATAACAATAAATCCTTTCTGGAGCCCACCATCAGTTCTTTGGCCTTACTGTCATTGATTGCAAGTTTGTTGCTGCAATACCACTAAACTGGCTGCTATATCTCACTCCTGTACGCCCTATTGTCACCAGCTGAGATTCTGCCAACAATGGTTATATCATCAGCAAATTTCTAGTTGGCATTTGAGCTGTGCCTATCCACACAGTCATGGGTATAGAGAGAGTAGAGCAGTGGGCTAAGCACACACCCCTGAGGTGCACCAGCGTTGATTGTCAGCGAGGAAGATATGTTATCACCAATCCACACAGATTGTAGTCTTCCAGTTATGAAGTAGAGGATCCAGTTGCAGAGCCCAGGGTCTGGAGCTTTTCGATTAGAACTGTAGGAATGATGGTATCAAATGCGGAGCTGTAGTCAATAAACAGCATCTTGACATAGGTATTTATATTATCCAGGTTTTCCAAGGCTGTATGCAGAGCCAGTGAGATCATGTCCACCGTGGACCTATTGTGGCGATAGACAAATTGCAGTGGGTCTAGATCCTAGCTGAGATAGGAATTAATTCCATCCATAACTAACTTCTCAAAGCCCTTCAGCATGGTAGATATGAGTGCAAATGGGCAATAGCTGTTAAGGCAGCCACCCTACTCTTTCTGGACACTGGTATAACTGTTGCCCTTTTGAAGCAGGTGGGAACTTCTGGCTGTAGCAATGAGAGGTTGAAAATGTCTTTGAACACCTCCTTCCAGTTGGTTGGCACAGGTTTTCAGAGCCTTACCAGGTAAGGCTCTGTGTTTCTCATATGCCCATTGACCTACTGATCAAAGGCTCTTCCTATATTAGCGCTAAACCTTCTTATCTTCATATCTGCCATTTGTAACCCGCACTGCAAATTAACGTCCAGTATTACACTGAATAGTCTGCCTACTGCTCTACTGTTTTAAGTTTTAAACCAAATTTCATTTATTAAGACTAAACAAAATTTCAGATCTGTGTTTTATTGTTTAAACAATTGTAATGGCTTTGAATTTCCCTTTTTAGAAAAAATCTTCTGAAAATGAAAGTGGATTAAAGAGTTAATATTTCAAATTTGTACTTTATTGACTGAAATACTCCCACGGAGCTTTTAAAATTGTTCATGAACTACCTACTTTTTTTTGGTGATTCTCTAAGATGTTATTAAAAATGAAGGCAGCTTTTACTTTGTGACTTTAACTTTTGTGGTCTTTTACTTACTGTTCTTCTCCACTTTGCTGTTATGCTTTCAGAAGTAGTAATGGCTTTGTGAAAACAGGATATTTGAAGGAAACAGTGATCACTGCAGGGGTTTGGGAATACTAGTGTTCTCTCACTCCTCGAAACATGATGCACAATTGACAGAAACTGTCATCGGATTCATCAGAATGTGTCTTTCCATGAGAGCACTTAGCAGAAGGAACTTCATGAAAAGTAAATTCTTTCCTAAGTGTATGCTGCTCATTTTTATTCTTACCTTTTCTACTTCTGTTCAGCACATTTATTGTTTCCCTTGATAATGCCACATCCAGGGGAGTATGACAGACAGGCAGATGTTTATTAAATCAGAATGATGTGAAGCTTGTAGATTTAGTTCTGGATTAACAGAATATCTAATGATTCCATGTGGATCTCAACAATAATAACATGCCTATCATATATATATATATTTGCCGGGATTTCATACACTATCCACATATCATTCCTCAGATGCAGTTCCAATACCCCTACTTTCAGAAAGTATCTCTCCCTGTTAGCCAACACATGCACATGTCTTTCTATACTTTATAATATCCTTTTACACCTCTTTCCAAAGTATAAGGAAATAAGACCATGAACGCATAAGAATTAGGAGCAGTATTACTTCATTTAGTCCATTGAGTCTGCTCTACCATTTCGTCATGTCTGATCCAATTTCCCTCTCTGCCCCAATCTCCTGCCTTCTCCCCATTTCCCTTCATGCTCTGACCAATCAAAAATCTATCAACCTCTGCCTTAAATAAACAAAAAGATTTGGCCTCCACAGCACCCTGTGGCAGAAAATTCCACAGATTCACCACTCTCTGGCAAAAAATTCCTCCTCATCTCCATTGTAAAAGGACTCCCCTCTATTCTGAGGCTGTGACCTCTGGTCTTAGACTCTCCCACCATAGGAAACATCCTCTCCACTTCCACTCTATCAAGGCTTTTCAACATTGGATAGGTTTCAATGAGGTCACCCCTCATTCTTCTGAATTCTACTGAATACAGGCCTTGAGCCATCAAATGCTCTTCATATGACAAGCCATTCATCCTAGAGCCATTTTCATTACCCTCCTTTGAACCCTCTCCAGTTTCAGCACATCCTTTCCAAGATGAGGGACCCAAAACTGCTCACGATACTCCAAACCAGGCCTCACTAGTGCTTTATAAAGTCTCAACATTACAATATTGGTAATTAAAGAAAATATTGTACACCATTAACTTGATTTTTGCATCGATTGCTGGTTAGACCTCATATTTACAAAATCAACACATTAAATTTAAGAATATTATTCTGTATAATTTAAAAAAATCATCACTGCTTGAGTTGAGAAGGTGATAGTAATAGATTCTCTTTGGGGGTAGTATCTGCAGAATCTCTTTATGTTACTGAATTTGACTCTTTGTTAATGACCTTGGTGTACATATTCAAGGGTCCTGCAGCTATTAAAAACTAAAAAGCTATTAAATACACTAATTGAAAAAGATATTAAAATACGTACAAAAATAAATGCATTTAAATTAACTGAATTAATAAGAAGACCTGTGACCATTTTTGCCCAATTGGTTTCATGAGACGACTATACCTGTCAGATTTCCCAGCCTGAAAGCTGGAAGATTCACACTGTCCTGTTGAACTCAACACAGGATCCAGTGTGCAGCGCAGTTGCAGCTAGCGACGTAGGTCCTGTTGCACAATGTGACATTGCTGGCTTGGACCTGCAGACCTTCCTCAGACAGACACGGGCAAGCTACAGTGAAAATGCTGGAATCCATATGAAAAATTTTCCCCAATGATTTTCAAAGGATACTTGGACATTTATTTGTAAGAGGGAGATTTGCAGGCAAATACATCTGAATGAAAAGTTCTAGCCTGGAGAAGCAGGACCTAATCCTCCCTCTGTAAAAAATATCATTCTATATCTTTAAGATTAATGACATTTTTGAAACTTTTAGGCTGTTGGCAGATTTTTACTTAGCAAACCAATCTTAATAGACGTCAATATCATGAGCCAAATGAACCCTCTAGTGTTGTACTGCTTTATGTTTTAAACCATATTACAGATATTACAGACTAAATAGTAAGAAGGGTTATCCTTAGATCTAACTTCATTTAGATTGTCATATTTTTATGTTACCCGGTTTGAATATGGCCCAAGTGCGGAGTGAGAGACACTGGAGCAGGTCGATAGTTCACAAACTTTAATGCGAAGTGTTAAAGGGAAAATAAACAATAAAAGCTAGGCTAAATAAGGCCATTAACTAAAACTCTCAAATGGGAAACGAAGCCTACGCTGCGGCTGAAAAGAAAATCTAAACATTAAACGAATACCGTTAGTCTTCAGAGTCACTTGACTCGGAGGTCCAATTTCTCAGGGAAGGCCAAAAGCAAACAGGCAGTGAAGCGTTGCTGTGCTGTGTCCAAGTCTCGACAAGCACTACAACAATAAGTATGGAGTTAAATACTATCACGATTAAATAATAATTAGCTTTCACATGCAAATTCACAAGTGCAATTGCCATATCTACTGCACTGCCGAATCCGTGGTTGTGACATTTTACACCTGAAAAGCCTTTTTTTCTGAGGAATTCCTTTTATTTGTAAAAGTATTCAGCGATTACTGTTAATTGGTGTTTGTAGCTGTTGTGCTTTCTCCTATTTTACCTGACTTCATTTACGCAGAGGGCTGAAACAGATCCATAATGATGAATTGAAGTGGTACTGTATCACCAGTGCAGTCATCAAAGAAACTAATATCACCATAGCTGGGAAAATCTAGTAGTAAATGTTAACACACTGATATCTAACCTTTTTTTTTATTTCCCTCTCTCCTTGTTGTACTTAATTGCTTCCACCTCCCTGATTTGAGCCTACCCGTATAAGTGGGAATTAATAGAGACTGTTCAGAACTTCTGATCATCTCTGCCTGTAAAACCGCTGAGACTCCTGTCTGTTTTAGAGTAATTTCCTCATCTTGAGCTGGATCAGGAGTCAGCCTGTTGACATGTAGCTGTGAGAAACTGCATGGGCCCGAGCTGTGCCTGACACCTTGTGGATACATTTCGTTGTTTCTCAGGACCCTTACTTTAACTCTGCTTCTGTTACATTGGTACCCACATTCAAGTTCAAGCTCAAATTCAAGTTTAATTGTCTTCAACTACACATGAATATCCATGAATGCAGCCACATCTTATTATTTCATTACTGTACCGCCAATTGCATTCACCATCATGGGTCTCATATTTGTCTCTTTCTTTCCCCTTCTGGATCTTATCTATTAAAATTCCAGAGATCCTAACAGCCATCTCTATAACACCTCCCGTTACGAGATGCACCCAACCGTGCCAACTTCCAGGGTTTAGACGCTCTAACTCTCCGGAGTATGGATAGCTAACGCTGCTCCTTTAAGTGTTCAGGACAATCCCGCTAATTGGCAATCATGCTTTGGGCACCAAGAATTGCGTGTTTAAAGAGTATCTCAGTGCCTAATCATGAGCCCAATCAGGGATATTGTCCAGCGTTTTGTTTTGTGTTCAGTTCTCGTCCAGTTTTATTCTGTGTCTCGATCCTAGCCTCGGATACGCTAACATTTAGATCCAAACCATCCTTGTCAAGGACTCTTGTCGCACCTCCTCCCACTTTGCCTCTTTTATGGACTCAATTCCATTCTACCACTTCTTGCAGAGGGTTGTAAACTCACCCTGCTCCATCATGGACACTAGCCTCCCCACCATCAAGAACATCTTCATATGGCAATCCCTCAGAAAGACAGCATCCATCATTCACCACCCAGGACATGCCCTCTTCTCATTACCACCATCAGACAGGAAGAACGGAAGTCTGAAGACACACACTCAATGTTTTTGAAACAGCTTCATCCCCCCCGCCACCAGATCTCTGAAAGGACAATGAACCCATGACATAACCTCACTACTTTTCCTCTCTTTTTTGCATTACTTTTTTAATTTTATATATATAATTTTTATTATAATTTAGAGCATATTTTATCAATTGGACTGTACTGCTACTACAAAACAACAAATTTCATGACATGTCATTGATAATTAACCTGATTCTGCAACACATCTTGATGGGACAATTCACACAGGTGCCTGCCTCTGAACTGTCTTCCTTTCTCATCAACCAACTGCCCCTCGACCATTGTGGATAGAAGTCACATCTCTGCTTTCATTTCCTCTCCTCCTGGATGGGAAAGGTTAGAATGTGTCTCTCATTCTTACTTCCCATCAAACAAGCTTCCAGGTTCAAGTATCATCTATTACAAGTTTTGCCACATATCATTCCTTAGATACTGTACAGATACCCTTACTTTCAGAAAGTATCTCTCCCTGTTAGCCAACACATGAACATGTCTTTCTATACTTTATAATATCATTTTACACCTCTTTCCAAAGTGTAAGGAAATAAGACTATAAAACCATAAGATATAGGAGCAGAATTAGGCCATTTGGCCCATCAAATATGCTCTACCATTTCATCATGGCTGATCCATTTTCCCTCACAGTCCCAATCTCCTGCCTTCTCTCCATGTCCCTTTGTGTTCTGACTAACCAAGAATCTATCAAGCTCTACCTTAAATATATACAGTGACTTGGCCTCCACAGCCTCCTGTGGTTGTGAGTTATCGGATTTAAGTAGATTCATCATTCTCTGGCTAAAAAAAATCCTCCTCATCTCCATTCTAAGAGGACTTCCCTCTGTTCTGAGGCTGTGTCCTCTGGTCTTAGACTCTCCCACTATAGGAAACATCCTCTCCATTTCCATTCTATCAAGACCTTTCAACAGTCGATAAGTTTCAGTGAGGCCACCCCTCAGTAAGACCCAGAACAGAACACACCTTCCCTTCGCAGCCCAGATGATGAGTCTTGTTCCGAAACATTGACTGTTCATTTCCCTCCATAGATGCTATTTGACCTGCTGAGTTCCTCTAGCACCTTAAAGGCAAGAGATTTTGCAGATTCTGGAATTCTTGAGCAACGTACCACAACTGCTGTTGGAACTCAGCAGGTCAAGCAGCACCTGTTGAGGGGAGTAAACAGTGATGTTCACTGCTTATGCTGCATTAATAGGGGTGGCATGGTAGTGTAGGGGTTAACACAATCAGATTACAGCACCAGCAATCACTAATCAGGGTTCGATTCCCACTGCTGTTGATAAGGAGTCTGTACATTTTCCCCATGACCGGCTGGATTTGTCCCAGGGGCTCTGGTTCCAAAGACGTACAGTTAGGGTTTGTGAGTTGTGGGCACGCTATGCTGGCGCCAGAAGTATGGCAACGCTTGTGGGACGACCCCAGCATATTGCAAACAATGATGTAAAGCTATGCTTTTCACTGTATGTTTTGATGTTTCAGTGAATATGTGACAATTAAAGCTAAAATGATAGATGCTGTTTGACTTGCAGAGTCCTTCCAGAGTTTTGTGGTGTCTTTGTGTGTCTCCCCACCCCTTCCACCCTTTCTATCATCCCTTGTGACTTCCTGCTCTGCTCTGCTCTGTCATCCCCCCCAAGCAATACTGTCCCCATGGGATTTTCCCGTCCAACCACAGTGCATACAGCACCTTCTCTTTTCCTCCTCCTCCTCCTCCTCCCTTACTCCCATCCAGGGACACAAGCAGCCCACCATGACTATTCTGCTCTCATCCTGTTTGTTGGAGTGAGCTTTTTTTTGGGTAGATGATTTGTTTACACTTAAATGACTTTGGCCACCAGACTTCTATTTGACAAAGTACTGTGGATTGAGTACACAACAATGCGCTTCCTAAAAAGATGCGAATACCAGATGCTTCTGGCGCCGTAGTTCAACCTGATGCTGTAGTTTCGAAGACAGTATTATCTATACATTATAAATATTAATTGTCTCCTATGTTGGCACGGGAAATGCCAAATAAATGTATTGTAGACTTAACTTGCTTTCCTAAAGGCTGTGGATACCAACCCAGACATGTTGGCGTCGGAAGGAAAGGATGGTGTGAGATTTTGTATGTAGCTTCAGTAGGAAGCATTGTCTATAACTTTTTAAGTTGTGATTGCCTTTGTGCTTAGCTATAAATATCGAGCCCACATTGAGCTAGCAGACCTTTCTGTGGAAAGCGTCTCTGTCCGTATGATGCCTGCTTGTTGTGTTGAATAAAGAAGCTGATTTGTATCTACCAGTGACTCTGTCTCTCCGATGATTTCATCTTCGCTACAACACTGTTGACATTAACACTCTTTACACACGCTGTGTCTGCTTCACCTTGTTGGGTCCGTATCATCTTCAGCCACTCCAACACTCCCTGCTCTCAGCCAATTGCTTGGTTAGTTGCTCCTTCACTTTTATCCTTCCCTGCTCCTGGTTTACCCGACATGGAACAATGGGCCATCACCAGATGAGGTCTGCCCGAGCTTCACCCTGCCGTCCGTCTCTCTATCAGATTCGCGTGGCTCCGTCTCATCTTCACACTTCCAGCGGTCCACTTGAGTTCCACCCCACCAGAACCACCCTGTGTTTTCCAGGTCCATTCCGCATCCCCTAAGACCGTAAGATGTAGGAGCAGATAGGCTATTTGGCCAAACAAGCCTGCTCATTCCATTCTGGCTGATTTATTAACCCCCTCAACCCCATTCTCATATCTGCTCCCTGTAACCTTGTCAGCCTTACGAATCACAAACCTACCACCCTCCACATTAAATATTTCCAATGACTTGGCCTTAACTTAAGACACAAAAACAGTTTCAAAGAGCCCATCTATGGCAAGGAATTCCACAGGTTCACCACCCTCTGGTGAATTCCTCCTCATCCCTGTTCCAACGGGACCTCCTTCTATTCCGAGGCTGTGCCCCCTGGTCCTGGACTCCTGCATTATAGGACACATCTCTCCATCCACTTTATCCTGTTCTTTCAGTATTCAGTAGATTTCATTGAGATACCCATCCTTCCCTCCATTCTTCCAAACTCCAGCGAATACAGGACAAGAGCCTTTTCAGTTCCCCAGCCAAATGCCACCTTAGTCTGCTACATGGTTTGTTCTTCCTTCAGTCTCAGCCTGTTCATGTTTCACCCAAGTGCTTTGGCTTCTCACTCCACACTTCTTCACATTATGTTGCCCACTTCTAAACACCCTGCTCTCTCTGTGTCGTCCTGCGGCTGGTTACTGTCCACATTTATTAAAACATCTGACAGTGCAAATAGGATTTTCCGGACAAGTTTTCATCTGCCATGTAAGTTTATTTAGGATCCAATTGCTCTGGCTATTGACAAAATGAAGAAAATATTAGATCAGCAGAATACTGTGACATGAATACAGTTTCAAAAATCTTCGCATTATTAATTGGAGCAATGTTTACATCTGGCATTACTTTGAAAACATGAATAATAATGTTCCAAACAATGTGTACTTAACTTAAGAATGTGTTAACAGATGATTAATGGCCATTTAGATCAGCAAGTCAGCTTGTTAGTGGATCATGTGCATTCTAATGTGGGAGAGATTCTATCAATCAATGGTGTTCCCTGAAGTAACAAAATCTGCAAAGTTCACGCACTAATGTATTTATCGAAATTCTGGAACATTTACATTGTTTTAGTTTTGTCGCTTTTCCCTCTTGGTCTTCACTGAAGCTGAATTTCTGAGGTAAATCATGACAACTTCAAGGAGCTGTGCCTCAAAAAGGTGGCATCCATCATTAAGGTCCCTTTTTGAGCACCGCTCCTTGCAGGTGTTGTGGTTAACCTCAGAAATGAAGGTGTGGAAGAGAATGGAAGGGACAGTACTAAGATTCATGCCCAGCAGCTGCGTAACCGAGGACTCCGTGATCTACGGGCTGTTCCCAGGGACGCACACGGAGACCAACATCCGGTGCTACTGGCAGATCATCAATTCGGTGAAAGACGCTCTTTGGTCGGCCCGAAACTTGATGGTCTGCCAGCTGACGGAGATGTCCGTGACTGAATGCTGCCGACTGGCACACTCTCGTCTGCAGGAGTACGTTCTGAGGGATGCACTCAAACTTGGTGCAGCCACCGCGAAGGCCCGGTGGGGAAGGACCACAGTTTAACGTTCATCACCCGTAGGAGGGGGAGAGGTTGGGTGGGAAGGAGACCTACCCTCATCAGCGGTGTGGACAGATAATCAACATGGTGCCCAAGGAGTGGGTGCAATTGTTAATTTGGGGAAGTATTAGAGCCATTGCCTGCCTTTATTGTTGAAAATTTTGATTGTTAATAAGTCTTAACACTTGACCAAGAGTTGAGAGGAAACGCATGATTTACTGTAAACATCTTTCATTTGTAAATGAACAGAGTCAACGCAAAATTTTATTGTTAGTAACTGTATTGAATAAGGACTCACAGTCAACGAATGGTTTTCTTTTTCTGTATGTAATTATTTTTATTGTGTAATATTTCTGAATAAAGTATTTTGGGAAAAAAAAAAAAAAGAAATGCCCTCTTCTCATTGCTACCACCAGGAAGGAGGTACAGAAGCCCGAAGGCACACACTTTAGTGATTCAGCAACTACCTATTCCCCTCTGCCATCTGATTTCTGAATGGATATTGAACCCATGAACACTACCTCACTACATTTTTATTTCTGTTTTTGCACCACTTATTTAATTTAACTATTTAAAATATATATATAATTACTGTAATTCACCTTTTTTTCCTATTATTATATATTGCATTGTACTGCTGCTGCAGACAACAAATTTCATGACATATGCCGGTGATGTTAAACCTGATTCTGATACTGAATGTCCGGTTATTACATTGCAAGAATGAGCAAATTTTTATCTGTTTATTTTGGTATTTGCCATCAATAAGAATAATAATAAAAAAAGGGGAGATTTTCCTTTATACTGCATCTTTCTCATCATAACCTATCCTGAAGAGTTTTGTAATCATTGCAGTGCTAGTTTAGTGCAGATGCAGTGATTACATAATCTAACTTGGTAGGCTAAGAGTACTGAAGACATTATTTTGTATTTTGTTCTCCCACTTTATTGACAAGCTATTCAAAACATTGCTCAAGCTTGTTCTACTCCAAGAGAAGTAGCTCGATTGCTGATAATTCTCTGCACTTCACACAAAGTCACTAAATTTCTTCCACCAACAAACAACACACAAACACAATGCTGGAGGAGCTGAGCAGGCCAGGCAACATCTGTGGAAAAGAGTACAGTCAACATTTCGGGCCGAAAACATCGACAGTTTACTCCTTTCCATAGATACTGCTTGGCCTGCTGAGTTCTGTCAGTATTTTGTGTGTGTTGCTTGGATTTGCAGCGTCTGCAGGTTTGCTCTTGTTTGAAATTTCTCCCGTCACCCGTTTCACTGTAACATGTATGTCCTATGTAATACTGGTTGTGAATAATCATAGCTACTGTAACTTATTGCTGTATGAAGATAGAACATAAAACAAACACTCAGTGGCCACTTTATTAGGTACATGCATAGACCTGCTCATTAATGCAAATATCTAGTCAGCCAATCATGTGGCAGCAACTCATTGCATAAAAGCATGCAGACATAGTCAAGAGGTTCAGTTGCTATTCAGACCAAGCATCAGAATGGGAAAGAAATATGACGTAAGTGACTTTGACAATGGAATGATTGTTGGTTCCAGACGGGTCGGTTTGAGTATCTCAGAAACTGCTGATCTCCTGGGATCTTCACACACAACAGTCTCTAGAGTTTACTGAGAATGGTGTGAGAAACAAAAAAAACATCTAGTGATCACCAGTTCTGCAGGTGAAAACGCCTTGTTAATGAGAGACGTCAGAGGAGAACGGTCAGACTGGTTCAAGCAGACAGGAAGGTGACAATAGCTCAAATAACCAGGCATGTGGTGTGCAGAAGAGCATCTCTGAATGCACAACTCATTGCACCTTGAAGTGGATGGGCTACAGCGCGAATATACACTTTATTAGTTACAGGAGGCACATAATGAAGTGGCCACTGACTGTACGTGCACTGTAGAACAGCATAACACTGGAACCAGTCACTTAGTCCACAATATCTGTGTTGACCTTACAAACTAATCCTATCTGTTTGTAGATTGTTTATATCTCTCTATAGCCCACTTGTTCATGTGCCTGTCTGAGTGCTTCTTAAATATTTCTATCTTATCTGCTTCTACCACTTTCCCTGACAGCATGCTCCAGGCACCCTCCAATCTGTGTAAAAATCATGCTTTGAAAATCCTCTTTAAAATTTTCCCTCCTCACCTTAAACCTATGTCCTGTAGTATTTAACATTTCCACGCTGGGAAAAGGTCTCTGATGATCCGTAAGATATGGGAGCAGAATAAGGCCCATCGAGTCTGCCTCACCATTTCATCATGCCATTTCCCTCTCAACCCCAGTCCCCTGGCTGCTCCCCATATCCCTTCAATGCCCTGACTAATCAAGAGTCTATAAACCTCTGCCTTATATATACCTCCACAGCAACAAATTCCACAGATTCACCACTCTCTCGCTAAAGAAATTCCTCTCCATCTCCATTCAAAAAGGACAACCCTCTATTCTTAGGCTGTGTCCTCCAGTCTTAGACTCTCCCACCATAGGAAACATCCTCTCCACATCCCACCCTACTGAGGCCTTTTAACATTCCATAGGTTTCAAATAGGTCACCTGTCATTCTTCTGAATTCTGTGAATAGAAGCTCAGAGCCTATATCAATGATCTGGATGATAATGTGGTTAATGGATTTACAGATGACACCAAGATTTTGTGTATCGTGGACAGTGAGGAAGGCTATTATAACTTGCAGAGTGATCTGCATCAGCTGGAAAAATGGGTTGAAGATGTCAGGTGGAATTTAACACAGACAAGTGAGAGGTTTTGCACTTCGATAGGACCAGTCAGGGTAGGTCTTGCATAGCGAATAGGAGGGCACTGACAAGTGTGGTAGAACAGAGGGATCTGGGAATACAGGTCTGTAATTCATTGAAAGTGGTGTCGTGGTAGATAGAGTCATACTGAAAGCTTTAGGATCATTGACCTTCATAAATCAATGTATTGAATACAGGAGATGGGATGTTATGTTGAAGTTATACAAGATGTTAGTGAGGCCTAATTTGGAGTATTGTGTGCAGCTTTGGTCTGCTATCTACTGGAAAGATGTAAACAAGGTTGAAAGAGTACAGAGAAAAATTACAAGGATGTTGCTGGGTCTGGGGGACCTGAGTTATAAGGGAAGATTAAATAGGTTAGGACTGTATTCTTTAGAACGTAGAAGATTGAGAGAAGACTTTGTAGAGGTATAGATAGGATAAATGCAAGCAGGCTTTTTCCACTGAGGTTAGGTGGGACTACAACCAGAAGTCATGGGTTAAGGGTGAAAGGTGAGAAGTTTAAGGGGAATATGAGGGGAGGCTTCTTTCCTCAGAGGGTTGAGAGAGTGTGGAATGAGCTGCCAGCATAAGTGGTGTGTATGAGCTCGATTTCTACGTTTAAGAGAAGGTTGGATAGGTACATGGGTAGTAGGGATATGGAGGGCTATGGTTCCGGTGCAAGTTGATGGGAGTCAGCAGTTTTAATGGTTTTGGCATGGACTAGAGAGGCCAAGGGGCCTTTTTCTGTGCTGAACTTCTCAATGACTCTAAACTTGTTCATATTTCTTTGCCCACATTCCTAATTGGTTTATATCTTCCAGATTCCTTTGGCAAATTTCCACGTTGCTCAGATTAATCGCTTTATCATGTGAATCACTGTTTCTCTTAATTGTAGAGTTCAAAGGCTCGATTTATTTCTATAGAGAAAGTTACAGTAAGAATGATATCTTGCCAATGCACACTATTCTTAAATTTAATAAAGGACCCTTGTTGTTAATTTGAATTATCAACCATTTTCCAGTTTCTTAGAAAGCAGTACTGTGGTCATACTCTTTATCTTTAGAACAAGTTTAATAAAATATAATGATAAATGGCAGAAGAAATTTTATGTTCCTGCAATCTATTATTCAAGGAGAGGATTTAATGATTAAATGATCATTTTGATGAAAATAAAGCCAGAACACATTAAAAAGCAATTAATTTCTCTTTTTGTGAGCTTAAAATTTATCAGTCAGAATCTTAATACCTACCTTTCAATTCAGTAATGATTGTCTCATCAATGGCTGAGACATAAATCATTAATGTTTGCCAACTCAGGAGTTTTTGTCAGCCAACCAATCCCATGATAATTTTCCAAAGATGCCACTGGATTATATGTGATTGGTTGAGTACTAATGATCAACTCTTTGAATAATTTGTTGTTTTGAGTGTGAAGGACAGATACTAAACTAGGAGAGTGCAGGGCCATGGGGTCATAGAGCACCACAGCATGGTTCATCTAGTCCATGCCAAAATGTCGAACTGCACCTGGACCATAAACCTCCACACTCCTCCCATTCAACTACCTATCCAAACTTCCCTTAAATATTGCAATCAAATCCGCATCTACCACATCTGCTGGGAACTCTTTCCGCACTCACACCACTCTCTGAGTGAAGAAGTTCCCTCTCATTTTCCCTTTCACCTTTAACCTATGACCTCTCATTCTAATCTCACTAAACCCCAGTGGAAAAGGCTTGTTTGCATTTACCCTGTCCATACCCCTCATAATTTTGTATTCCTCTATCAAATCACCCCTGATTCGCCTATGCTCCAGGGGATATAAAGTTTTAACTCATTCAACCTTTCCCTTTAAGCCCATTCCCCAAGTCTCAGCAACATCCTTGTAAATTTTCTCTGTACTCTTTTGAACTTATCAATATCATTCCTCTAATTAGGTGACTAGTGCAATGAAAACACATTTAATTACATTATCTGTTATCTTAAGGGTAACTAATTTCAAATAATAATGATAAGCATTCAAATAATGTCAGGAGTCACGGGTGCTAAGCTTAAACAATTTGTAGGCTTCATTTAAAGACCTAAATGTGAATTTTAAACATCTAAACAGCTGAGGTGAGGAGGAATTTCTTTAGCTAAAGGGTGGTGAACCTGTGAAATTAATTGCCATAGGTAGCTGTGGAGGCCAAGTCATTCGGTAAATTAAAGCAGAGGTTCATGAGTTCTGGAGTCAATTATAAAGGATGAAATAGGGGCACATTTGGATGGCAGTAACAGGATCGAACCAAGTCAGCATGGATTTACGAAGGAGAGGTCATGCTTGACTAATCTTCTGGATTTTTTTGAGGATGTATCTATGAAAATGGACAAGGGAGAGCCAGTAGATGTAGTGTACCTGGACTTTCAGAAAGCCTTTGATAAGATTCTGCATAGGAGATTAGTGGGCAAAATTGTCATAGTCATAGTCATAGTCATACTTTATTGATCCCGGGGGAAATTGGTTTTCGTTACAGTTGCATCATAAATAATTAAATAGTAATAGTAATATTACCATTAGTAAATAGTAATAGAATAGTAATAGAAAAATAGTAATAAATAGTTAAATAGTAATATGTAAATTATGCCAGTAAATTATGAAATGTCCAAGACCAGCCTATCGGCTCAGGGTGTCTGACCCTCCAAGGGAGGAGTTGTAAAGTTTGATGGCTACAGGCAGGAATGACTTCCTATGACGCTCTGTGCTGCATCTTGGTGGAATGAGTCTCTGGCTGAATGTACTCCTGTGCCCAACCAGTACATTATGTAGTGGGTGGGAGACATTGACCAAGATGGCATGCAACTTAGACAGCATCCTCTTTTCAGACACCACCGTGAGAGAGTCCAGTTCCATCCCCACAACATCACTGGCCTTACGAATGAGTTTGTTGATTCTGTTGGTGTTTGCTACCCTCAGCCTGCTGCCCCAGCACACAACAACAAACATGATAGCACTGACCACCACAGACTCGTAGAACATCCTCAGCATCGTCTGGCAGATGTTAAAGGACCTCAGTCTCCTCAGGAAATAGAGACAGCTCTGACCCTTCTTGTAGACAGCCTCAGTGTTCTTTGACCAGTCCAGTTTACTGTCAATTCGTATCCCCAGCTATTTGTAATCCTCCACCAGGTCCACACTGACCCCCTGGACGAAAACAGGGGTCACCAGTACCTTAGCTCTCCTCAGGTCTACCACCAGCTCCTTAGTCTTTTTCACATTAAGCTGCAGGTAATTCTGCTCACACCATGTGACACCATATGCTCTGCTTTCAGAAAGCCTTTGATAAGGTTCCGCATAGGAGATTGGTGGGCAAAATTGGAGCACATGGTATTGGGGGTAGGGTACTGACATGGATAGAAAATTAGTTGGCAGACAGGAAACAAAGAGTAGGGATTAATGGGTCCCTTTCAGAATGGCAGGCGGTGACTAGTGGGGTACCGCAAGGCTCGGTGCTGGGACCGCAGCTATTTACAACATACATTAATGATTTAGACGAAGGGATTAAAAGTAACATTAGCAAATTTGCAGATGACACAAAGCTGGGTGGCAGTGTGAAATGTGCGGAGGATGTTGAGATAATGCAGGATGACTTGGACAGGTTGGGTGAGTGAGCAGATGCAGTTCAATGTGGATAAATGTGAGGTTATCCACTTTGGTGGCAAGAACAGGAAGGCAGATTACTATGGAGTCAAATTAGGAAAAGGGGAAGTACAATGAGATCCAGGTGTCCTTGTTCTTCAGTCACTGAACGCAAGCATGCAGGTACAGCAGCCAGTGAAGAAAGCTAATGGCATGTTGGCCTTCATAATAAGAGGAGTTGAGTATAGGAGCAAAGAGGTCTTTCTGCAGTTGTGCAGGGCCCTGGTGAGACCACACCTGGAGTATTGTTTGCAGTTTTGGTCTCCAAATTTGAGGAAGGACATTCTTGCTATTGAGGGAGTGCAGCGAAGGTTCACGAGGTTAATTTCCAGGATGGCGGGACTGTCATATGTTGAAAGATTGGAACGACTGGGCTTGTATACACTGGAATTTAGAAGGATGAGAGGGGATCTGATTGAAACATATAAGATTATTAAGGGATTGGACACGCTAGAGGCAGGAAACATGTTCCCGATGTTGGGGGAGCCCAGAGCCAGAGGCCACAGTTTAAGAATGAGGGGTAGGCCATTTAGAACGGAGTTGAGGAAAAACTTTTTCACCCAGAGAGTTGTGGATCCGTGGAATACTCTGCCTCAGTAGGCAGTGGAGGCCAATTCTCTGGATGCTTTCAAGAAAGAGTTAAATAGGGCTCTTAAAAATAGTGGAGTCGGGCCGGCTGGTGGTGCAACGACATCAGCGCCGGACCCAGGAGCGGAGGTTCCCGGGTTCGAAACTAGTCGGGTCCGTCCCGGAGTATGCTTTCCATCCATGCTGGGTTGAGTGTTGAAACCGCAACTCAAACTCATAAAACTAAGGCAAAATACTGCGAAAATGTCTGTGTGAGGAGTGACGCACCACACAGTCTCTCTCTCTTGCTCTGCGCCTTGGAAAAAGCCATGGAAATTGCATCATCACTGACGCATGTACACACACGCAGACTCGCACGCACGCAGGCACACACCAAAAAAAAAGATAGTGGTGTGAAGGGATATGGGGAGAAGGCAGGACGGGGTACTGATTGTGGATGATCAACCATGATCACAGTGAATGGCGGTGCTGGTTCGAAGGGCCGATTGGCCTACTCCTGCACCTATTGTCTATTGATTCCTCAAAGCATCGAAGGTTACAGGGAGAAGACAGGAGAATGGGGTTGAGAAGGAAAATAACTCAGTTATGATCAAATGTTAAGCTGAATGGTCTGTATGGATAGGTGAATAATCATGACAATGGAAAGAACACTGCTTCTTTTGATAGTGCAAATGCCTGCTGTTGTATTCATCCGTAAACCATGTCCATTGTTACACCCAGGAACTGGTTTTGGTGCTGTAGGTAACTGTGTGTGCCACCAACTGGAAGAGATACATATGGTATAAAAATGGGAAATGGTGACTGGCTTAGTAAGTGGTGAATGGTGGCTAGCGTGACACTTCACTGCACCAGCGATTCGTGTTCAATTCTCACTGCTGTGATTGCCGAGATTGTACTGTATGTGCTCCCCATAACAACAGGGGCTTTCTCCAGTTTCCCCCCACATTACAAAAAGACATGCCGATTAGGGGTAGTAAGTTCTGGGCGTACTGTGTTGGCGCTGGAATCATGGTGACATTTGCAGGCTGCCCCCGACACATCCTTGGACTATGTTGGCTGTTGACACATTTCACTGTCTGCTTCAATGTTTCGATGTACATTCGACAAATAAAGCAAAACTTTAACCTAATCATTTTTGGGCCTGTCTCCAGGTCAGCAGATTGCTTTCATGATTCTGCATTACATATCATGTGCTGCTATGTTTGATTTGCAGGAATAACCTGAGATATCTGAGGATGTTCTAGATGAGTCAGAAAACAAAACTTCATTGTGAGTTAGGTGAGATCGATAACTTATCTAAACATGTCCATTCATCTGCCCATTTCATTTATATAACTTTTTTACTTCCTTTCCAAATCATTTTCCTTTTATATCAAAATGCACTACAAAATTGTATGTTTGTCTTCCTCCTCATAGTCAATGAAGTTGGAATTAACCCTTATCACTCACTCCAACTACCCTTATCATTCTCCTATAATATCTGTGTGATTAAAAAGCAACACTCCAATCATATTCACTGCTTCTGAACATTTGCTTTGATATTAATGGTTTCTATGATTTCCTTAATACCATCTCCTGAACAAAAAGGCACAGCAGCACCTCCACTTCCTAAGAAGACTGAAGCAGGCAAGGCTCCCCCTTCGCATCTTAACTGTGTTTTAAAGGAGCATCATTGAGAGTTTCCTGACAAGTTGCATCTCCATCTGGTCTGGGAGCAGCTGAGCATTGAACCGGAAGTCCCTACAAAGGACAGTGAGGACAGCTGAGAGGATCACGGGGGTCTCCCTGCCATCCATCAGGGACATTTATCTGGAGCGCTGCGCACGCAGGACCCTTAGTATTATCAAGGATCCCACCCACCCATCCAGCATCTCCTTTGACTTTCTACCATCAGGCAAAATGCACAAATCAAGAATGGTCGGGATGAAAAACAGTTTCTTCACCCTAGTCATTAAGCTTCTGAACTCCCTGCCACATCGCATTCAAAGGGTCACGGGTTAATCTGTTCCAGTACAATATTTAATATTAATGCACTTTAGTTTGTTATTTATGTGTCGTTCATCTGTAGATTTTATCCTTACCTTCATAAATTATCGTGTGTATGTGTGTTATGTGTACTACTGTGTTTTACACCCTGGTTCGGAGAAATATTGTCTCATTTCTATATATATTATACGGTTATATACATTATATACATAATAATATTAATGTATATAACTTCCAGGTGCAGATCCATGGTCTCGTGAGACTAACGGATGCCACCACCACCATACATATATAAAGTTAAATGACAACAAACTTGACTTGACATAAAACTACAAGATATAGGAGCAGAATCAGGCCATTTGGCCCATCGTGTCTGCTCTGCAATTCAATCCAGTTGATTTTTTTCAACCTCTGTCTCCTGCCTTCTCCCCAATACCCCTGAGCCCTTTATCAATCAAAAACCTATCAGTCTCTGCCTGTAACATAACCAATGATACGGCCCTCTGTGGCAACAAATTCCACAGATTCACCGGCATCCTGCTGAACAGAGGTTTCCATTTCTTTGCAACTTTTAATCAGCAGCTAACCCCACTGAAGAATTCAAACACTTTGGAAACAGAGGATAGAAAGCCTTGCATTTTCAGTTCATCTCAGAGGACCAGGGAGTAAGAGTTAAAGCTTTAACCTATTTTACAGAAAATGAAATCAAGATAGAAACTGAAATAACACAAATAAGCATTACATTTAAAAGGAAAAAAATTCATATTCATTATTTTAAAACCCAGCAGATTTTGGAAAGTTTAATCTAGGAAAATAGCAATTTAAAAGATATATATTTTGTTTTAAAGATTAAAGAGGTTGTTAGAAGATTCCTGTTAAATTTCATGCTTCATTAAAAAAATGTTAACATTCTGTGGAGAAGCAAAAATGCATTAAAAAAAAACAGACCCACTCACATTCTCAGTATGATTTTTATTTGCAAGGTTTGTCTTCTTTTGTATATATCTTTTCTACTGCCCTTGCAGTGCTTACATACAAAGATATGCAGTGAGTTAAACACTTTCTAAAAAATTACTTGAGACAGAAGTTTCCTTCAGGATTTTTAATGAGATCTTATTTGTGAAAAGTTATCACTGTTTCAATGGAAAGTAAAAGAGGATGGAGGTGGGTGACTTACCACCATGTGCTTTAAGATGAATCCAAATTAATCCATGCAGGAAATGATCAGTAATAGGGATTCTTTCCAATTGCTCACATTCCTGGTTTAACCATTCTTCTTTTGCTTTTTGACATAAGCTTTTAACTTTTTTATCTAAGGACTTATATTCTGTAGGATTTACTTTCTTTTGTCTCCTTTCTTCCATTAGATTTTTGATTTCATCTGTTATCCATTTATTCTTTGTGCGTTTTTCTTGTTTAGGAATCACTGACTTTGCCGATTCTACCAAGGCATCCTTTAGAGAGTTAAGTTTCATTTCTACATGATTGCTATCATCTTCAACAGATTCTATTTCTAGACTTTGAAATCTATTCCTTACTTCAATTGTAATTTTTTGTCTTAAGTTTTCTTCTTTAATTAATTGTGAGTAGTCAAGGAATTGTTCAGGTTTTTGCTTCTTTAGTTTTTTAAGTTTTACTTTTACATGACATAATACTGGGTTATGGTCACTATTACAGTCTGCACCTGGATATGTTTTGCATTGAGTCACTGAGTTTCTAAATCTTTGGTTTATAGTAATAAAGTCAATTTGATTTATGGTGTTACACCTGGACTTTTCCAGGTCCATAAGCATCTTGAATGTTTTTTAAAGTAGGTATTCATAATGACCTGATTATTCATCTTGCACCATTCTACCCATTTCTCACCTCTTTCATTTCTTTCCCCAGTCCAAATTTTCCTATGGTATTTCCATCAGCACCTTGTCCTACTTTAGCATTTAGATCTCCCATGACAATAACGATACCTTGAGATTTGGATCCATTCTTTGCTTGTTCAAACTCATTCATAAGGCCAGTGATGTTGTGGGGATGGAACTGGACTCTCTGAAGGTGATGTCTGAAAAGAGGTTGCTGTCCAAGTTGCATGCCATCTTGGACAATGTCTCCCATCCACTACATAATGTACTGGTTGGGCACAGGAGTACATTCAGCCAGAGACTCATTCCACCGAGATGCAACACTGAGCGTCATAGGAAGTCATTCCTGCCTGTGGCCATCAAACTTTACAACTCCTCCCTTGGAGGGTCAGACACCCTGAGCCAATAGGCTTGTCCTGGACTTATTTCCATCTGGCATAATTTACATATTATTATTTAATTATTTATGGTTTTATATTGCTATATTTATACACTATTCTTGGTTGGTGCAACTGTAATGAAACCCAATTTCCCTCGGGATCAATAAAGTATGACTATGACTATGACTAAGCTCTTCATAGAATTTATCTATATCCTCATTTGTTCCATCTGTTGTTGGTGCATATACCTGTAAAATTGCTAAATCAAATGGTTGTCCTCTGAATCTAACAAGGAGCACTCTTTCTGATATTGCCCAATGTCCTAAAACACTTTTTGCTGTGTTTTCATCCATAAGAATTCCTATGCCATTATTATGGGATGTTCCACAGGAATAAATTAGTGTTTTATTTCTATTCTGACATGTTCCAGCACCTGTCCAATGAACTTCGCTAATTCCCATGATGTTAATCTTTAGTCTTTCCATTTCATTTATCACATTGTCCAATCTTCCTGCTTGATATAGGGTTCTTACATTCCAAGTGGCAATAATTTTCTTTTGTGTTACTTGAATTTTATGAGCAGTAGCTTGATGACGGTCGGGGATCCCCTGCTGTCCAAAATCAACCTTACTGAGCGAAGCATCTTCAGAATTGTCTTGAAGATCCTCTTGACACTGTTGTTGTGTGATACATTCTGTGAATTTGACCATGATTTTCTTAGCAAATACATTCTAGGAAACCTCGTATCTAGCAACAGTGGTTTGCTGTTGCCTTCCATTAGTCGAACTAAAGAAATCGTCATTTTTCTTCCCAAAAGTTCATCCGCCTGTACTATAGCCATTGACATTTGAGGTCCTAGCTCATCTGCCTTCTCCGTCATAAGTTCAGTTACTGAACCTGCTGGATCTGCCGTTGGCCTTTGCCCGTATCCTGAGCAGGAACCCTTACAGGTGCTACCGTCCAGGTCAGAGCGGCCCTGGGAGCAATGAATGACTAAGGGGTAACTCCACTTTCCCCAAAGCTCTGAAGGTCCCCAATCAGAGCCTCATCACCAGTTGCAGTTTAGAGTCATACCCAGGACTATGTATGTTTATGTATAGTTTTTCATAAATTCTGTTGTATTTCCTTTTTCCTGCAAAAGCCTGCAAGAAAATGAATCTCAAGGCAATGGATGGCAACATATGTACTTTGATAATAAATTTATTTTGAACTTTGAACTTTGATCGACAATATAATGTGAGGTGTGAAGCAGAAAGGATATTGAAGATCGTAAACAAGGAAGAATAATCAGAGCTACAAAAATAGAACGGACTAAATCGTTGTAGCTTGTTGGGGCCTCAAAGGTGAGTAAAGGATACCAAAACTATGGCTGAACACAAACAACAAGCAGTACAAACAGAAAGGCAGTTTTAATGTGAGGTAGGCTTTCTTCAGTAGTGTAGAAAAAAGTTTTTTTAAACATTAAGAGGAAAATATGCTTTACATTGACCTAATAAGCAGGAAATGAGGAAAAAAGCAAGTTAAAGAAATCAAAAATAAAAAGAATTAAACTGAAAATACAGATAAAAGGTCGTTGGCCTGAAATGCTAATTGGCTCCTGTCTCCACAGACACTACCTGGACAGCAGGAAATTATTTCTTTTTTAGTTGATGATATCATTTCCTGCTAGTATTTTAGATAATTTAGCCGGCTGGTGGCGTAGTGGCATCAGCACCGGACTTCGGAGCGAAGGCTCCTGAGTTCGAATCCAGCCAGCTCCCTTGCACACTTTCCATCTGTGCTGGGTTGAGCATCGAGCTAGCAACTCAGCCCCGTAAAAATAAGAAAGCCTGCTAAAAAAACATCATCATGACGGCGTCCCGATGACTCCACTCGGAGTTAAGGGCTTCCTTCTTCTTCTACTTTAGATAATTACATCAAGTTTGCAAGGAATAGCGCAGAATATCCAAAATTGGAATCAAAAACTCAGCCTTTATATAACTGCAATTTTGACAAATATTTATGATTTGAAGCACCTTATTTATTACAGATGTATATTCAAAATGTCATTATTACAGCCTACAGTACAAATATCTTTCAGTTGCTTAATCTTATTGTTGGATTGTTGCTTAGCAACCTTAAGCATCTTCTCTAGAAAGTATTACATTTCATCGATAATTATTATTACCTTGTTATATTTGATTTAAATTGCAGTGATAGCCAGTGTATTCGTTGCTCTTATAATCACTTGGTGCTTGAGTACTTTGGAGCAGCAAAGAAGCAGTCGCATTAGTAACAGTTTACAAGCCAAAGTTCTTTTTTCCATTTTCTCCATTTTTTCAATGAATCACAGCTATATTTCTGATGATCAGATTGGTACATTTGGTTTAGTATTGTCGAATGTGCTGAGGTACAGTGTAAGTCTGGTCCTGCAAACCATTCATACAATGCAGTACAATAGTGTGTGAGGTAGTACAGGGTAGAGCAAGATAGACAATAAACCACAATAAAGTAAATTGTGAGGTCAAGAGTCCATCTTATTGTGCTAGGTCGCCATTCAATAGTCTTATAACAGCTGCCCTTGAGCCTGGTGGTATGTGTTTTTAAGAATTTGGTGTCTTCTGCATGATGGGAGGGGAGAGAAGAGAGACTGTCTCAGGGTGAGTAGGGTCTTTGATTATGCTGGCTGCTTTACGGCAGATTATGAGCAGTGCAGTTGCCATACCAAGCCATGATGCATGTGGATAGGATGCGTTCTATGGTACGTCGATAAAAATGGGTGGGGGTCGATTGGACATGCCAAATTTCTCTTACCCCTTGTGAGAGCAGGAGACTTGCCAAATCCCTGGGTGAGCAGAGGTGCTGATGACCTTTCATGGCTGCTTGTCAATGTGGTTGGTTCAGGATAGGCTACTGATGAATCTCAGTCCTCTCAACCTCCGTACTTTTGATGAAGACAGGAGCATGTGCACTAACCACTCCACCCATTCCACCCTCCCTCCCTGAACTCAATGTTTTGGTGACATTGCAGGACAGGTTTTCACCATGATTCTATTTGAATTATTCCTGTATTCCCATCATTGTAATCTGAGGTAAGGCCCTCCAAGTTGGTATCATCTACAAACTTGTAGATGGAGTTAGAGCTAGAGGCTGACCACACCATCATGAGTGTATAGGGAGTTGAGCAGAGGTCTGAAGGCTGAGGAAGGAACTTTTTGGGCAGCAGAGTGGAAGATAATTGAGGCAGAGGGGCTGCTGCCTACCCTTACTGATTGCAGTATGTTGGTCAGGAAGTCAAGGAAGTGGGTGTCGTGTGAAGGGTTAGCTTACTTGCCAGTCAAAAGCCATTTCCACCATGCTGACTGTTGATTGGCCCATTCAAAAGATGTAGCAGCTCCTTCCCATTGGCTGGCCTTCATGACACAGTACTGGATTCCAGTTCTGGGGGCTTCCAGGTGGACAAGAATGGCACGTACGAGAGACTCAGTCTCTTTCCTTTGTCTCCAGAGGCTCATCTTCACACCGATATCACAACCAGTGCTGAAGAACCTTTGGGAATGTGTACTACAGGCATAGAAGGGCCCACACACACACTTAGCTAAGTACCTGTTTGTTGAATGTTTAGTTTTGTAGTTGAGTAACTTGGGGAGACTAAATGAAGTACCTGTTGAGTTTGAAGTGTTACTGAATGTTTAGTGTCATAGTTTTTGTCACTTAGGGTGTTTAGATAAATACCTTTTTGACTGAGATGTTTGGCCCAGTGTCTTGCTGTTTGGCTGCAAATAAATGGTTAATATGCTTAATCAATGTCTCCTGTCCCACTCACCAAATCTATGAATCTGCTTCCCCATAACAGTGGGATAGACACTCAGTCATCTTCCATTATTTGGTATGTGGATTGGTAGTTGGTGTGTTCTTTACATTAATTCAATGGCTGCACTTGAATTATAATTTGAAGCATTGTAAATTGAGAACTTATATATTATCATAATTTGAAAATTAAAAATCAAAGTGCAGTAAAGGAACTAAAGGATTTCCAAATGCAAATTATAATTCATTGTAAATAACAATGCAGTTAATCTTCTTATGTAGCTATCCACAGTTTTATTAAATTTACTTCTGCTCCATTTCTGTAGATTCTTAGGCGAGTATTAAGGCCAGTGCAGAACCACAGACATCACTGCGGACAGGTGAGTGGGTCATTTGTGAAGTGCCATGCTCCCCCATTGATGCTGGATTTTTGTGAGTTCCCAGCACAAGGAAAGTGGAGGTTCTCAATATCTTCCTGAGAATGCTTCTCAGGAGCTATTGTCCCTTCTCTACCATGAGTGTCCAGCTGCCAACGATTTGCAGGAGTCAGTGTGCATGTCACATTTCTTCAAGGTGGCACGGTAGCACAGCAGTTAGTGGAACGCCTTACAGCACCAGCGACGTGAGTTCAATTCCCACCACTGTCTGTAAGGAGTTTATACGTTCTCCCTGTGACCATGTCGGTTTCCTCCCACATTCCAAGGACATATGGACTAGGGTGAGTGAGTTGCAGGCTTGCTACGTTGGTGCTGGAAACACAGCGACACTTGTGGGCTGCCCTCGGGACATCCTTGTTCTGTGTTAGTCATTGGCACAAATGACATGCTTTAATGTTTCAATATACATATGACAAATAAAGCTATGAGGAACGTTTGTCCGCTCTTGGACTGTATTCCTTGGAGTTTAGAAGAATGAGGGGAGACCTCATAGAAACGTTTCAAATGTTGAAAGGCATGGACAGAGTGAATGTGGCAAAGTTGTTTCCCATGATGGGGGAGTCTAGTACGAGAGGACATGACTTCACAATTGAAGGGTGCCCATTCAGAACAGAAATGCGAAGAAATTTTTTTAGCCAGAGGGTGGTGAATCTATGGAATTTGTTGCCACGGGCAGCAGTGGAGGCCAAGTCATTGGGTGTATTTAAGGCAGAGATTGATAGGTATCTGAGTAGCCAGGGCATCAAAGGTTATAGTGAGAAGGCGAGGGAGTGGGACTAAATGGGAGAATGGAGCAGCTCATGATAAAATGGCGGAGCAGACTTGATGGGCCGAATGGCCGACTTCTGCTCCTTTGCCTTATGGTCTTATTTTTTAATCTTCAAGTTCAAGTTTATTGTCATCTGACCTTACGTATATACAACAAAACAATACAATGTCCCTCCGGATCATGGTGAACCCATTTAGTGTGAAGAGTTAGTTTACTTGATGGTCGAAAGCCACTTCTATTGTGCCGGCCATCGACTGGCCCATTTGAAGGATGCAACAGCTCTTTCCCATTGGTTGTCTTGGTTGCCACTGCATCAGTGTTTGTTTCAGGTACCTTTGTTTGTCTCCGGGCACTCATCTTCACACTGACATCACAACCAGTGCTGAAGAACCAGGTGGAAAGTATGCTGCAGATATAGCAGGGCCCACGTTCACTCTTAGCGCAATATTTGTTTGTTGAATGTTTAGTTTTGTAATTGGCTTAGATTTCAGTCAAATGTCTTACTGTTCACAAAATGATTAATGTGCTTACTCGTAACAAGTGTCTTCTGTCCCACCCACCAAACCCATGAACCTGCTACTTGTAACAACCCACAAGACAAACAGCACAGAAAACAAAATATCACTGCAAATTAGTTAATAAAATATATTTCAAAATGTATGTGAAGTGCATGTAAACAGTAAACAGCACTATTAACATTAAACAGCTCGTTATCCCAGTGATAATACCTCAATTGTGGCAGGGTATTCATTAGTCTCACAACTTCATTGAGATTTTGAAAACATTCTGAACATTTTTCCTCTTCCTAAGACAGAACTCAGGATTGTATCTGTGTCAGTAATAAGTGAACCCCAATGAAACTGACTGGGTCCTCACTCACATGGGGCACTGCCAGTGGTTTTGAGGAATCCTTTGGGTATAAGGAACATTTTTCATTGATGGTATCTCTGCAACACCTTGCTGTAGATAATCCAAGCTGAGAGCAGGAATCACGGTGGCCGTGGGTTTTGAGCTAGGTTTGAGGTCTCAGTCATCAAACACCCTTCTCCACAGCCTGCTGGCGATTGTGCCATTACTCTGAATGCAACGTGAACTTTATCAGAGAGGTTTGCATGAAAATGCAAATCCTCTCGCAGGCTTCAGTGAACATATTAACAAGGATAATGAAGAGTGATAGAACACTACATCACAGAAACAGGCCCTTTGTCGTATTAGTCCATGCTGAACTATTAACCTACCTAGTCCAAACGACCTGCAGTTGGGCCATAGCCCTCCATACTCTTCCCATCCATCAACCTATCCAAGTTTCTCTCAAATGTTTAAATTGAACTCACATCCATCGCTTCTGTTGGGAGCTCATTCCACACTCTCACCACCCTCTGATTGAAGAAGTTCTCTCTCATGTTCCCTTAAACATTTCACCTTTCACCCTTAACCCATGACTTCTAGATCTATTTTCACCGAATCTAGATGGAAGAAGCCTGCTTGCATTTGCCCTGCCTAGACCCTTAATAATTTTGTATTTTGCATAATTTTAATCTTGCTTGGTCTCCGACTGTGCACAAATGTATAAGGCTGCATACAAAATCAAAGCTAGCTGTAAGGTTCATTTCTAGAGGGGCACAGTTGATGAAATAGATAATTTATGTCAAATAGCTACTGCTTAATTAGATCACACTTGAAATGTTGAATTTAACTTTGCTTCATAATGTAAATTGATAGTTTAGATGTTGTAATTTGTATTTCAGATTCATGGACTTTGAATAGAGAGATTGCAGAAATATTCACAACATTGGCATCAATAATGCCGAGAAATCTTGAGAAGCAAAGGTTATGTGGTGACATAAATTGAGGTCTTGAAGATATTATAAAGTAAATGCAGAGACTGTGTTTCCATTTGGAGAAGAACAGATCTACAGCCAATGAATATAGGGAATCCTTTGGAAGCTGGGAATTCAGAAGAAACTTTTTTTAATTAGAGAGTGGTTAAGATGTGGAATTCACGATCACTGTTGAGACAATATGGATGCATTTAAAAAGATAAAGGATAGAAAGACGATCTGAAAGCAAAGCAATCATCAAAAATACCCTCCTTGAGCATGCTTCCTTGCGTAGTGTCTATCTATCACACACAATGTCTTCATCACGAATGACTATTGGTACCTGGTGGCCTTGAACAAATTTGGTTCTGGCCTATTAGTTCATGCAGTAGCATTTTGTCAAGCCATTTATAGGGTTCTCTTACTTCATTAATGCACTGCGAGTCTGCAGGGATTTTGCATTAGGTTCCTTTTCCGTGTTATTTGTGTTCTCTTCCAAGCCCTGAAATACTATCTTAATGATTAATTTACTGAACGATCGTTGGAATATTCATGCATGCATTCAGACAAGGGTCTGCCTTCATATGGGTTGTTTGGACTAAAAAACTGAAAATATCTGCTTTAAGTGAATGTTGCATGAATGGTTTTTTCAAACTGCAAATGTCTTCCTAACTTGACTGATAGATAAAGAAAGTTCAAGCTCAAATAGAGAATCAAATTGAATCAAATAGGCCATAATACTGGGACCAAGGACAAACTTATGTACGTTTGTATATTTTCAAGTAATATAAGATTAAATAAACATTTAAAAGGAACAAGAAAATGTTGAAAATACTGTTACTGAACACCCATTGTTACAGAATGCACTTAAAAGCTCAAGGAATGATGAAGACATGAAGATGTTTCTTCCTGCTCTCCTAGAGATGTGACCCATATAATTTCCTGCTGAGCAGACTGTTCTGCTGAACCACAAGAGGCTGTATTACAGTATATGAGACATTTGTTGTACAGCTTTTACTGGGAGTGGGGGAGGTGAAACCCTGTTTTATCACTGTTAAGATTTTGAAAAGAACTGTCTACAAAAGCTCACCACTCATATACATGACCTTGGATCAACCTAACCTCCTTTGCAGCCAATTAAGTATTTTTTCTAAAGTGTGGTATGAAATTGCAATCTGCTGGTGTCTGTGACACTATACAGTACATCGAGTCGAAAATCTGCTGAGCTCAGATCGGAGAGGATGTCCTTCTCAAATGTGAGTAAGATTATCAGTCATACATGAAAGAAACAGGCTTATCAACTCACTGAGTCTTCGCTGGCCATCAAGCACATATTTACAGTAATCTCATTTCATTCTTTCCACCTTCCCATCAACCGCCCCACAGATGGTAACACTTACAAGGTGTTGTAAGGTTTATGATCATCTTTCGAGAGGGCGAACCCTTGCAAGGTGTCAGGTCCCAATATTGTACACGGTAGGGCTCTGAAACCCCACATCAACCGACTGGAGGGAGTGTTTAAGGACATCTTCAATCTCTCACTGCTGAAGTCAGAGGTTCCCACCTGCTTCCGAAGGGTGACAGTCATACCAGTGCCCAAGATGAGCCGGGTGTGCTGCCTTGATAGCAATCACCCAGGTCCACTCACATCTACTGTGATGAAGTGATCTGAGAGATTGGTCTGGCCAGAATCAACTTTTGCCCAGTCGAGGACCTGACCGGATGCAATTTGCCTATCGCCACAAGAGGTCTACAGTGGATGCAATCGCACTGCCTCTCCACTCAGCTTGGATCACCTGGACAATAGTCATACCTACGTCATACTGCATTTCATTGATAACAGCTAAGCATTCAAGACCAACATACCCTTCATATTAATCAATAAGCTCCAAAACCAGGGCATCTGTACTTTTCTCTGGAATTAGATCTTTGATTTCCTCATTGAGTGACCACAGTTAGTGAGGATTGGAAATAATTGACCTTCCGAAGCAGGTGGAACTTCGGCAAATTTATAGATGCTTCAAAACTTGGGCCTCTGTACCTCCCTCTGCAACTGGATCCTTGTCTTCCACAGTCTTTATGTATTGGAAATAACATCTCCTCTTCACTGACAATCAACACAGGCGCACGTCAAGTGCTTAGCCCATTCCTCTACCTTCTCTACCGTGTGGCTAGGCACAGGTCAAATGACATCTATAAATTTGCCAATGACACAACTATTGTTCGCAGCATTTCAGGTGTTACTGAGGAAGCATACAGATCAGCTGGCTGAGTGCAGTCCCAACAACAACCTTGCATCCAACATCAGTAAGAGCAAGAAATTGATTGTGGACTTCAGGAAGGGGCAGTTTAGGAAACACACACCAGTCCTCATCAAGGGATCAGCAGTGTAATGGATGAGATGCTTCAAGTTCCTGGGTGTTAATATCTCTGAAGATCTAACCTGGACCTAAGATAATGAGGCAATTACAAAGGAGGCACTACAGTGGGTATATTTCATTAGGAATTTGAGAAGCCTTGGTATGACACCAAAGTGTCTCTCAAATTTCTACAGATGTACTGTGGAGAACATTCTAACTGATTGCATCACTCTCTGGTATGAAGGGGCAATTGCACAGGGTTGGGAAAGGCTGCAGGAGATTGTGAACTCAGCCAGCCCCATCATGGGCACCAGCCTCCCCAGCATTGAGGACATCTTCAAGACGTGATACCTCAAAAAGGCAGCGTCCCTCATCACCCAGGACACGTCCTCTTCTCATTGCTACCATCAAGGAGGAGAGACAAGAGCCTGAAGATGTACACTCGGTGCTTCAGAAACAGCTTCTTTTCCTCCACCATCAGGTTTCTGAATAGACAATAGATCCTCAATATTTTTTTCTATTTTTACTGTCTTTTAGCATGACTTATTTAAATTATTTGTAGAAATATATTTCTTATTGTAATTAATAGATTTTTTGATTATGTATTGCACTGCAGCACCAAATCAAAAAATTTCATGATATATGCCAGTGATATTAAACCTGATTTTGATTCTGATTTACAGATATATGTCGTGAAATTTGTTTTGAGGCAACAGAGCAGTGCAATATAAAACAATATTATAAGTTACAATAACAAAGATAAGCAAAAGAATATTTGCAACAAGAGTTTGAATTTACTGTATATTGCAACTATATTGTGGCAAGACACCCCAAGTTACTTTGTCATGTGTTATCAAATAAAGTTAATACTAAACCATCTTAGAAACATTTTGGGTTATTCAGAGAAAAGATTGAATAAGGAGCATTTTACTGCAAAGGGCTTTTGGAAACAAGGATATAAATGTAAAGCATTGACATCATGATTAAATAGGGGTCAACATGGGTTAAAAAGCAAAATAAATGAAACTGAACAGTTACCAAGCAAAGCAACACGCACAAGATGCTGGAGGAAGTCAGCAGGTCAGGCAGCATCTATGGAAATGAATAACAGTTGATGCTTCAGGCTGAGGCCCTTCTTCCTGCTTGATTGTATTGTTTCCTGGTAATGCCATGGAATTTGTGTGGAAACATAGAAACACAGAAGTGGGCCATTCAGCCCTTTGAGCTTGGCTGATCTTCTGTCTCTATACAACATTCTTACTCTCCCCCCAGACTCCCAGTTGCAGCTTGCATCAAGAAAACAATTGTATTTACTTCTTTAAAATGTTCACTGGCTTAGGCCTCTGTGGAAGTGAATTCAATGTCTTCACCACCTGTACATGAAGAATTTTCCTCCATCTCAGTCTAAAAATTTGTGATCCTGTAACCCGGGACAGTGAAGTCCAGCCAGGGAAAGTGTCCTCACTACATACAAACTCTGTAGCTAAATGCACCCTTCCCCTAAGGTCTAATGAACACAAACCCTTTAAACTCAATGTCTTCTCATACAGCAAGTCTACCAACCAATCTGATGAACTTTGACTGTACTCTAGACACAAGAGATTCTGCAGGTGCTGGCAGCCTTGAGCAACATGCAAAATGCTGGAAGAACTCAGCAACTCAGGCAGCATTTATGGGTGGGAATAAACAGCTGATGTTTTGGGCTGAGATTCTTCATTAGTGCTGGAAAAAAAAGGGGGCAGAAGCGAGAATAAGGTGGCAGGGAGGTGGAGAATGAGTACAAGCTGGCAGGTGAAAGGTGTTAGGTGAGACCAGGTAATGAGGAAGGTGGAAGTGAGGGGGGGGGGGTTGAAATAAGAACCTGGGAGTTGATAGGTGGATGAAGTGAAGAAGAGGAGAAGAAAGAAGAGTAAAATGGACCATGGAAGAAGGGGAAGGAGGTGCACAACCAGATGGAGGTGATGGGCAGGTGGGAGAGTTACCAGAATGGAGAATGAAAAAAGAGAGAAGGGGTGAGGGAAGTAATTATTGGAAGTTAGAGAAATCAATGTTCATAGCATCAAATTGGAGGTCTCTGTACTGTTCCTGTAGCAAAGTTAGTGCAAAAGCTTACTTCCAAAGACAAGTACAACTTTGCACACAGTTTTAACTCAAGATTGCCGATTGTAACCCAACCAGAAACCTCACTCGAACACATGTTCATGACTGCCAACAGAGTTAACAAGCAAGCTTTAATATAGATGTAGAGATTTTGCTGAATCTAAGCCACATGCACAGAAGCCTGTATTTCAATAAACACCCAATATTTTGAACCACACACCTCCAAACTACATCATTCGCTGGTTAAATCAGCACATATCCTGCTTCACCCTTTCTTTCTGATAGTTGCTACCATCAGGAGATCCAAAGTGCAGGAACTTAAGCCCAGGAAATTTCAAGTGCTGGCATACAAAACCTTAGTGATATTTCCTGAACACTGGAATTGATGTTTTCAACCCAGAAATAAATTTTGTATTGATTGCTATCAGTCAGTGGTCACTTCCTGAAATTAGGCATAGACAAAAACACAGACATAGACTTTAGAATAGTACAGCACATATTCATACACTTTTCTCTTCTATCACAGAGGTACCAGCTACTCATATCTTAACCAAAAGTGGCAAGTAAAACAAAAGAAAAGATGTTTCGAGTACAAGTTCCATCAGTTTCGTTTCAAGGTTTGGATTCTTAATGCGAATCTCACTATGAGAATGATCCTTTTTCAAATCACTCTCCTATGAATCTCTCTGGCAAAAGCCTATCAGAATTTATTCCGAAGCAGAGAATGCTTGAAACATTTAACAGTGCAGGCAACGTGTGAAAGGAGAAAAAAAATAGTAGGAACACACAGAAAATGCTGGAGGATCTCAGCAGGTCAGGCAGCAGTCCATCCCGGCCCATAGTGTTAACTGTTTATTTATCTCATAGCGTTGACTGTTTATTTATCTCAGGAGATGCTTGCTGACCTGCTGGGTTCCTCCAGCATTTTGTGTGTGTTCCTACTATTTTTTTTCTTTTCACACATGTTGCCTGAAAAGTTAAATGTTTCAAACATACTCTGCTTCAGAATAAAATTCTAATAAGCTTTTGCCAGACAGATTCATCGGAGGATGATGTGCGTGTTGCTTTGGATTTCCATCATCTGCAAACGTTCTTGTGTAAAGAAATAATAGGTGTATAGATGATAAGAGGCATAGATCGAGTGAGCAGCCAAGGATTTTTTTTCCCCCAGGGCGGAGATGGCTAACACTAGGGGCATTATTTTATGGTGATTGGAGGAAAGTATAGAGGTTATGTCAGAGGGAAGTACTTTACAGAGAGCGGTGGGTGCGTGAAGATACCTGGGGATATGTTGGTGCATAAGGGAGCCTGATGATATCAGGGTAAGTTCTGCACACGAAGAGTGGAATACCCTGACAGGGTAGGTGGTACAGGCAGAAGAATTATGGGTATTTAAGAAACTTTTAGATTGACACGTGGATGACAGAAAAATGGAGAGCTATGTAATAGGAAAGGATTAGATTAATCTTAGACTAAGTTTAAAGGCCAGCACGGCATTGAGGGCTGAAGGGCCTGTATTGTAATGTTCTATGTTTAAATAGTGACTCAAGATTCTTCATCTGAGCTGAAAGATTAATTGGTGCTCTTTTCCACAGATGTTATCTGACCTGCTGATGAAGGTTTCCAGCAGATTGTATGCTTTTTCCTGTATGAATGGGGATTACTTGAAATGCTGCATTACTTTACAACCTTTCATGCCAGCTTCAGACAAACATGGCAAGCCTCCTGCGTTACCATTCACCAGTACTGGCATGGGACCCCCACCCTACAGGATTTAATTCATTTTCACTTGTCAGGAGATCTGGCAGACTTACAGCTGTAATGCATAATGCCTACCCCAGCAGTCAGGGTTACCGAATGAAACATTGCTACTTCGTGTTCAAAACAGTTCTTATAATTTACTGCTTAGAATTATTAAATTTAAATTGTGGTTTGATTAAGTGGATTACAAATGAGCAACATACAGAAAGCACGACTCACGATTATAGATAGAAAAATATAGTACTGGTTTAAAAGCAGTTCTGATATGATTGCTAACCTGCATTCACCAGTAGCTCTTAAGCATAAAAGCCATTTACAATTACTGAAAGGAAATGTAGATATTATCATTCAATAATCTTGAAACTTAATCTATTTTGTTTCTTGAACTTGTTCTTCCCTTACCACATTCCAAAACGTACCGGATATAGACACACACACACACACACACACACACACACACACACACACACACACAAACAGAGAATCTTTGACATATATTGGTTCACGGTTAACATGCTACCTTCAGGATACCAATAACTTTTAACTACTTAGGGCCCGTCAATTGGGAAGTGAACAACTTCTGCAAAAGCACACTTTTCAAAAGCAGCTCAAGTCTCCTTGTTACCTGCATTTGATGGTAACATGTAGATACCTGTAGTGGTCTGTTTAGATTATCTGATTTATATTCCCAATGCTCTATTGCTCTAACGCTCCCAACGGTATTGCTTTGCACTGTTGTAACTATATGTTATAATTATGTGGTTCTTGTCAGTTTTTCAGTCTTGGTCTGTCTTGTGTTTCTGTGATATCATACTGGAGGAATATTGTATCATTTTTTAATGCATGCATTACTAAATGACAATAAAAGAGGACTGTGCATCCTCATAATCTAATCTAATCTAAAATAATGCAAATGCAAATGACAATGTTAGCATTCATATCGAGGAGACAAGAATTTATAAGAAAAGATGTAATACTGAAGCTTTATAAGGCATTGGTCAGACCACACTTGGAGCATTACGAGCAGCTTTGAGCCCCTTATCTAAGAAAGGATGTGCTGGCATTGGAAAGGGCCCAGAGGAGATGCACACAAACGATCCCAGGAGAGTTTGGTGGCTCTGGGCTGCTACTCACTGGAGTTTAGAAGAACGTGGGGAGATCGTACTTAAACCTATCAAATATTGAAAGGCCGAGATAGAGTGGACGTAGAGAGGAGTTTCCATAAATGGGGGAGTCTAGGACCAGAGGGAACAGCTTCAGCATAGAATGATGTCTCTTCAGAACAGAGGTGAGGAGGCATTTCTTTACCCAGAAGGTGGTGAACATATAGAATTCTTTCT